>NW_006799946.1:4504799-4550359 GCF_000485575.1 Poecilia formosa | reverse complement strand
ATCCATCCATCCATCCATCCATCCATCCATCCATCCATCCATCCATCCATCCATCCATCCATCCATTAGTGAAGCTTGTTTTCTCCTGTAAAAGATACTAAAGGCAAATGTCAAGTAGTGGGTTTAAAGTGGGTTTAAAGCAGCAGTATTATGTGTTTTCCAGGTACACATAGTGCCATTTTGTAGCACGTTCAAGAAACTATGTTACCTTCGGTTGTTATAAAAATGCTTTATGTAACATTTTTACTAGAAGGAATTTTGGCTTCACAGTTTAATGACTTGAAATTGGTCTTCTGTCCCTTTAAAAACTCCTGCTCTTTCTGAAACGCCATACTGAAGCTGAGGTCGAAAGTCATCACAGCAGCGCTCCTCTATTAGCCCTTTAACAAAGCTTTTACCAGCGCCGCACTGGAAAGTATCTCATCTAATGAGCTCAGCAGATGCAAAGTTCTTCCAGGTGTTTGCTAATTGCTGCTGCTAGTCTGAAGGAGCTGCTCTGCTCCATGAGATGGAAGAGCGGCAGCTCGGCAACTTCCGCTCCGAGGAGGATCTACGCCTCAAAGGTGGCGTTTTCCACAGCTCAGTGGTTGCCATGGGAGATTAAAGGATTTCTCAAAGATGCAGGAAGGAATCCAGGTATGCTGTTGATGAGGCAACAACATCATGACGTGACGTAACGACCAAAAAAGTTAATTTTACATAATACTGCCCCTTTAACTACAGTCATTAGTATTGATGACTGTGATTTTTGTAAGTGTATTTCTTCCTTTCCTGACTGGCTTGATTACACCAACTGGCTCCACTCTGTTGAGCTGTTATGTTCTTTCAATCTACTGCCAAGTTCCCTTTGAAAAAAACCTGGCTTGTTTAAAAAAAAAAAAAAAATCCTTCCCAACAATGACTTCCCAGATGATTTTATGTAACAAACCATCTGGAGAAGATAAATGATGAAGCCAAACTTCACATTTAGGTACATATGAGCCCAGGAATCTTATGATTTTTAATAACTGTGCCCAGTCAGTTTCACTTTAGGTATTAAGTTATTTAAATCCATTTGTAATTATAGCAGCAGCTCCTGGTAATTAATATGTGTCTGCATGGTTATATTTTGGGAACTCTCTTGTGTTCGGTTTGTAAAAGTAAACCGACAAGATACCTGCTGTCACGTTTGGAGCACAGAACACAGAAACATCAATGACAACACAGTAAGCGCTACACTGATTAAACCACAGACTGATAGCAAAATCTGAGGTGGAGGAGGGCCACGGAGCTGCTGATTGGTTTATTGGTGATTGTTGTCGAGATTAGCTAAATTCTTTGTCAAACACCCCGTTACTTCTGCAGCCAGTCATTTGGGGGTAAAAAGTCATTTGTGTAAAAGTCAAAGTCGCAGCAAATTTTCCACTTCCTCTGTGAACTGACTGTAGCGCCACCGAGTTCAGACAGACCTTCTGTCAAGCATGTTCAACATCCAATCCCAGGACCAACAAAAACGAAACATTTTTACGTTTTAAGAGAGGTCTCTCTTAAAAAGATAACTTAGTGCAAGTTTTTATCAATATTTAACCAAAAATGACATGTTATTATTTCTCAATAATAAATCTGTTTAACTATCAAAACAAAAACAGAACTTTTTTACCTAAGAGCCACTTTTTACATGTTTCCACTCGTGTTTTTGATTATTCATTTCTGAGACAAGAAGGCTTCACTTCCACCACCACATTCTTTAACTCTAAATCTGAAAGAGGTATCAGTATTTCTGACGGTGTGTACATTTAGGAACCCACATTAAAATATTAAAACTCTCTTCTAAATTTATTTATGGTGCTGCCGCTCCCTCTGTCTGCGACCTCTCAGAGCTTTACCTCTCTGAGGTCAGAGTGGCGCCTCAGACTAATTTTATGACAAAATCTTTTAAAGCCGATATGGAAATTGTTGCCTTCATCTTTGCAATGCACAGATGTCAAATCTTCTGTAAAGCTGGATATTTGTTTTGTTTTGGTAATTAATCAGTTTGACCTTATAAATAATTTTTATGAACTGTTTGAAGAATAAAAAGGCTTTGTTTTTAGCTCTTCTTCATGATGTATGCTGTTATTTGTTTTGTTTTGTTTTTAATGATCTTGCGCAACATAAATACATTTTACTCACTTGCTGTCATGGTATGAGTTGATTCAATGTTTGAATTAAGAAGTGATTGGTATTTACATATTCAATTACCTGTTTGAGTATGCAGGATTAATTAGTGTGTCAGTAGAGCGACTCGATTCAAAGTACAGTCTGACCTGTTTGGAGATGAGACTTGTTGGTTCGATTAGACAGCAGGTGAGGCAGAAATCCTTCCAGCGATAGCTGAATTGGCATGCAGATTAAATCAGAGGAGCTTTAGGGAAAACGAGCGCAAAGGAATTATGTAGGAGGACAGAAAATGAGTAAAAATGGGAAAGGCAGTTGAAAGAAAGATCTACATGGGAGGAGGGATGCGCTGCATGACACAAAAAAGGATGAAGCATGAGGGAGCAAAAGGAGATAATGATGTGAGCAGTGAGGGGGAGAGATGAATTGTTGAAATTAGGAACAAAGCAGGATTAGTAGAAGATGGAAAAAAAAGAGTTTTCCACTAATCATTACTCTTAGGTGTTCTGCTTATTCTAGGAATTATACAGGAGCAGACATTTCTTATTTTTTTTCCCCTACTTTAAGGATTTCAATATGGTCTACCGCATAGAGAATCAAAAGAAAGCCACAAAAACGTCATCGCTGAAACAAATACACCCAAGCAGTCGGCTTAGTATTGGAGAATTTCAAATATGTGCAAATGAAGTTAAAGGAGGAGAGAGTCAGAACTCCTGGATGCTTTTAGCAAGCAGCTGTTCCTGCAGGCTCCAGGCTGCCAAACTGCTGTTGACTCACTCACAGGTGGCCGTTTGCTCAGGGACGGTTCCACAGAGAGGCAGGTGTTGATTCTGGTGGAGCAGGTGCAGATGTTGGCCATTTGGAGTAGAAGTTGTCGCACCTGCAAACGTTGCCTTTAGGTTGCCACCTGATCTGTTTTTTGTTTGTTTTTTTAAATCGACCTACAAAAATTTGGGGTTAATTTTCCGTTTTCGGCTGCACAAAACCAACTGACGTGACTCATTTCTCACACTGCGTTACGTTACATTTCTTAATTTTATTTTGGACAATAAAAGGAATTCAAAAGCAACCAGTGTTGGTATTATTTTCACTTCCAAACATACCAATCCCAGAATAAGTATGAACAACCTACACTCCAGACACTGCATAAAATTCAATCAAATAAAAATTACGACCATGCAGCCAGGAGTCTCTGAGAGGATAATAAAGCAATGTAAAAGAGTTTTCATTTTATTTTTTTAATCAGGTTGTGTTTACAGTTTATTTTCAAAAAAGCATTTCTATCCTTTCCAATAACCAACGGAAAAATATCTATTGGCATTACAGCAATAAATCTTCCTTTGTGCACGTTTCCACTGCTTTTTGATCACTTAACTTTGGTTGTGAGCTCCAAGTCTTTGAGATTGGAAAGCCTCCTTGCCATCACCCTAATCTTAGCTTCCTCCACAGATTCTGTGTCAGCTGTCAGCCTAGACTCTGTTTTTTGATTTTTTTGATTTTTTTGAAACACTCCCCACCTTAATAAAAATGGAAAAGGTTGAGTGGCTCTCTAGCCTTGGCAGTAAATCAACAGCACAAACCAGGAGTCCTCCTATCTGACACAAACAAGGACAAAATCAGCCGTGTTGATTAGTTAGTTTGTTTGTTTGTTTGTTTGTTTGTTTGTTTGTTTGTTTGTTTGTTTAAAGCAACCGAACGTCGGACTTGAAAATGCTTTCACCTTAATTTCGTAGATCTTCAGCTTCCTCTTGATGCTGGTGTTCTCTCGCTCCAGGCTGGCCAGTCTCGTTTTGATTTCCTGATAGGCGGAGATGAGGGTGAAGTGGGACGCGGAGTACACGTCGTCAGAAGGAAGGGCCGACGTCCTCCACGCCATGCTGCCGCAGCCATCCTCTTTGAGGCCTCCCGCGTCGCTGCCTCCTCCTCCCAGCAGCCCGAGCTCCCCGCCGCCAAAAAGAGACTGCATCGTTCTGAGCCTCAACCTGGAAGAAAACCGTTATTGGGGTATGAATTATTTATGTCACTGAAGTTTTCCGGTCGAGCAGAAACTATAGCGGGTAAGTGGGTATTAATTAGACTTTAAGGTGGAGAGTCTGGATTGTTCATTGCAGCTGCTTGGTGAGATCCTTTTGATTGCAGCCAGAGCAGCAGCGGGGTGGGATGTAGCAGCAGCGGCTGAAGAGTGTTTCGATAACTTACTTAAAGCGCCATCAGCCTGAAGTGGGTGTGGTGACATTTTCAGCTTTTGATTTTCTTTTCCCAAATATCAGAAAATCAATACAATTTTTTATCATATGCCAGATAGTGGAGCGAATGAAAACATTTCCCATTTCAAATTGCTGACACACCGCACACCTCCTTGCAATTCCTGCAACTTTCTCAATCGTGGTATCATGAGAAACCGGTGCTCGAACCGCATATTTTTAATCGGAATGATTCAAATACGAGTTCGGTTCACGTTCGTGTTCCATTTCACAGTGCTTCAAAAAGAAAAACAACAACAAAACATGAGCTTTGACAGCCTGCCCTCCACCAGAGGCATGATGAATGAGCCGCGTGGTTAGCCGATCACGCTACATCACGTCTAGCCAGCCCTCGTGTCCCAAAGACTCTGAGCTGTCAAAAGAAATAAATGGCACCTGTAACGTCACCTCCCTGTTTTAATGCAGCCACAGACGAGAAATGTGCACCAAATTCATACAGGATGTGGCAAGGGGCACTGAGATCTGTCAGCTCATGGACACAGAGGTAGTTACACAAGCTGATTTTTGATGTATATTGGAATAGATGTCATCCTGACTCCCAGCTTTGCCTTGTGAGTCAGCGGTTGCCTACTGAGCTATTTTCATCTACTCCCTTCCTCCACTGTGCTATTTTTCTTACATTTCTAGGAGTGAGGGGAATAAAACCTCAGCCAATCCACATCTCTCTTCCGCTCCGGTTTTAGGAGGATGATACAACAGCACTCCCACCCACCCAGGCACGCACACACACACACACACACACGCACACACGCGCACACACACACAAACTCATGGCTGTGAAACACAAAGCTGACTGAAACATAGGTGCAGGCAAAAATGCCTATGTGGTCAAACAGGCTGCAGACACACATGGTTAGTCGTAAAAGTGGTAAAATATTAAGTACTTGTGCTCTTCAACAGCTTCTCATCTTGTGTTTGCTGAATTTTTTTTAGGCTGAAAAATTAAGCTGTTCCATTAATTAGGCCTAATTGATCAATTATTTTTCAAACTAAGTCCAGAAATGGTGTTTTCTTGTAAATATGCACATGCATATATAAAAAGGGGGCTGCACAGTGGCGCAGTTGGTAGAGCTGTTGCCTTGCAGCAAGAAGATAGGCACCAGCAACCCTCCCGACCACACCAAGGGACAAGGGTGTAAAGAAAATGGATGGATGGATGGATGGATATATAAAAAGGTAAATAAACTCAACTTAAATACAGTAGTTCTCCAGTAAATCAGAAATTACAATTGATGAATTTCGCCAATTTGCACAGACATGCATATAAGCTGACCTGCAGACCAGCTGGAAAGTTGCAGTTCAGTCTCTTGCACTTCGGTGTGTGGCAAAGGGAAGCAGGAATCAAACTTGCAGTTTTCCAACATGAAAACAGAGAACGCAGTTGGACGTTGCGCGAGAATGAAAACAAATTTTGATAATAGGAACAATAGGAACTGCCAATTTGACAGCTGTCCAGCATTCAATCAGTGATGCTTCACAAGAAGGATAAGCCACAAAAAGTCAATGCTACATAGTACTTTGTCCAAATATTTTCATGGAGAATTGAGGAAGATGCACAAGCAACATGGATCACTGTGGTTTGGACAGGATTATGAAGCAATCAGTCAAGAACTCAATATTACTCGAATTAATAGAGACACATTATAAAATTAAAACTAAATGTAAAGTAAATACTATAAATAAAGCAATTAAAACTCACTTTATAGTCAGATTTGGTATAGCTATTAATGTTTCTGCACTGAAACCTAAACAATTGCAATTATTTTGTAAAACGTTGCTAAGAAGAGCACCACATATACACAAACTGGACATGAGAATTTCAAAGAATACTGTTTGCGATGATTTAAGACCCTCATAAATATCAAATTAACTTAAACAATTTATATCCGCCCTGTGATTTTGCTTCATATAATGCAGGGGAAATGAGAGCTTAGTGATGAAATTTGACCATAAATCTGTTTTATAATCCAGACCCCTGGCGTCGCAATGTGTCTCTCAGTCTGTATGGATATCAGGACTTGGAGGAGGTCCAAAAAGCTCAGTTGGGATCCTGACTTTATCCAATTAAAGTCTGTAAAATTGCTGCGGGAATCAAACACTACACGAGGGCTGTTCAGTACGACGCGCGGCAAAAGAGATTCTTCAAACATTAGTGCATGAAAAGCACATAGGCATGAAGGTACACAAATCAGAAGGAAGTCATGTTTTCTAAATATACGTCAGAACAAAAATATCAATCCCTAAAACACTGCAAGAAAAAAAAATACTATTAAAAATGTTACTTGCATTTTATTTGCATGATTTCTGAAGGCAGCTGGTGCCATTGGATTTTATCCAGCGGTAACAGAACAAATGTGCACCACAGTTTGAAAATAAAATTGAAATCACAAGTATCCCTTTCACTTTACAATCAAGAACTGCTTTGTTTAGCTCTATTACACAAAGATCCAATAAAACACATTAAATTTTGTGGTTGTTGCATGAAAAAAATTGAAAATACAAAATTTCAAAAACCCTTGCAATTTGTGCGTAAATTGACAATTTGGCAAACATCAGAGCTTAAATTCTAAAAAGAGCAAAAATCAGCTCAATCGTGGACGCTGGAATCCAAATAAAAACGAGCACGTCTGACTTTCTTTGCTAGCATCCGTCAGCGAGGACAACATTGTGTAGGCTGATGGATGTGGCTGCATTTGCTTAACAAAAGACAAGGACAAAGGAATATTCATGCTTGTGCGTCTCTAAATTAACATGCATAATTTACCCCACACAGTGCAGTTCGCACTCACTCCCGCAGCTTAACTTCCTGACTGCACGTCGCTGTTCCCCCCCCCCCCCACCCCTTTACCCTCGGATTCGGAGTCAAAAACTTCCACCTCTATTTTTAAGTCACAAAAGGTAGCGGGCCACCCTATGTGAGACTGAAACCGCAGCGCAGATTCATCGTTAACAGAAGATTCAGAGGGTGAAATTGGCGTCTTTGTGATTGTTTATTCCTTGGGCCCACACATCACACCCTTTTTTGTCCTCCGAGACTGCCTCCCTGCATGCTCCCTCTTAGTCCTTCCTTGTTTCTCTTCTCCTTCGAGACCACCCCTCCCCTCCTTCTGTGATATTGTCTACAGTACTGAAAGGACTTTCTACCGCCGCTGTGCTTTGTGTAAATGGAACGTCGAAGGAGCCTTGAACTGCGTAGGTAAACGCCGAGCAGTTAATGCGCTCGGCATTCGCAGTTCTGTGGTTTCAGTGAGGTCTCCCATGGTCACTTTGTGCGAATCTGGAAAAGCCCGACCAAGCCTGACATTTTCCTCCAACACGGCTCAGTTCTGTATTAAATGTTGTCACTGAGTTACGCAGACCAAAGGCAAGCAAGGTTTGATACAACAAACATACATTATTAAACTATCCCATTAGCTACAATGGGATAGCTTAGATCAATCCATATTCATGTGTCACAGTGGTCCAGTCAAATCCAGACCTATAAATCCAACTCACAGCCTGTTGAAAGACTTCAGATGTCCTAACTCCCATGGCGGAGAAAAACACAGCAATACAGAAACTGTTTTATTATTACCATCTATTTTAATGAAATCATCTTCCTATAATTACTTTTTATATATTTCTTACATATACACACATTTATTGGCACCCCTGATATAGCTGCGTAATTTTCTTTCTCTTTTTATTACAGTAGCATTTCCTCACTGTAAGAAGATTCATTGCAGTACTGTAGTTTGTCAGATTAATGTAAGAAGAGGGAAGGCTAGTGAAAATCGAGTGTAAGAACTATGACTTGGCCCACATCCTGGGCTTTAATGAGTTGTGAACAGTATGCAGATCCAGGATATTGGGGGGAAAAAAACAGCATCATTATCCTTTTTGGACAAGAGCAAAACATGCGGAGAGAAACAGCTCTGCAATGCCGCTACTTTGTCCTTGCAGTGATTCGGTCATTGGCGTGCGCATCCTCAACGCCTCGCGTCCACAGACACAGAAACCTGAGGAGTCGCATCATACCTGCTGGCAGGTTAATTGGCTCCTATGTGCCGTGCCTTCCAGCCTTTGGCATTGTTTACCGTGAGAGACGGAGGAAGCAGGTGTTCTGGACTGAAGCTACGAGTTATGGGAGCATTTGGCAGAGCAGAAAGGGAACGCCACCTCTCTGCCCTGGTCTCGCCATTCACAAGCATACTGTCCGAGTCAGAGGTGCCAAATGTCCAGCCTGCTGTGGGGATCGCGGGATGACACAGTGAGAGGAGGTGGACGGTGCCAGACGGAGGGAACGTACGGCATCAAAAGAGGAAAAAGGATATAAATGGGGAGAACACCAAAAATGTATAGATCTATTTAATATATATACATATATATATTATATTATATTTCCTTGCTACTACAAACAGAAAAAGACACACAGTTCACATGAGGAGTTGTTATCAAGTGACAACAGCACTTTAATATAATAATAACACACATAATCAAATCACTGGCTGAATAAGGCTGTTCACTGAATCCCATTGGGATTAAATGCATTAAATAAATGAGTGCACAGAAGGAGACGATGGCATTCACACAATTAAAAACAAAAGACTTTCACTCCTCAGAGTAGGGTTTGTCTCCCTTCAGCTATCTTATTAGAGGTTTAGGCCTAGATTGGACATAAAAATTATAACTTAATATTTATTCAAAATACCAGTGGGAACATACAGAACCTTCGTCGGCAGTTACAAGAAATGCTAAACTATTTTAATGCCAAAAAAGATTACATAACTAATTTTGAAAATGTTATATAATATATAGAAATATTTAGTGTTCATGGATTGAAGTTTGGTATTTTTGGCCCTTAAATAGAGTAATGTTATTTATGTACTTATTTAGGTTTTGATTTCAAATCTACTCTAGTGCCTTTTACTAAAGTCTTATCAAAGCAAACAAACTACAGCCAGATAAATAAATAACATGGAAGGAGGATAGGGAGCTAAAGCAGTATTTGGTATTTCTGTGCTCAGGAGTTTTATTGAACCTAAAAATAATGATAAAGAGCAAAAACATGAATCTTCTCAGATTTTTTTTTGCAGCTGCATGAGACATTTTTTATTATTTCAAAACTTCGCCTGAGTCGCTCATCTCTGTTGCTTAATTAGTGAACCTCATGTGGCTGTGGTCCAGGCTTTGCACTTTAACACAACGTCTAATAGGTTCTTGCATCAGGGTCATCACTCACAACACAGGGAACAGACTTGAAGGAGAGCAGCTAATTAGAGTGAGAGCATCGCCATCATTAGACAAACAAAGGTGCTTAAAATTGCAAAGTCGCTGTCATTTTAAAGTAACACATTCTAATCCGAATCAGGAATCTGTTGCCCATTTCCAGATGCTAATGAAATAAGAGGTCATTAAAGAGCAACCAGAATCAACCAATATTAGCATTTGGAAATCACAGACATGCTGGTTTTATAACAGTGACAGTAAAGTTTTGTGCTCTACCTTTATTGATAAACAGCTTTGAACATCATGCCTACAATCAGACATGTAGGTCGATTAAAATGTTCTCACTCGTCTACGTTGCCGTCAGCCATTACAGCGTTCTAGATAACAGAGCTTAATAGCAGTTGGCTGCCTTTCAAGGCTCTTTGGTATAAAACAGTGGATGAACTTCTCTGATAGCTCTTTGACCTCAGAGAAATGGTAAGCAAAGGCCTGAATCTGACGCACTTGACATGCCGAAGGGGAGCTAACATGACATGCACACTCAAACGGTAGATGCAAAAAGAATGCACAGGCATTGTTGAGCACTGACAAGGATATATTAGACCATTTCTGACAGTAATATAAATTGGGCACACTTATAAGGGTAATTGCACGTAAATTGAACATTACGTCTTCATTCTGCTAAATTCTCTGTCTCTTTTCTGTCCTGATGGAGTCTCTCTCCTCCTGCTCATCACTCATTCATCCCAGATTCTCAGGAAACCGATTCGTATGTGAGAACAAGTCATGCATTTTGATGCTCATGTTGCCTCCATAGTTGACTGAGCAAAACCACTGTGATTTTTGGATTCATCGCATCAAAATGACCCTAAAACAGTTGAAAAACCCCAGACATCTTTTTCTGGCTGTTGACCAGTGTTAATTAGTATCTTCTATGGTTCGTTCTTGTAGTTTAGGGGTTACAGACGGAGCTTTCGATTTAAGCAGTTGTAGACCGAGGAAACGAGTAGCTTTCAGCTTGGCTCTCGCGAGAATTCCTGCCCGATTCTCTGAAATGAGATTAGTCTGACTGCTTGTCTACTCCCGAGTAAGATACTGACTCCAATGCCAACACAACCGCACTTGAAAACACAAACTCTCATTTAAAGACAAAAATGTAGCATGCGCTAAAACACATACAAAACAGCCTGGGCCCCAGCTGCCACAATGCGCACCCACACACACTCGCAGGGGAACACACAGTAAAAAGTGCTTATGCAGCCTGTCAGCGCAGCAGAAAAACACCACCTCTAACAAATGCCGTGCTGTGCTGTGCTGTGCCATGCTGCTACCATGATTCATCACCGGGGGAATCAGCTGTGCACGCAGGCGGCCATGAACTTCCATGTGTGTGTGTGTGCGTGTGTGTGTGTGTGTGTGTGTGAGAGAGAGAGAGAGGCAGCTGCCATTTGGGAGATTGATGGCAGGGGCAGGAGGGAGACAATGAGTTGTGTTGCTGTATTTTTTTTCCCCCCGCAACTCAGAGTTTTCTGTCTTTTCAATCTCTCTTTCCCCTCCTTCACCGAAGCTCCCCTAATCTTTCTTTTTTTTTTGCGGATGCTGAAGTTAAACGTCAACTCCTCCAGCCCGTTTTCTCCACCATCATGCTGTCTTCCTTTCCCGTCGTTCTCCCTGACATTCATCCATCTTGCCTTTCACCAGCCAAGTTCACCACATCCCCCCTGCCTCCCTCTCTCTCTCTCTCTCTCTATTTGCTGGAGGGAAGAAAGTCTATCTTGACTTTGAATGAGAACTTTACCCACAAAAGACATTAATCTCCTCATTATTGGATTCTCTTGCTCTGAAAAACGAGGAAAAGCTGAGCTAAGCTGCAGCCCCAGAAGCACAGAAAAAAAAACAAGAACTTGATAAAAATCTATTTTATTTGCCAACAATTAAAAAAAAAAAGGAAATCATGGCCGCAAACACAATCACAACTGCAGGAAAAAAAGAAATCAGTGTTCTCACACTTTGTTGACGGGGGTGAGCTAAAGTTGGATGACTCACAAGAACTTGTGTGTTTCCCGGTGAAACAAAGACTGTAATTTGGTCTCAGTCGGTGAAAAGAGCATTACGGAAGACAAGCGCGATGCTTTCTCTCGCTGCACACTCGGCTCGCCAGCAGGCTGGAGTGAAAGATGGCTGTTGCGTGCAGATGAGCTGCACAATATGATGAAGAGAAAAATGTGGCTGAGTGGTGGAGACAGTTAGCCCGGAAGTCATACAGAGATCATCGGCTCTAATAACTGTTTTTACTACTTTGCGAACCAAATGATTAAGTGAAAACAGAAACGATAATGAGCCCGCTGAGAATGCAAAAGTGACTCCGCCGTTCCAACTTCGTCTCCAGACATTTTTCTTTGTTGCTTGTGCGTCTTGAGTTGACAAGGAATGATACGGGCTCCGTCTGAAGACAGCACAGGGCAGGAGAGAAACAAGCCTGACGGAAGGGAGGTGAGCAAACTGCACTTCAGCAATTTTCAGTGTCAAACAGGTTTGTGTTTGACCCTAAGGGAAGCAAAGGGAGCATCGCCAGCTGAGTTGTGGAGGAAGCTGACAAAACTGAGGGAAATACCAACAGTAAGCACCTAAAAGAAAACGGCCTTCATTCAGCTTATGAAACCTTTTCAAATGTTGTCGCTTTACAATCTCAAACGCGCATGCTAATGGAGTTAACACGGATAATCACAGATTCTCTACTGGATTTATGTCTGGACTATGACCAGGCCATGCTGGCACATAAATATCTACATCTGGATATAGATGTAGATAAGGATAAGGGTAGATAAGGGTCTGCAAAGACGAGCCCCCTTTTGAGCTCCCTTTGGTCATTTGTGCGACACAGATCCAGGTGGGGCATATCCCTCACACATGCAGGCTTTGAAAAAAATCCATCGCTGCGGGATGAAAGCAAGATGTGAAGTGAAGCTCCACAGGTTCAGCCTACAGTATCAAACATAAAATAAATGTCAGGACACTCCTTCAGGGTTAATCACATCAGCGGCTTGTGATGCCAAATCAGCGTTGTTCTATTTTGAAACAGCATCACTGCTGAAGTAACTAACTACCCAAGGGGAAAGTCTAGTGATCTTTTTCTGTCTCGGCGAACGTCTTGCCATTTTCTTGCGAGGAATGAAGCGCTTCAAATATGCAGCTTCACAGAGCTGGTGTCTGTGTGCTTCTGCCTTAAATCCCCCAGGCAGCTGGCTACACAGACCATCTGTAATTGCTATATTAGAAACTTGAGCCACAAAGCCAGTTTACGCTTATACGAGTCAGCTGACGCAAGGCTGGGAGTCTCTCATTGGACCCACTTGGTCTCTTTCACAAATCACACGGCGAGGGCAAAAACATTTTTAAATTCAGCCTTGATGCATTTTATGAAAGAAGCTCATGTTTCATCAAGAGGATGTTGTGTTCAAGGAGTAGGGGGGGAAAAAACTTGCCTGTTCTATATAAAGGGCAGATTTGTGGTAAACATGAATAATAATTGTCTTGTCCAACAAATTGTCGCTCTTGGGCTGTGAATCTCTGCAGCTCCTCCAGAGCTGCCATGGACCTCTGGGGCCGCCCCTCTGATAAACCCTCTCCTTGTGGTGCATTATGCTACAAAAAACACTTTACACATTCGCTAGCATCCGATGAAAAAGACATTAAACCATAGGAACTGTAGAATGGAATGGATAGTCTGCCCCTTTTCTCTCAGAAGTAGATGGAAATATGCCAGCATATACAAACTATCCCTGAAGAACCAGCATTTATTTCTGCCAGTTGTTTAGCAACAATATCACGTCTACAGTAGTCTGTACAGTAGAAGGGGGGGAAAATAAAGCTTCCCTTCTTGTTTTGCCTATGACTCACACAACTCTGTGCAGTATCTGTGATGCAGGTGTAGCTAATAAAAGATACCATTCAGCACACTCTCCACCAACAGCGCCTGGGCTGCATGTTCAACGCCACACCTGGAGTCTCTGCGCTGCTCTTAATGTCGATAAGTAAACAAAATAATGGAGGTTTATCGGTTACATGACACTGAGACGGGGGAGGCGGGGAGAGGGCAGTATAAGGAAGAAGCAGAATCTGCACCAAAATGGGTTACAATGACATCAAGAAGAGAAAGATTCATGACAGCATTGGGAAATATTTCAGTCTTTCTCATCTTCTACCTTGAAGGCCACATTCTGCCTGCATGCAGATACTGATCTGCATGCAGGTTTAATAGTTTGTCAAGACAATAGTTGCCCAAATAAGATTTAACAGACATCCTCCATTTTCTTTCTTTCTTTGTTTTTTTATTTATTTTTTTTTTTTGCAAGAAAACACATGGAAAATGGAAATACTCTAAAAAATCCTGCACTCTCACACATGAGGGTGATAATCAGTCACCAGATAGCTGACACATATTTCGGGTCTGAAGGAGATGGTCAGGATTCGCAGAGGGAACCCACATGCAACACGGAGAACCTTGACGCGCCACAGAAACTAGGTGACATTTAGACTGGGATCCTTCCAGCTGTTAGGCAACAATCGAAAGGTCAACATTGACTGCAATACATGGGGAAATCTACTGTTGCATGTTTGATTTATTGAAAAACATCAATTAGTATAAAAGTTGACCTTTTGTAACAGGTTCCCATTGTGAAATTTCTTCTGTGTTGCAAGAAAATCTTTGGTTGTGAGTTTTGCCTCTTTCTAGACTTTAGCTTCTTTCCTCTCATCATCCGCCCCTGATTCTTCGAGTTCAAATTCTACATTAAGCTTTCCATTCATTGTTGCCATGATAGCTCACTCACCTATTTGTGACTTCTAGCTTCTGTTAACTGCTACATCACACAGTGTAAAAATGAAATATGAGTGCGTGTGATTGGTTATTTTCCCAGCATGTCTCTCTACTGTCCTGTGACGGACTGACAACCTGTCCAGGGGCCTGAATTTACAGAGGAAGCTCAAGACTGACAAAGAGCACATGTGATAATTGGCAAGTAAAATTAAGCGCGTGTAAAGATACAGATGAAAAACAAGCAGTGGAACAGCCATGAAAACAGAACAAGCATGCTTATTGCGAGTCGAGGCATTTAATCGAAACACCCCTTTGCTGCACCTGAATTACACAACGGGTTCAATTCCAGCCTCCATTATTTGAGGATATTAAGATCGTCGCCAGCTTGAGACAGAAAATAAAAACAAGTGTTTAATTGGCTCTCAGAGCTGATATGACGATCTTAGGTTGATGATTAATTAATGAAGCCTGGTGCTGCTGGTTCACACTGGATGAAACAACACGATGTGTGAGAGGGAAGAGAGCAGAAGCTCGGATCAGACAGACTACGAGATAACGCAAAAGACGGCAGATTGGGGTTGGGGGGGAGTGTGGCATCTTTCAGCTGGAGCGTAAAGGCGCCTGCTCATTCAGGTGATGTAAACCTTACCGATCAAGCTGCACATGTGCCCCTTGTCAAGACGTCAGAGCATTATTTTAATGGAAGACAGAGTCCTTGGCAAAGGACAAAGCTGCTCGGCCTCCAAAGCTGTTCCCTCTGCAACACTGAAACATGTGCATATGTGGCTGTCCCCTGTTAGTAAACGGCAAAAAATAAAAAGACCTCCGTGGTAACAAGTGAACGCCCTTACATCTAACTCCTCTCAGTCGATGACCTTCAAACAGCCGTTTGGACGAGTGTGAGAAAATTCGGACTATCCGATAACCCAAAAAGTGTGAAACACAAAGGTGTGAAACGGAATCGGATTCGGAAAGTCTTGCGAATGTAAAACGGAGCACGCTTACAGTTAGAACTTGCGTTGTGGATGATTGTCTTCTTGAGAAAGCTGCATTTTACATGAGGAAGGGCTCTTTTTGTCTGCGTGTGTAACACGCGAGTATGCGAGTGTGTGTTCAGGGAATAAAGAGACACTGAGGGAGTGGGGGAGGAGTAAGAGCACTGAAAATGTACTCGAGTTGCTCCACAGCTCCAAAGTGGACAGCTGGATTCTGCATAGCGACTGAACAATACGAATACTTTAAAATATAGATACAGTTAAGCCCAAACTTATTTAAGCAATCTTTCAATTTTACAAACATTGTTTCCTCTGCCCAGTAGAAATGTTAGCATTTTGGAGCGGCCCAGCTGGAATCCTGACATGAATCTGCTGGAGAGATCTAGAGA
Organism: Poecilia formosa; assembly: GCF_000485575.1. Taxonomy (NCBI): domain Eukaryota; kingdom Metazoa; phylum Chordata; class Actinopteri; order Cyprinodontiformes; family Poeciliidae; genus Poecilia; species Poecilia formosa. The sequence continues at coordinate 4,534,548 of NW_006799946.1, read as the reverse complement.
TTAGTTTGATAGCTAGAAGGCGTTCAACCTCAAACAATAACTGTCACATATCAGTGAAAACATACAAAAGCCAAGTCAGAAATTATAAGGCTTGGTAACTGTAATGACAAGAAAGACTTCAAGTACTTTGTTGTCTGTTCAAGTGTTACTTTTGCGATCTTGGAAAACGTTTCCCAATTGGAAAGAAAAAAAAAAAACTTTTTGGCTGAATTAAATAATTCTGGATTTAAATCTGTAAAGACAATTCAAAGGCCCATTTATGAGGTTTCACCCATTGCGTATTGTCTCACTCATGCTTTCAATGTGTTTATTCCTCAAAGCTCCCCCTTGGAACTGCCCATCTGTGGAGCTCATCATACCAACTACTTCTTCGGTCCCACTCTCGTTACAGTTGTAACATAATGAGAAGCATTGTTGTGACATCGTGCTGAAGGCAGAGTGTCGGAAGGAGCAGGAGATTTGTTAAGACGCAGAGGCCCAATTTCAAGGAGTCAAATTATGAAGTTGAATTTATTCCAGCAAATTTTGACATATACAATGATTTTAGAACAACTAAAGGTGATACAGTTACTTGATTGTGGCATTATGTCCCTGGAAAACACATAGTACTCAGCCATTTAAGTTGCCATCACTTTTAGGCAATGGACATCTCTGGGTTAGCTTTCAAATTCCCAGCAAAGTTTCAGTGGTCATTCTCCGAGAGGTAAAATAAAAAGAGGCCCTGCACTAGACAGAGGAGGTCTGTGCAGAACATTAACGGCATTGCGGCATGTGGATGGACGAATGCCATCACTTCTGTCTTTGTCTTATTTCGTCAGTCCTGTTGCTGATCATTAAGCTGTGCCCCCCAGTTACTGGTGCTATTTGCTCCTTCTATGGAGACCGGGTACTCATCTGTAAGCTCGCTGATGATGGACTCAAGTACATATGAAATGAATGCAGAAGAATTAACTGGATCTTTACTGCATCTGCACAGAAAAATGATATCAGAGGCACCACAAACCAAGCAATAAACTGCTGAAAGAAAAACTCGTTTCCGACAGAAACTGACCAAGAATAACTCAACAGGAAGACAGGACTATCAAAATAACCCAAATCAGTAAAGCAAGGGAAATAAAGAACACACACACACTTTAGGAGGCAGACCTGAACATTCTTATATTCTTTCCCTATTTGGTTTTCAGATTCACTGCCAGCTAATCGTTTCATCTCCAGCACTGGCTGGTTTCATGATGCCGGAGAAAATAATAAAACCGGCATGTACAGTGGAGGTCATGGAAGAGCCATCACCAATTTTATCCTGAGGGCATTAATCCAGCCATGTGTAAGATACTGGATATGATGTGAATGTCACATTGGCACAGAGCTCATACTCTGAGAGATGCTCACAGACAGAGGCGAAAAGCGCATATAAACATGTCTGAGGCTGAGAAAGCAGTGGAAAGCTATAGCTCAGACAGCTGGGAGGTTTATTGTTGTACGGCCTTTGTTGGCAACAGCAGAACCAAAATGTTTCGTGATTTCAGGACAGAGATCAAAAATGTTAGAGGAGTTACGACGAGACCGTCGGTTAGCAAAACAGCAGATGCGAGCAAACGGCACGTTGTAAATTTAAACGCGCTCACGGCGCATGCAGATTTATACCAACTTTGTGCCACGAGATTACCAGTGATCTCTCATGGTTTTTGTCCTGATTAGTTTTAGTTTGATTACCCCCCTGTGCAGCAGTAGATGCCACTTGGAATACAAAACTGCTTGTCAGGAATATGTGTCAACATTTTGTTAAACTTTATTCCTTCCCATACACGACAACTAATGCTGACTTTGGATTAAATAACAGAAAACATGTTTTCCTATCAATATTAAATTAGATATTTTTGGGGGGCAGAGTTTGAAGAGTAAAAGGAAGAACTACAGCAAGCAATTAAAATTGGGGGGCTGGGAAACAGCAACATCTAAGGAAGATAAAAGCTCCAGCAAATCTCCACAGAGACGACGGACTGCAAACAGGTAGAGCAGACTGAGGCCTGAGTCTGAGAAGAGAGGTCCACATGCTGCCTTGGACCGTTCTTTCTACTTAGCAGAAAATGAAGAAGGGCCAACGCTGACAGCCAATTACCAGACACGAGCGCCACTTAAGTCTTGTTAGGCTGGTGCGGCCCATATGTTCTAGGTCATGCAACGTTGCACGTGTCACGCATGTGGAACCAGAGTTAACCCAAAGTCGCCCTCGCAAAAAGAACGGCGACCAGCTTGTTTGTCGAGGACAGAGCTCGCTCTTAGATTGCTTTTGCTACCGTTTGATCGGACTTCTGGTTTCGAGGTGCAAAGGGAGGTTTTCGCTGCCGGATAAGCCGAAACCGAAGAACAAAAGAGGCTGATGTAAAGATCTAGCTTTGCAAGTAGAAAAAGCAGCGGCTTACAGAGCACAGACAGATCCTGAGTGATCTCTTTCTGTCTTGAGTGTCACTCTGCCTGAAGCTCGTTGTTTTTTTCAGCCGCGTTATTTATTGGAAATCCATGCGCCGGGCCTGGCCCGGCTGCAAACACATGGATTATCCCCCCAGATGTAATTATTCTTCGTATCCCGAGTCAGTTCAGTGACAGGTTGTTAGCGAGGTCAGATTGCAAACAGAAGACGGCATCTTTGTTCTGGTAGATGACGTCAAAACGCCTGAATCATCTGACTGCACATTTACAGATACTGGGTCCTCCTACAACCCCCCAAAAACAAAGACTATTTTATTGTTTTATGTTGATGGATGTACAGTGCATTTATTAGCTTTTTTATTTATTTATTTTTATTCCATTCACATTTTAATGTCTTAATCACAATTCTTAATGTAGTACGTATAAATTTAGCCATAAAGGACAACGAGAATCCATCCATCTGCTCAAATATATTATTGATGAGCAGATTTGAAATCCATATTGCATGAAACAATATAGCCAATTGCGTCCACTGTACTGCATCTAAGCAGTTCTGTGGAAATAGCATATTGAAATTGAAAGCAAAATCCTGATGGTGATTGCAATTTGATGTATTGCGCAGCGTATTTTGCACGTCATGGTTCTACAACTATCAACCAACTGTCCCTCCTGAGCTATAAATCTCTGCAGCTCCTCCAAAGTACCAAGGGCCTGCACATTGAAATTTGTTTTTGTAACGTGGCAAAATATTTGAAAGGCCAAGCTGTATGAATGCGCTTGTCGAGTACCGTTGTTGTAATATGATGAAAACGTTTCAATAACTGTAACCAAAGAAATATGGATATCAGATATCGTGTTCTATGGTGGAAGTGATTCACTGGTGCAACTTTATTTGTTGTATCTCAAAGATACAGAAAAAAAAATCTATGAAAGCATTTATTACCCTCTGCACATTTTATGGTTAAGAATTTAAAACAAAAATTTATTTGAAGCTGCAGGAACAACAAAGAAATATATTTGGGATACATCAACAAGGCATTTCCTCACCAAACACAGGTAGGCCATTTTCAGAGTGTGTGAGCAGATATTTTTAGGTGCGCCACAGGGAGTTTAAGCAGTCCAGTAAAGAGCGGCGAGCAAATGGGTAACCTGGTTTTCCTGTGACACAAAAAGAATCGTGAATCCCTAGCGAGTCCAAAGACTCCGGGTTCGACAAGGACTTTCTTCCTCTTTTTTTTATTTATTTATTTCTTTACACACAGCTGCTGTCTCTTTCCATTCCTTACGCACTTCATTCCCATTCTCCATCACTAACGTATTGGACACGCGGTGCACATAAGCGTAAACTGGCTGGCACCGTGTTCTGAGTAGGTGTAGAGAGTTGCGTCGCCGTTACATCACATCTTTATTTTTTTCCAGTTTCCCCAGCAACCAGGTGTCCTCCAACAGCAACCACCACCCTGTTATGTCATCCTGCTGTTGTCACGCAGTGCTCAGGGTTTCATCGCAAACAAACCGTCGTGCTTCAGTTCTGCTCTTGCAGAAAGACTTCGGCGCTGTCAGTGGGGTTGCTACTGAACAATGGAAGACAGCCGGGACGGTGCAGTGGGAGGTGTGAGTTTGTTCCCTTTGGGAGCAGCAAAGAGGAGTTTGGAAAGCCTTTTTTTTTTCTTTTTATTTTCTGCTAAGTGACTCATCTAAAATCTAAAGTCTTGGTTCAGAGTAGGACATGAATACAGGTGGGCCGCCCATCGTATTTCTCATTTTCCTTTTGGTTTTTAATTAGAGGAGGGAGAAGTACAACAATTGCCGCCCTTGGCCCACAAAACCTTTACCGATGATGGGATAAAGATGAGTGATCGAGCAGAGATCTGTTTTTTATAGAATAATCGGCTCCTGTTACTACTTTTGTTCAGGCACCTATGAATTTTTGAGTGTGACAAGCAACTGGATGAGCAAAACATTGTTATCTGTTTAATTAGCAGAATCATATTTGTATCAAAAAGACGAAAATAAGCTGCACAACCAAACATGCTAAGTATATTCAATCAGAGTAGCTTCCTGCCACAATAATAAATAGTAAAAAAAAAAAAAAATGAAAAAAAATGCAATTTAGTGTTTTTGGCAAGTTGTAAAAAAAAAACACAAAAAAACCCACAAAAAAAACATTTTTTTTAATAACTTTTATATCATAATGAAATTTACAAGACAATTTTAACCTCTATACATGTTCAGTGGGGCTTAGTGGGAGCAGCCTGTGTTTCAAAATATTATTTTTGGATAAATTTCACTGCTTGTTAAGCTTTTACAACCTCCTTTTGTCCTCGCCAATATTTCATAAGATTGGAGCATTCAGAATCATCCCTTTGTATACTTTATGCATCATACAAGCCCAGTTGAAGGTCATAAAGTAATCAAACTGTACGAAGCACAGCTTATCAACATTTTTGCAAGAATTACAAGATCAATGATTCAAAAGATGCTCCTTTGAGGCACTTTTATATAGTTACCTTATGAGCTAAGTTGTAGATACACACGTAAATTATTGAATTCAGAAAGGACCCATCTGCCTTTCCTGTCAAGCTCTTTTGGATGTGCTTAAAATTGTGTTAGGCAACAAGATGTTTAAGTTCATAATGTTTTTCCAGCTCTATTCCAATCAGGAAAATATTTTGAGTGGATGTTTTGAGCATTTTTGCACACAACTTCATTAGTATTCAACAAAAGACATGATGTAGATAGCCAAATGCATTTTTGTGTCTGGTGAGTCATTTATTTCTGTGTTGATTCATGTTTGATTCAGATCACTATCCTGCACAAAAGACTGAATGATGTCCCGTTTTCAGTTTTCAGATTTATTTTTTTTTAATTCTAAAAATGCTGGCATTTCAAAGATTTTGCCATGCCATGCACTACAACATGGTTTTTCCTGCGCTTTCGGAAGACGACTTGGCCCCCCTTGCATCATAGATCTTGCACTTAATGGAGTGCATACCTTCCTGGAGAGTTTAATGCAAAAAAAAAAACTGTGTGATCTTCAAACGGTTCCAATTAAGGTCCCGGCAGAGTCTAACAACCTCGTGTTTTGATCCGCGCTGAAAGAAAAGGAGAAGCTTTTTCTAGGCATGCCCCTTAAACAAGTAGTCGGCAGGTAGAAATCTTCTAATGGCTGTTATGCAGACTTTGTGACCCCAAGACGCCACTCTGAGCTGAACTTCTCTAACAGTGAGCTTTTTACATATTTTATCCTCCCACTCACTGTAAATGGTGCAACGATAAATATGGGTTCTTGTCGCATCATATTTAAACCCTCAGGGAAACAGAAAGTCATGGATAGCTAATATAAATAGCGACAACAGTTGGCATTGACGACGTCCATTAAGCCAGCGGTTCCCAAACGTTTTCTCTTTTATCAACATGAATATGGGAGATGAGCCCGGGCTGGTGAGTTGTTCTCTTCATAACCACATAAAATGTAAAAAAAAATAAATAAAAATAAACACTTTCACATTTTTACATTTTCAAAAGTTTTCATAGTACAAAACTTGTTTTCTCTCTCTTCATCCTGCAGGAAATATTTTTGCTCTCTCTCTGAATCAACATGAAAATAGTTTGACCTCCAACGCCATGCCTCTTTTAGATAGCGAGCGCCTTACATAAACATAATTAAAACAAGACCCAACTTCCTAATTAATCAATTCCCTATATCATGACGCTAATCTGAGTGGCAGCCTGTCACGGCTGTTCTCTGTCTCTCACTCGTTTAGCCATGATGGATAGAGGTTGGAAACCTGCACACAAAGACAAACCCTTTGGCCTTGCTGTTGCTACCCATTAAAAGCTAAAAAAAAAAAAAAAAAGAAAGCTATCTGCAGTTTATTCAGTTATGCCAAGAAATATTCATACCCCTGGCAGATTTAAGTTTACATCTATTTCTATTCAACCAAGAAGTTTTTTTTGTCTAAAATGAAGTCAGATATTAGTAATAAAAAGATAAAGTCATCCAAGAATGAATCGGAAATGTGTCATTTAGAAAACAAAACCTATAGCGGCATCTGGTGCTGCAGTCCTTTGACTTATTCAGGAGCCAAATGGAAACGCCAGTTGTACAGCTCCCTCAAAGGACAGGGGCAGAGAAGTGCGTCACTCCCGTCTTTTTTTTCTCCCTCTCTGTCTCCTCTTTGCTTCACCTCTCCAACCCTTGAAAGCCGTCCATGAATATTCCATCAGCCGGCAGGGCCTCTGCCCACCCTCTTCATTTAATGATTCAGTCTGTATGTGTCTTACATAAACGTCCGTGTTTATGCATAGCACCGTTGATCGTGGCGCGTCACTTGACAAAAACCAGAGGCAGGAAACGTAGAAGTGAGTAAGGAAGCGTTGCAAAACGCACAGGAGGAGTGAACGAGGGTTTTGCATAAATTATCAATCTGTGAATTATGTCAGCACAGTCTCCAGGCAGGACACGCTGTATGTGTGTGTGTGTGTGTGTGTGTGTGTGTGTGCGTGTGCGTGTGTGTGTGTGTGTGTGTCTAATGTGTGCTGCCCACCGATAATGATACTGCAAAGCAAGATAAATGACCTCGTGTTCCTGTGGTGGCTACCGACTCTCAGGTAGAAACTACAGCATCACCATCCAGCAGTGGAGAGAACACAGTCTGGTTTTTATGCATAGTCTGCCGTAAAAAAAAATCTGATTAATGAGAAAATATTATGATTGGTTGGAAAGAATAATAATAATAATAATAAAAAAACATGAATCAGTGCAATAAATTAAATTTCCTGAGTTAAAATAATCAGTTCCTTCATAGGAGCATACTTAATTTATTTTAACCATATAAAAATCACATGGACAAAAACAGTTTGTTTTTTTTGCATTTTTACTTCTTGTATTCTATTTTGTTTTAAGGCAATTGTGCAAAGAATGAGCTAACTTAGCTATTTACAGCCATAGCACCTGAGACTTTTAGCACAACTAAACGTCAGGGGGTCACTAGATTAGGACTGGCTCCATCATTAGCAGGTGTGACCCCACTTTGAAAGCAGGCACTTTGATGGTGTGACCTTACATGTTAGTGGAAACACAACGCCAAAAAGGAAAGAAATCAGCAAGGTCCTTACAGAAGCAATTTATGCTACCCCTCAGTATGCAAAAGACATAAAGAGAAGGGCCCGTGCCGAGTGTGTCCAAAGTGTTTATTTATTCAGCTCAAAATCCATATGAAAATGATCCTGGTGCACAGGGAAATTATAAACATTTCCACAAAACAAGCTAACCTCATATGAACAATAATTTCACGCATTCATCTTAACGAGAGCTAGCAATAGCAACAGCTTTATCGAATGTGTACAAACACATTCAAAAGAGCGTGTGCACTGCTCCTTTGACTAACTTTGTCTCTCAGGAGGGAGCGACCGCTAATCAAATCCTCGGAAATGATTGCGTTCCAACAACAACTTCAAATCATCGTCAAATCCAAACCTGGTTCATTCACGCTGACCCCTTTTCACTGTGACGCTGCTGAGAACAATGAAACGTCTGAATGTGATTTTGTAACCGTCACGAGGAGCAAATATTTGTTCACAATTTTTGCCGTTCTTTTTCAATGTAATTTTTTTTTTTTTTTTTTGGTACAGCACATCTTTTACAAAGTAGCTGCAAAGCTTAAAAGTCCAAGGTCTCGAGGCATAGAGAAAGCACAGATTATTTTAGCAGTTTTTCCAAAGAACATGACAGGGATGATTGCATTCAGATTCTTTCTTTTCACAACTTAAGCAGCTTCAATCTAAAGCTTGTTATACATTTTTCTTAAACTGTCGTGCCAGAAATGCCTTGTTGAATTCCTTGGTACAAGAAGATGAACGAAACTGTTTTGCCTCTTTGTTGAAGTGTCTCAAGAAACAGTTTTATTCTCAGATTTACAGGTGTGACAGGCAGTCAAGTTCAGGGAAAGAAAACATCAAACCTATAAGAAAAACTTTACCCCTGCTGACACACCAAATGCACATCTTGAAGCTGCCGTCACACTGTTTGCTGCCTTGTCATTCATACAGAGATTCAAAAGAAAAAAAACGTGCTGTCTGAAAGTGAACAAAACTAACAGAACTTTCCAGTCCTGTCATATTTCTAACGTATGTGTGAGGTTCAGCACTAATGTTGGCTTGTATAATATATGCAAATCATATTCATAACTAAAGTCCCGCCCCTCAAGTCCGATACCAAAACAGTCAGAGAGGATTTAAATTGAAAAATAGCACCACTAAAAAAAAATAATGTCAGTGAAAAGAAAACTGCCAGTGTGAAAGCTAGTTATTTTAATCAACAGTATATATTTAGAGTTCTAAGTATTTTTTTTTTTATCAATTATTGTTTTACTATCAGTGTAGTTTTCAGTACATTTATTTCAGAGTAATTGTTAATATTTTCAGCTGCAATTATATTTTTCAATGCCAATATTATTTTCCGGTTTCATTTTAAGCTGTCAACGTTTAGTAACTTCTCTTGCGTGAAGATTTTTTTATTATTATTATTAGGTTTTTTTTCCACATTGAATGATAAAGTGGCTGCCAAGAAACAAGATGTGTATGTTTTATTTTTCCATTGCCTCTGAGGCATAAATATCTGAGCGGTAAGGTGACTATCAGCTGATTAATAGGAAAGTATTAGGAAAGTATTCGAGTAGAGGCTTCAAAAGATGAGAGACTGAGGCAATGCGCATCGGATCAAGGCACATTCTTGTGTTAAAATGGTCCAGTCAAAGTCTGTTCCAAGAACCAACTAAGAATCTGAGGCAAGACCTGAAAATATCCAATCCAAGAAGAATAGGAAACTGACTCTCTGGAAGTGCAAAGCTGTTCGAAACATACATCCCAAGACTTACAACTGTACTCGCATTTACTTTTGCCACTGCATGTGTACTTATTTGATCGCAAAATAAGATCTGAATGAAAAGATAGGAAACTTCACACCAGCATAATTCAGTTTGAGGAGCCATGTCACTGGAATAGTAACCGCATCTCTTCAGTTTCTTCTTTTTAATTAATTCGGCAACGAAAAACACTTCCTCTGTTCAGTCAAAGGTGCCAACGGTCTGATTGCGTCAGTAACCTCCCCTTTCCGAGCGCACATGAACACGCTCTCTTCAGACCGGAGTAACTCCGAAACAGCTTTCGTCAAGGTCAGCTGGCACAGTTCAGCCCCGCTGAACACGCTCTAATTGTCTCCACAAGTGAGCACTGCGAGAGCTTGTTTCTGACTGTGAATCATCCATAATGAAAGAAGCTTTTCCTGTCTCGTTTCTATAAAAATAAAAGCGACAAAGAGACTCGACGTAGCATACGCTGCTGATGTGCGCCGTGTCCTTGGACAATTCAGTCCTGCTCACAATAAAATCACACGCACGTTCGCTTCAGAGCATCTCTAAAAAAAGGAGATGCAAACAAAACGTTAATCGGCACAGTAAAAAGAGTATGTTTTTATACCGACTCCAACCTTATGGGGGGTTTGCTGAAATCAAATTTAAAGCTGCGCAAGGTTGAAAATAAACAAAACTAAAGAGGCAGAAAATCAGCAAAACAAGCACAGGCCCTATATGGAAACTGAAGAGCGGCACGTCGGTTGAGTGATTGGTGATTAGGAGGTGAAGGTATGATTCACGTCCTTAAATTAGCTCCTTTTGACGAGACGCCCCGGGGGAAGCGGAAAAGGAGGCTGAATGGCTCAACCGAAGTGACGAAACTGTAGTCTGACGCTCAGAAAGAGGGTTTCTTCATGTGACCCGCTGACCTCGGTTAAAGGCTGCCGCCACATTAAAATGTTCAGCTCTTTAAAAGAGTCTGTTGGATTGCAGAGATTCACAGACGTACAATGAAGATTGAGGGCTGAATTACTCCTCTTTTGTGGTTTCTTCTTATTTACCCCTGACTCTGCTGGGCCTCTGCAGCAGCACATAGCTGTTTACTCTTGATCCAAGCAGCCAGTCCTTTCATGCAATCTCTTAAAGTGGTCTCGATCAATGACGCTCCAGGCTCTCTGAAGGTCTGTGGCTTCTTTTTCACTACACGTAAACATAACGTGACCTCTTCAGAGCCTCACTTGATTTTTTATTTTTTTTTCTCTTTACTTGTCTGTGTGTTTTAGCCTTCATTCATGGTTCCCATAAAAGCAGGGAACGTCACTTGGCTGATCTACAACTTTGTAACAGATTAAACTCTGAGCAAACCCCCCTGAGGACGGCTGATTTGGATTCAAACAGATCTGAGTTTGTGCATGATTAGCAAACTCTTGTGTTTTCATGTGTAGAAAATGGACTGGCACAGTCAAAATAATCAATACAAATCCCCCCCATATAAAGAATCGCCAAAGAATCGTGACTAGAGGAGCTGATTTTCTATTAGTTCTCTTCTACTATATACCGACGTGGTGAAAAGAGTTGGACCGTAACAGAGATGTTAAGTTTTGCAGAGAAGGAAATTTTGTGTTTCACAATATTTCACAAATCAATTTGTTGCAAATAGCTATGAGAACCTGGGGGTTTTTGGGGGCAATCACTTAATTTCTTAACTTAAGTTTAGTACAGACACGTCATCAGCAGAGGTCCCTCAAATTATGCCAGTTTGATTGATGTTGAAACATTTCAACCACGCTTAGACATTCAAACTCGGAATGAACAATATATCGCAATTAACATTGGTATTGGTCACCTCAAAACGTAGCTGATATTAATAACCGATGTTTATTTCCATTTTGATCCTGCTTATATATATGTTTTGGAAGGGGAGGCGTTGAGCATGTGATATTTGTTTGGGCATTTGACAGTGATAGTGACACACAGTACACGACTGTGGCATGTTTAGCTAAATTAGAAAGAGATTTTCAGTTATCACTCACAGTCAAGAAAGGGAAGAGAAGCAGATATAATACCATGTGATATTAGTAAATATTGGTCATCGGTCATAGCAGCAATATTGAAAACGGAAATTAAGTACAAACAAAACTTTTCATTTTGATGCAGTTCAAACAGAAGGCAACGCCGTCTTTTTCTCATGCACTTCTATTCCGCAGAACAATTTCAATAAAAAAGGGGCAACGTCAACTTCTTGAGTCAGCAATAGTACCAAGAATCAAAAGCACAATGCCGTGTTCGATGTAATTTGGTACGCTATTTCGTCTGTTTCCATTGTAAAAGCAGACCATATAACCAGCCCGTACTGAACCCACTGTTTTGGATTGCCTTCAGTTGTAGGTCTATAAGACAAGGGTATGGTTAAAGCAGAGCTACTGGTGTTGCGCAGCAGAGTTCAGTGATTGTACAGGTATGGCACAACTTTAGGCATTTGGGTTTAACCCAGTGACAGTCGAACTGATGGTAGAAATGGTTTTCTGAATATTATGCACCTTAAAATAGCGAACCAAACCACATCGTCCCATACCACACCGCTCAGTGGAAATGAGGCGCAAGTAATCACTAATGCAACAGTTTTGTGGCTCGTCCAAGACGTCAAGCTGAGAGGTTTAGCTGCTACAGAAAAGGCTTCAGCTTGTGAGTATCATCTCCTCAGGAGGAGAGGATCATGACTCCGGCAGTGCAGAGCTTGATTGCCACTGGCAGCAGGAGAATGTGAGTGAGTCTAAAAGGCAAATATATTGGTAAATATATTGTCTGCCTGTGTCTTGCTAAAATATTGCGAGCACACTGAAAGAAAAGGACACGCTTGAGATTCAAAATTAGTGTTTTTGGCAAACTATTGAAACATTTTAGAACGTTATGAAGCATCACACTTGTGCCACTGCTAAAACTTTCAGCCACGGCTTGAACACGCCGCTTATTTTTTTTCTGCGACTTTCGAAACAAGCTGTTCAGCACAGGTACAAAAACAAACAGGCTCCTTCATTGTTGGTGAAAAGGGCAAGATGTGATTTCTGTTTTCTCCTCTGAACAGGCAACAAAAACACGAGTTAACCTTTGAATCATATCGTCCTCTGAGAAAAAAAGGAAGTGTAGCTTTGTTACCAATGCTGTCAGATTTATAATTCAAACCATTGGGTAGATTACGCTGAGCATAATGCCAGTGGGCAGTTGCTTGATTTAAATATACTTTTTTCAATATTAACTGAATTATGACTGAAGAATTTTTGTGTTTGAAGCTTTAGAAACGAGTTGCCTTCATATCCTTCACACCTATATTCATCAAAACAGTTCAGGTTTCCGTACTTTGATGACAATAAATGAGGTACGTTCATTGCCAGTAGCAACAGTCTTCTTTGTAAGACAAAAATTTCAGGAAGTTTTTTTTTTAGAGAGGCTATCATGAGGAACACAGCACCCAGATCAGGGAGAACGCTGAAGATGGTTCCTCATCTGTAAACCTACCAAAACCTGCCTGTCCACCTAAACTAACTACCCAGAGAAGGAGAATTTTTTTTTTGGAGAAGTAACCGAGAACTTTAACTCCAGAGGAGCTGTAGAGACCAACAGCTCATGTGGGAGAATCTGTTGATAGGATAACTGTTAGCAGAGAAAAATCATAAGAAGTCTCATTTTATGCCACAAGCCGCACAGAAGACGAAGCAAACATGGAAGAAGGTGCACTGCTTTCGTCAGAAGAGACTGAAATTTTATCATTTGCTCATTTGTGGAGGAAAACAAACACTGCACATAATCTGGAACGCAGTACCTCCTTTGGTAGTGGCAACAACATGCAATGGGAACGCTGGACTACCCCGAAAAAGGCGGAGGTCCACTTTTCAACAGAACACGCAGCAAAAGCTACGATAAAGCTGCTTAGATCAAACCATATTCATCTGTTAGATTGGCTCTGTCAAAGTCTAGACCTAAATCCAATTGAGAATCCAAATCCAATTTCACCAAATCTCCCAATCAGTAGATAAGCTTGAGGGGTTTTTTTGGCGAATATTATTAGCCTTTAGATTTTCAAAGCTGATAGAAACATATAAGCAGCTGTCAGTAATACAAGAGGCGGTTCTGCAAATGATAAAGCATCATGTATCCACCACTTCATCGTTATGTGCACAACATATATTTCCAGCTGAGTAAATATTGCGAGAAAATGTAAAAACTTTCAAACTACGACAAAGGCACTGCAAAATCCTCTGCCCCTCAGGCCTGGATCTTTGCGATGTGTTTGCTCACTGCAAACACATCGCTACAGTAGTAATACTACATGAACAGATCTGTGGGAAGCACCCCTCGTCTGGCCTTCTCCCCCCCAACCCCAACACCCTGTTCACTAAAACGTCGCCATCCAACACGCAGAAAACGAACCACGTCGCATTGTTTGGGTAGAAAACACATAACTTACGCGCTCCAGCTGATCGATCCGTGGATGGCATCCCTTTTTTTTTTTTTTTTTTTTTTTTCCACCCCCGTTGGTGGAGGCTTAGCTCCTCCTAAAGCAAAAGCGCGTCCTCGCTTATTGTTATTCTCTTCTTTAATTTGATGTAGCGGTGAGTCCAGGTGGAAGCCCGCTCTGCTCCCCTTGTGGCGCGGCTCAGCACGCCTCCTGGAGATGCTGCCGAGCAGGACTGAGGAGCTCCACTAATGTGGGATGATGATGATGATGATGATGATGTCGCGGGAATAGGAGCGTTAGTTTCCTCCTAACGAGAACATGCACCGCCTGAGTCACCGTGTATTTTCCAGGCAGAGTCCAATCTGTCAGCAGCACGCTGGAGTGGAAGGTGATTTATCAAACATTTAAGTCCGGCTGGAATTTAAATTTGAACAACATTCTTCATCATCCACGGGGTTGAAAAGAAAAGAGAAAAAAAAAAAAAACCGGGAAAAAAAAAAAAAAAGCATGAATCTATTTATAGCCCACGCTTTTCCAACAGCTTACATTTAAAGACACATGCCTCTTCCAAATGCTACATCCTCCATACATCAGCTTTGTTTGTTTTCGCACCTTCTGTTTGCAGGACTGTGAGGAAAAAACGTGGCTGGAGTTGTTGGCACCGGATCCACAGCGAAGCGCCGGGATCTGCAGGCGTCTTTTACAGCCATGGGAATAATGTGGGTCAATGCCCCACTTATGTGTAGCACAAACTGTTGTCTTACTTCTTCCCCTCATATACTGGGGGTTTCATTTTCAATAAAGGTTTTTCTTAAAAAAAAAAAAAAATCTGTTAATAGTACAGCTAGTAGATATATAGTCTTCAAATCTAACCTTTGTGGCAGTCGGAGAACAAAGCACCTGAGTGAAAACCAAGATCTGTTCAAGAAGGAAGCATGGATGTGAAAATTATCAATAAAAAGAACATGGGTAAAGATAAGAATTTATTACAGTGGAAAATAAACCCAGAATACCGAGGAATTCAGAACTAATCTGACAGGAAAGAACGGATTAGAATGGCCCAGTCAAAGTCTGAACCTTAATCAACTGAAAATCTATGGCAAAACTTGGCAAAAAGGTTGAAAAAATAAACAATTCAGAAGAAAAACATCTGATTTACATGAACCTGTAGTTCAGCTTCTGACCAGAGCACAACTTATTTAACCCAGAAAACCCTTAATTTATGCTAGATTAAATCATCATTAAATTAGATTTTTATAGTGTTGTTTTTATTTTCTACATATTTGACTGTCATTTTACTTTTGTATCTGAAATGCTTTCCTTAAAACAATTACTTTATCGAGGCACTAGATGGCAGTGTTGCACACAATAACTCTTCACTTGCAAACAAACGTTTTTATTCCTACTGAGTGATCAATGCAATACACATCTGAATTTTCACAAACTTTTTTCAAACTTCTGTTCCTTGCAAAACGATTTATATTCCTTTAACTTTTTTTTTTCATATTATGTCATGATGCAACCAAACAGGTTGATGGGTTTGATTGAAAATGCGTGGATATTCGCAATACCGAAAAGAAAATGATCCATGAGTTTCAAAATATTTTCAAAATAAAAATCAGAAGTGTGGCAAGCATTTGTAATCATCCTCCCCCAACCGTCTCTTTACTCTGATTCCCTTAAGTAAAATCTAGTGTACAAAAGGCCAATTAACGCAGACTGGCCAGCAATTACGATGTGGAAAACATTAAAGTGGTGTTAGGTTAAAAAGTTAACTCCGACGTTTTTGGACCAGTGTTCATCCAACTGCAAAAGTGCCAAGAAAAAGATAGCCCAGTTTAAGGAGCAATCAGGGAAACAGAGGAAAAGTGTATGCTAACTTTTTATAAGTTGAAGAGATCCATAGCTCACATGGAAAAATACATTGATAAGAAATCTAACCAGGCCAGAGTCATAGCTGAAAGAAAGTCATGAAGGGACACATCAGTCCCGTAGAAGAAATGTCTCTGGTCAGATGAGACCAAAGTTGAGTCTTTTCACAAAAAGAGGAAACGTTTTATGAGTTGCCTCTTCACAGAGGAACATTCTAGTGATTGTGGGGTGTTTTCCCTCAGCACAGACAGGAAAACTGGTCAGAGTTGATGGAAAGATGGATGCAACAACATACTGCCCAATCCTGGAAGAAAAGTGTTAGACTTGAAACTTGGAGAGATCTTTGCCTTTCAGCAGAACAATAATCCAAAAGTCAGAGCTGCAGTGGAACATGTGGTTCAAAGCATGTTCTTGTTTTTAGATGGGCTTGTCAAAGTCCAGACCTAAATCCAATTGAGAATGTCTGGCCAGGTTTGAAAACTGATGTATAAATTCTACCCATTCTGTCTGAGCTTGAGCTATTACGATCAACGGGCAAAATCTGAGTTTTCAGATGTGTAAAACAGATAGAGGAACAGCCCACATGACTGCAGTTTTAATTGCTGTGAATATTTTTTCCAAGACTCTGTAAATACCTTCAAAGTACACTAACATATTTTAATAGCTGAGATCCAATGAACTGTTGACATGGGTTCTTAGGAAAATTACAATACAACTGCAAATGTATCCAAAAAAAAGTTATAAAGCTGTTGGTAGTTTTTCTTAATGTTTTTTTTTTAGTTATTTTAGATGTATGACATCACCAGAGCACCCTCACCTAATGGTGCTAAAAGTCTTGAAGCCCAACTTGATCCCCCATGTCCAGATTGGCTGAAAAATAAATGAATCTTTAAATCACTGTTCTTTCATTTAGATCTACTTTTTTTTCTCAGGACTCTCATCAATGTTTTTTTTTTTAAGTGACACCAATGATACTGTGAAACTTCCATTTATCAGTCTGAATATGTAATCAGACTACTATTATCCTTTGTCGCGTGAAAAGAAACTCACCATTAGTGTCTCGGTCATTACACTTGTCAGAAACACTGTTAAGCCCGGATATTTACTAAATGGCATTTCCACAGGTAGTGCATGGAGCATTTTATTCCTGCTCAAGTGGAAACTTTTGTTTGTGTACAGAGGAATGCAAGCATTTGCATTTAGATGCACCTTTTAAATGCAAAGCGATCACAGCGGTAACGGTCCATCGACGGTTTCCCTGGGCCTGCAGAGGATTTTCTACTGGGGCTGTTATTGTCCAGTTGGTCACCCTTCACGCAGCACGGCTGTGACAGAATGCCCAAACATTTAGGCCTCACATGCCTGGGCAGTTTGTTGACTGTTGGGAATTGGAGCTGACAACTGGCAGGACTGGAGCCTGATGGGGTGCGGAAAAGTACTGGTGGTAGCCCGAGGGGCCCCGCCTCCCCCCTGACCAGTACAGTTCCCATTGAGGCAACTTTGAAGAAAAATAACCTCTAGTTTCAGGCTAAAGTAAGATCAAGCTTATCATTATGTTGTGTAAATAGAATTTTATGTCCTTCATGGGTTCATTATAAACTGATTCAAACCTTGTTGGAGTGTTACGGATGCAGCTGGAATGGACAAGTATCTGTTTACCCCTGATGCTGATCATATTTCAGCACCTTCTCTCGACCTGCTCACATTTCTGAAAATCTGCAAAAGCGTCTTTGTAAAGTCTCTGCAAAACTTTTTTTTTTTTACTGATTATCTTCAATTCATTAGTTCAGGTTTATCTAATGATCCAGAAAAACTTTGTCATAAAGAAAATATTGTTAGTGTACATTATTTCAGTCTACTTTCTACCTGTCTATAAATAGAAATGCTCATACTTGTCTCATTCAAAAATGGCCCCAAAACAGTTCTGTGGGTACTTTTGCGAACTGTTTTAAACGTTTGTTGAAGAATGATCCTCTTCAGGTTTGACTGTCTGAATATTACAGATGTTGAACTAGTAATTATTAAATTTAGTGGACATTTTCTAAAACAAACTGTGAACTAGCCCTAGTTTGCTGCGAAATTGGAAGTTACAGATCAGCAGTATCAACTGGTTACTGACTGAAAATACAAAAAAGCATTGGGAAACCGTATCGACAGACTGTATTTTGTCTCCACTCTTTCATCCCCTTGATGGCCTGGGGCTCTGACCAGTGAGGCACGTTGCCACCAACGCTAACAACTCAGGGGTGTCCAAAGTGCACCACAATTAAAAAATACAGAGAATCTGTCCTGCTGTAAGCACAGAGGGTTGATGCAGGTCAGCACTTTTCTAAGAAAAATCTGAAAAGAGTGAGAGTTTCATTTTTATGTTATTAACCATGTTGCTGTTTTTAATGACTAAACTTTGCTAAGTAGAGCAAGGCCTGACCTTTGCCCTGTGCTTGTTCCCCATCACAACATCTGAGGACAATGGACCCAAAAGAAATTATCATTAGTACAGCAATTGTACAAGACACTTTTTTGTGTTCAGGATCAACAATGATTTCCATATCACTGCTTCATTAAAATCTTGCATGTTTAGAGTGTTACTGAAGAGATAAAAAGAAATTCATTTTTTTGTGGCCCTTGAGTGCTCTCAACTCTTTGACTTTGGCCCTGTTGGCAAAAGGTTTGGACACCGCTGTCTTAAGTAGACAAAACTGAACCAACCGAGCTATTCTGAGCGTCTACACTGTAAAACACGATAAGTGGACTTTACTTTAAAAATGTGTACAGACTTGTTGCCTCGAAAAAAACCAAAGTTTCAAAATGTAAAAATGTTAGTATGTGCAAGTTTACACACCTTGACTAACTTGACCATTTTCAGTAAGTTATAATGACATAATAATACATGACTTAACTGAAAATTCTAAGTTCCTGGCTCCTACTTTTTATGTTTCTCTGCTCAAAAATTGACAGAAAACATAAAGAGCAGTGATAGTTTGCTCACTTTTTTGCAGTAAAACAGTCATACTTTAAAGCATTTTTACCTCAAAAGACCCTCAGCTTTTCAAACAAGTATGATGTGCAGTATTGCAAACCTAAAGTTTAAGTACTGCGAACCTAAAATAACCTGATACATTTTGTTTAGTTGTACATGAACTAAACAGAAAAGACATATGGACTTAAAAGTCATATGCAAATAAACTATTTTGTCAAAATAACTTTCCATGGTTAACAATACTCTTAAACGTATCTAACATGTTATTCTCAGCCATTTTCTTTCTTCCTACATCACCAAGAGCATTGTATTTGTTACATACATTAAAAAAAAAACATAGTGTCATCAAATCATATTTTATTTTTCAAAACTTAAAAATCAGTTGTACAGAATTTCAAAGCATTCTCTTTGGTTTGCAGATTTGCTTGAGCAGAAATGGAGTAACGTCTGGACTTGTCCTGAACGTTAAGTGTTAACCCTCCACAATCCAAAATCTTTCAAATACCTAACTTTTTTTGACTGGGATTTCATCATCAAAAACAAAAACAACCAACTCTGACGTGTACATGCGATGGTCATGCTCAGCGGGGATCATATCACATGCTCGTATGAGGAGTTAAAACTACAATAATATCTAATCTCTATCTTCATGTACAAACATCTGACTCTTCACTCTTATATTACTTTCTCTTTTGTGGTTTTTCAAAACAAGAAACTGCACAAACTAAAACATGTTCTGACTTAGAGCTCGCTCGTGCTGGCTTTCTAGAGACAATCCCAGCGGTACTGACGCAGCCGCCGTTTATGTAACAAGAGATTTGATTAGGACAGCCAGTTCCCTGATGAAGGCATTTCTATTCAAAACTTTACGTGGCAGACTTCCAGGGAATCATTCACAGACTGGGAGCTGGGAGGACGTAAACAAGTAGCAGTGGACCAGACTGTGTCATCAAGAAGATTAAGGAGAAGGTTGGAAATTTGATCTTTCAATAAAAAAAAAAATCTGATTCACATCAGATCCTAATGAATGGATGTAAAAGCAAATAAATAGTTGAACAGTTCATTTGATTACTAATTATATACAATACATAAAAAGCATAGATGGATGAACACATGGATGGACGTATGCATGTATGAATGGATCCTGTTATACACATAAAACCTGTGTTTATGTGGGTGTGTTAAGAAGAAAGCAATTTCTAAAAGAAAATCTTTGGTGATGTTTGCCGTTTGACACAAGCCACATAGTTTACACAACAAACATGCAGAAGAAAGTGCTTCCAGTCCGATTACACCAAAACTGAACTTGGTACTGGTAGTGTTAATGCAAAAACACTTTGTGTGGTGAAAAACTGACCTTGCACATCACCCTGAGCACAACACCCCTATTGTGAAACATAGTGGCAGCATCATGCTGTAGGAATGTTTTCTTTTCAGCAGGGAACTGCACAAGCTAAAATATGTTCTGACTTAGAGCTCACTCTAAGTCAGGTGGTCAGAATCGATGTGGAAAAACACCTTTTAGAGACTTTAAAAAGACTTAATATGATAAAGGTTAATCTCCCTGCAGGTCAACTCTCCTAAGCAGGCAGTCAGACCTCAATCAATAAAGTTTATTTGTTGATTGAATGGCCTAGTCAAGGCTCAAACATAAATACAAACGCATGTTGAATCAAACTTGCATTAAATGTCTCATATTAAATTGAAGTTAATTGTTTGCATTTAGAGTCAAAAATAAATTATAAACTTGAATAAACTCTCATATTAACCCACTTCATATGTTTCTGATATCCCTGCCCACCAAAGTTGCAGTTGGCGATTCGTGGAATGAAGCGGGGCTGCCAAACAGCACGTATGTTTACTTGAGCCGTTGCTTCAACTGTTCTGGAAGCGCTTCCTTTCTGGGAGGGTTCAAACGTCACTAGCCACGCCTCCTAACGGCTCCGATTGGTCAGTCTGGAGGGTAAATAAAATTCCTTTCTTCTGATTGGTTGAAGATCAGTATTTTCTTTCCTCCCGCAAGCCGTAGCAGCTAGAAACCAACCCACTCAGAGAAAACTGGGGGCAGAGCCTCCCTTCGGGGTTATTATTGACACAAACTGGACCTAGAAGAAAAAAAAGGAACCATCTAATAGCCATCATGAAGTTTGTACGCTTTATAATGAAAAACGCCGCGTTGGCCAACGCGCCGAAGCACATCGAGCATTTCTCCAAATTCTCTCCGTCTCCGCTCTCCATGAAGCAATTCATCGATTTCGGTGAGTTGAGCTCGAATTTTATTTGGTCCATTTTAGCAAAGCTACCTGAACGGTTTAAATCCGTAGCTAAATTCTGCAGCGCTTATTCATGCTGTGTTATAATAGTGAATTTCAAAGCATGCATCTGCTGTGCTGTGCACGGGCCTGCTGCAATTTGCTGTTCATAGGCGCTCAGTGTTGCATCAGATCTGCTGCAAACTCGGGCTGCACCATTTTGCCTCTAACTGGTCACAAAAAAAAAACAAGTCATAATCTGCAGGTGTTAATTTATGTAAAGGAATAATTTTACTTTAATAAAATGGTAAATGTACTCAAATAAAACAAACTTTAAAGTTGGGTCAATACGCTTGCTCAGCCGGTTTAAACTCTAAAGAACTTGGCAACTTAAAGCGAAACAGAGGAAAAATAATTTATTTTTGCAAATAAATTGCTCAATTTATTGTTTTCTATCTTTCAGACCTTTATCTACCATCAAATTAAGTTTTTTTTGAGCCAGTACTTATCTGGCTCTAACTGTTCAAATAAACAACTTTTAACCTGCAAATGGGACCATTTAAACATACATCATATTTGACTTTATTTATTCAAAATACACTCAGGTAATTCAAAATTAAATTTCTGATGGATGTGCTTGCTCAAAACTCTTCAAAATGTCTAAAAGAAAGTAGAACAATAAGGAATAAATGAAACTTTGTATATGTGTGAGAAAAAAAAAACAAAAACAGAATTGATTGTTTTCCTCTCTGTTTACTCCTAACTCTCAGGTTCCATCAATGCCTGTGAAAAGACATCCTTTGTCTTTTTGAGGCAGGAACTCCCCGTGAGACTCTCCAACATCATGAAGGAGATCAACCTCCTGCCAGACAAGCTGCTCACTACTCCCTCAGTTCAGATGGTGCAGAGATGGTGAGTTGTTTATCCAGGAGACGGCCTGTCGACTTTCATTGACCTGGGTTTTGTCTTCAGGCTGAAACGTCGCCCTTTCTCGTGGCCAAGTTTTATTACAATCACAGCGGCTGTTGTTTACCACAAACTGGGGCAGTTGATCCGCCCTCTTTAGTTACATAACACTCTGAATTACAACAAAGCCGTGTGACCGAGTTGTGCTCTCTCCAACTTGCTCAGAGCGGAGGATGGTGGGGAGTGGCTCTGAGCTGTGAACTTTAGCCCAGTTTCCCCCGTCACAGGCCCACGTGACCTGTGTTATTCTCACTGCACTATTTTTGCTTCCTTCATGAACTTTCACTTCCTTCAGATTTACTCTGCTGTGCCTCCTATGTTTCCCATCATATGTTCATGGGTTTTGCTTATTTTTATTTTTATTTTTCAGGTATAGTCAGAGTTTATTGGAGATCCTTCACTTCCTAGACAAGAATCCAGATGACCACAGAGTGCTTGCAGAGTAAGGCTTTAGTTCTTGTCCAGATGTTATAACAGAAGGCTAACTTCCCAATTAATGCGTAAATGCATCTGTTTCTGGAAGATGCCAAGTGCCCGACAGCTGAAGGTGTATACTTTCTCCCATACTTTCTCCCCAGGTTTGTCGATGCTTTGGTTACCATCAGAAACAGACACAACGACGTGGTGCCGACCATGGCGCAGGGGGTCATTGAATACAAGGAGGTTTTTCCCCAGGATGTGGTCACCAACCAGAACATCCAGTATTTTCTGGATCGCTTCTACATGAGTCGCATCTCCATACGAATGCTGATCAACCAGCACAGTAAGCCCACAACCAGTTTCGAAATTCAGCTAGAATTAGTTTTTCTGTGTTTGTTTCTTTAATTTATATTTTCCGTTTGTGGTTTACTTTCATTATTGTTTCTTTTTATTATTATTATTTTATACCAAAGCATTTTTTTTTTTGTTAAAGACGTGCTACAAGTTTCATTTGTCGCTTGCCTGATGAACAACCTAATCACTCACAAAAGAAATCCTTAAAGGCAAAAATATTGAGAAATGTCCGTTGCAGTTATAATCTGAGGTGATTTAGACAACGAACGTAACAAAAGCTCCTTGTTTTTCTTTCAGTCACCATTGACCTTACTTAGACGCCACGGTTCAGCAGAGGACAGATTTATTGACCTAGGTTTTTAAAATGTCAGTTTTGTGCTGAAAATCATCCCTTGTTGCATTTATTTCTATGAGTATCAAACATTATTGGGTAGACATGACAGCAAAGGGAGCGTTTAGCTTCTTATCTCATTTGGATTGGCAACAGACATTCACATATTTAAGTTTACACAAGTCTATTCCAAACATCACACCCCACAAATGATGAGAGCCAAAAGACAGGAGAAATAAAAGTGGATAAGGCCGCAGGTGCGTCAGCATGTTCTTCATTAATCAGCTCAGATAGCCTATCTCTGCTTAGCTGCTGACATGTTTCAGGACCCTATGCGTTTGTGTTGCAGCTGAATTCATACGTGCAGTAAAACCCGCACAACTGGTGCAGAAGGAGATAAGAGAAGGAAAGAACGGTGTCTTTTTTTTTTTTCCTTTTTACCTGGAACGGTCCTGCAAAGTCTAGTTTTGTTTGCCATAGAGCGCTTGGATAATCCACGATGTTGAAACACAAACTGCTGAAGCACACACTATCGTTGATCCAAAGTGAAATATTTCAAAACTGCTGTTGCATGAAGGGGAAACGTCACGCGTTATATAACCTCGTCCCTATCGAACCAGTTTCACACCAGGGGCAACTTTTAATGCCCTGCACGTCTTTCGTAACATTTTGTTTTTCCAAACTAGGGGCCCGAGCAAAAATGACTGCATGTATGCATGGAAACGACTTAATACTTTTACTCTTCCTTTGCACAGGCAAGACCAAGAGTGTGCAATCGACAAGACTTTTTAAACATTTAAAAACTTTTTTTTCTTGCAAAAACTTTGTAGGTAAAATATAAAATGTCGAAAACCCCTGATTTTCCCTTATTCTCTTGTTTTTTTTTGCAGCTCTTGTGTTTGATGGCACCACTAACCCAGTCCACCCAAACACAATAGGAAGCATTGACCCTCAATGCAATGTAGGAGATGTAGTCCAAGGTGAGTCTGAACTTGACTTAAGGCCTCAAAATACTCAAACTGGCCACAATTTATAGCAATCATTTGTTTTTCAGCTACCTTGCGGTTTTAAAGTAGCTGAAATCATGTTTCATCTACTTTTAAAAACAACGTTTTGTGTTTTGTTTTGTCTGCAATTAAAATTAAGTTCCTTTTCATTTTCATCAGATGCCTTCCACAGTGCGAAGATGTTGTGTGACCAGTACTACCTCCGCTCTCCTGATTTGGTTCTGCAGGAAATGAACCGTAAGTTTTCCTATGATTTGTTCCATATAGTTTAACGATTTGGTGCTATGCAAAAGGTTTCATAGTCCTTGACCCTTTTTTTCACTTTTTGTGAAGTTTCACTGTATTTTATGGGGATTTCTTGAAAACAGACCAACACAAAGCAGATGAAATGAAAATTTGTGTATTGTGCCTTTGTTTTTATATTCCCCTAAACAAAGCAAACAACAGCCTTCAGAAATGTCCCCATTGTGGGAGTAGATGTTGTGTGTAGCAGATTATGAATGAAGAGCTGATATCTGTGTAGATATTTATATATATATTTTTTATTCTTCTTCTTTTGCACAGACAAGACGAAGAGTCACCCAATAAGCATCGTTTATGTGCCCTCCCACCTTTATCACATGTTGTTTGAGCTTTTCAAGGTAGGAGATGCTGCCTTCTAATTCATGCATGTGCCTAAAATTAACAATCATTGAAAATTAACAATCATTAAAAAAAGAATTCTAAGTTTCTTTTTTTTTTTTTCCCTTTGTAGAATGCAATGAGAGCTACCATTGAGACTCATGAAAACAGGAACAACCTCCCACCCATTAAGGTCATGGTGTCTCTCGGTGGAGAGGACATGTCAATCAAGGTGAGACAAAGTTTAAAGTGCAGGGCCACTACATTTCCAGCATTGCATAAGATGAGTGCACATAGTTTTACAACTTCAAAGGGCAGTAAAGAATATGCTTCATGGTCAGATAAAATATTTTATTTTGGGGCAGGAAGACACCAAATCTTTATCCTCTCTCAGGATCTTTGCACTGACCAGTCTTAAGAAATCTGAATGTGATCAGTTTTGTCTTTCAATGTGTGAAATTCCTCAGATTTAAATGAAGCCAGTATTTCCCAGCAGAAGTTGTTTTTGCTCTCTGAATGTTTGATCTGTCCCACTTATGTAACGTTTTAGTCCTCGTTTCATCGCCGCGCTTTCTGTAGCCTCTCCGATAAGATAAGTCAACATGAATTGTGCTTTTACAGTCAGCCCGACGTTTCACCGGGATCAGCAGGCATCTGGTTGTCATCTTGCTACAACTGGCCCAGTTGAACAAACAGAATCGCTATAGAGAAAATCAGATGACCTATGTATGATTATAAAAACAAAAGCTCTGGGTCAGGAGTATCTTTGATGACAAAGAGAAATAAAGGGCAGACTGGACTAATACCAGCAATAACTTTAATGTCTTCATTTAGGAGAGAAACAATATAGACCCAGAAGTACTGAGCCAAGTCTACTTTCAGTTGAAAAACAAACATAGTGCACGCAATGTAAGCTGAAAGCTTTCCTTTATTAAGCGTAACTAGACTGCTGTAGTAGCAAGGCTGAAAAACACTGGACACTTTCTCTACATGTATCAAACAGTGGTTGCTAAGTAATCCAAATTATCATCCTGCCTTAAAGTAGTAGTAGTAGTAGTAGTTGCGTTTTTCAAAATATTTTATGTATACATCTGTGCTAATCATTAATCTGCTAGGGACCTTTATTTATATATATATATATTAATTAGTTTTTACTTGCAAAATCTGTAGTTTAACGATTACAACATTCTACCTAATCTTTTCATTTTTGACCAGGTTAGCGCTCATCTCCCGTCAGCACTCATTCATGTCTTCTGTTTTTCTGTCTGCCCCCCCCGTAGGTGAGCGACAGAGGCGGCGGCGTCCCGTTTCGCAAGATCGAGAACCTTTTCAGCTACATGTACTCCACAGCTCCTGCTCCACAGATCAGCGACCACTCCAGCACACCGTTGGTAAGGAGGGTTTTGGTTTAGATGTACAGATGCTCTCAGCCTTTGTGCTTCTCAAAAATGTTTTTAGTCTTTTATGTAGACTTAGCTCTGTAGAGATTGCATTTCTACCACCTTTTTTTTTTTTTTTGTCATTTGACGTTATCTCCCTACAGTCATCAAAAGCGAATCTAAAATAAGGTGCTACTAGTTCCGAATGACAAGTTTTAAGCCTTTCCCCTTTCTCTGCAGGCTGGATTCGGCTACGGCCTTCCCATTTCTCGTCTGTACGCCAAGTATTTCCAGGGGGATCTGCACGTTTACTCGATGGAGGGTTTCGGCACAGATGCCGTCATCTACTTGAAGGTGAACTAGTCTGTGCATGGAATTGTGGCACAAAACAGTCGGGTGAGAACTTCCTTTTGATTTAGTAAATTTGTTTTTATGGTATGTCCCTCTAGGCTCTTTCCACGGACTCTATCGAAAGGTTGCCAGTGTACAACAAAACCGCTCTGAAGAACTACAAAATGTGCCAGGAGGCTGATGACTGGTGCGTGCCCAGTAAAGAACCCTTAGATCTGCGCAAATACAAGGTGGCCTAGTCAGACCTTCGGACGCAGCCGCCGCTTTAAGACTACAAAGCATGGATTCTCCATGAACCACGTCCTAGTATTCCCATGGGATCGTCCGCCGAAGCAGACGAGCTTCTCGCACCTCCCAGAACCAGAGCAGATTTCAGCCGGCGTCACCAGTAGCATGTCATTTCCAGCTTCTGTCATTCATTTTGGTTTCTGTCTGCAATAGAGAAATTAGACAAACTCAGAACTGCTACCAACAGGACATTTAAATAAAGTTACCATGGAGACCTGGTGAAGCAGCCCGAGCGCTGCTGAAACGAGACTCGGCGGTAAAAGGTGGAGTCGTGTGCAGGTAGGGGGAGACGGAGGAGGGCACCCAGCGAGTTATCGGGTGCCCGGAAATGAGGGAGAAGTCGAGAGTAAGAGTGGACAGAAGAAGAAGAGGAAGTTGAAAGAGATCCAGCAGTTTTGAGTTAGATGTAGAGGCTTTTACATAACAGGGGAAATTTGTTGTTCATCTATGCGTTATAGTAGCAAATCCTCCCAAAGGCACGTCTTGTTTAAATACTTGAACTATCACAACTGATATTTGCACCTTAAATTTGATGGTACTGTAACGGTGTTGGGTTTGGAAATTTTGAGCAAATGCTAGACTCTGAAGTTGAGTTTTCTTTTCTTTTTTTTCTTTTTTTTTGCATGAATTTTCTTACAGACTTTCTGTATTTCAGCCTTTGTAAGTATAAAAAAAAAAAAAAAACTGATCTTGTGCTCAGTTTTTTGGACCAGGCTGAATTTAATCCTCTTTTTTTTGTGCATTGTTTGTAAGAACTACAAAGAAAAAGGGCATCGTTTTTAACAAGCCGCAGCCCCACTGGGCCCAAGTTTGCTGTCGGTCCATCAGAGTATTTGCCAGCCTTGTCTCAAAACTAAAAGCTTGAAGACAAAGTCATTATAAATGAGTGTTATTAAGCCTCAGTGGGTGCCATGTTTGTGGTTTTAATAGGCCAGTTTTTCGCACACTGTGCCAAATGAGACTGTCGAGGGTCCAGGTGTGTTCACAATAGTTTTTATTGTGTTAATCTAACTCATGCAGTATGCAAAATGTTATTTTTATAGCTACACTTTGACTGAAATAAATGTAAATACAGTTAATAAAAACACCTGAAGGCAAAATTGTATTTTTGTCTTGTTTTTTTTTTTTTCTTTTTTTTTTTGAATCCCAATCTAAGTAACACATTCTCCATGTAGAATTCATTTTTATTTGTTTTTTTTTTTTTTGTCTTGTGTTTGGTCATTATAAGGTTGTTAATTAAATCTGTACAGAGAGACGTGAACAAAGCACACAGACCTACTGGTTTAGTGTCGCTGGCAAAGAGATCAGGTAGAGCTGACGTTCCATCATCGGATAGTTGAAAAGAAACTTCTTGCTGCACTTTTAGCTACGTTGTTCATTGCTGTTGTCAGTCTGTGAGTACGAACTGTTTTGTCACACTGTTATGCCAGCAGATTGTTTTCCGGCCATTTCTGGCTCAAAGCCCAGTAAGGCAGAGGTTGCAGGGGGTAAACCGAGACGGGAAGGGCTTGTTTGTCTAGTATTCGAAGCATGTGAGACCCCCGCAGCTAAAGGCTAATAGCCTGAGGCAGTGCTATTAATAGCTGACTGCTTATAGACTTTGCTGGATGTGATTTTTCAACCATGGAGGACTTTATGTGGTAGACACAAAGTGGAGCAAAAGGAGAATTTAGCCGGAATTCCACTTATGTCTAATTAAAAATCTACAAAATAGGACAGACACATTGAGTTCCTTAAGTCAGTGCTTTATACGGCCATCTTTATTCTTAATTTTTAAGTTTCGAGTCATTTGGGATTTTTGTAGATTTAAAAACTGAAATTCCTTCATTTTTTTCTTTTTTTTTTTGCTTAGTGGCTCAGATGGTGTCAGACTGGATGGAGAGCCTCCATAAACGCCAATCTTTAGGTCATGCAATAAATCCATAACTGGATTCTGGTCTGGACTGACTGGGCCCAGCTAAAACATGAGTATTCTTAACCCTTGTGTATGCAAGACTGAAGCGATACACCTATTAGCAGCCAGGAAAGGGTCTCCTTGGAAACTGAAGATGGAGCGCTTTAGATATGATTGAATCACAACAAGAACATTTCAGCTGCAGTTCATATTTTATGTATATTATTCTCAGGTCAAGTATTCTGGTTAACAATGAATGAATGAAGTACTTTGTAAAAGTATTAACACTTTTTTTTTACAGTTCAACCACATTTGTTTTTTCTTTTGTTAATGTAGTTTGAAAATATATGAATGTCTTTTTATAAACAAAACCCTGATATGTTTGTTGTAAGTCAATACTTTGTAAAAACCAGTTTTTGCCTAGTTGTTTGGATTGCCAGTTTTGCACATATATTGACTGAAATATCTCTCCATTATTCATTATAGAACAGCTCAATCTCAGTCAGGATTGATGGAAAGTGTCAGTGAACATCTATTTTTAAGTCTTGCCACATAATTTCAGTAGTTTTTCCCAGTAGCAAAATGCCTTATTAGGTTTACGGGGTAACTATTTTAATTAAAAGGTAAGTTGCTTTGGATCTCCATTTTTCCCTTGAGAAATGAAAATAAAAAAACCAAACAAACAAACTTGTGTATGTGTGTTTTACAAAGTTTTGCCAAATATTTAAATGAGAGACAAGCAAAGATAGATATCGGCATTGTAAATTGGCATTATGCTAAAATCTGATAGTTGTCTGTTAATGTGAAGTCATGATTAAAAATTGCACTTCTTGATTGATTTCATTATATTTTTCATTATCATTTCTTTGTATTTTTTTATAAGCAGTCTTCTGAGTCTAATCAAATCTCAAACAAATAGTAATGTAAATACACACAAGGTATGCTGCTGGCCTCTCTAAAGAGGAAAAAGCAACAGAGAACAGAAAAGCAACCTTGTCCAAATTCAGGAAACTGCTTCTCTTAAGTTGATCCACAATGTCAGGGAGCAGAGTTCAGTTATACACCAAGTGTAAGTGAGTAGGGATTATCCCTAATACTCTGAATTTGTCCTGCCTATTGATGTAATCTGCAGTTATAACGTCTTTCTCCATCACTGCAATGGAGTAGTCAACAAAATACTGTTATATACACCCTTTGAACTGAGCCATAGTTTGTCATGTTTCACCTATTGGTTACGTATTATAGCTTAATTGGTAGATCAAATCACTGCAGCCTGATATTTTATTGGGGA
>NW_006799946.1:4498551-4504658 GCF_000485575.1 Poecilia formosa | reverse complement strand
AGTAACCTGTAATAAAAGAAGTAACCTGTAATAAATAAAGTGCTTCTTTGTCATAGCACCAATGTTTACACTGTTTTTCAATGCTTCCATGCAATGCATGTAAGCACCTATTACTCTACACCTAAAAAACACAGAATAATTAATTTGGTATTAAGAGATAAGCGTTTTCTACTGGTATTGAACTGCCACGAAGCATAAATCAGATTTTTACTTTTGTGTTGAATGTCTGTTTTACAATATATTTACCACTAATGACAAACAAAAAAAACAACACTTTTCTGCAAAATTTACCAGCTGCACAATTCTTGTTAAATAGTGTAAGATAACTAGTATTTCAAAAGAGCAGAACAATTTTTATGTTTTTGAACAACAACAATATTTGTTGTTAATCTGTTGCTAAAAGATGAGTGTGTTTGCTGGTAACCAAGTGCCACGAAGTGAACATCAGATTTTTACTTTTGCAAAATTTGCCGACTATAAATGTCTTGTATCTAATCAGGCAAGCATTATTTTTGAAAGAGCTTATCTTTTATAAACTATATAACTTATTAATTTGGTTTTAAGAGATAAGTGGATTTTTTTCTGGTTACGAACTGTATAAATTGAGATTTTTACTTTTGTGTTGAATGTGTGTTTTATAATATATCTACTACTAATGACAAAAAGAATTAACTTGTCTGCAAAATTCACCAACTACACAATTCTTAAGTATAAAATAAGTAGTATTTCAAAAGAGCAGAAGAAATATTATATTTTTTGAACAATAAGAATTTTTGTTGCTAATCGGTTGCTAAGAGATTATCGCGTTTTCTAGTAACCAAGTTCCACAAAGTAAACATTTGATTTTCACTTGCAAAATTTACCAACTGTAAATTTCCTGTGTTTAAGCAGATAAGCAGTATTTTTGAAGAGCTTATATTTTATAAACAACATTACTTATTATTAATTTGGTGTTAAGAGATAAGCGGGGTATTTTGGTAAGGAACTGCGACGAAGTAATAATCGAGATTTTCACTTTTGTGTTGAATGTGTGTTTTGTAATATTACCACTAACGACAAAAAATTTACTTTTCTGCAAAATTTACCAAGTGCACAATTCTTGTTAGTGTAAAATACTAGTATTTCAAAAGAGCAGAACAAATTTTATGTTTTTTGAACAATAACAATTTTTGTTGCTAATCTGTTGCTAAGAGATGAGTGAGTGTGTTTACTGGTAACCAAGTGCCACAAAGTAAACTTTAGATTTTTACTTTTGCGAAATGTACCAAAGGTAAATGTCTTGTATCTAATCAGGTAAGCATTATTTCGAAAGAGCTTATGTTTTCTAAACGATATAACTTATTAATTTGGTTTTAAGAGATACGCGTTTTCTACTGGTAACGAACTGCCTCGAAGTGTAAGTCGAGGTTTTTACTTTTGTATTGAATGTTTGTTTTATAATATATCTACTACTGACAAAAATAATTAACTTTTCTGCAAAATTAACCAACTACACAATTCTTAACAAGTATAAAATAAGTGGTATTTCAAAAGAGCAGAAGAAATATTATATTTTTTTAAACAATAAGAATATTTGTTGCTAACCTGTTAATCTGTTGCTAAGAGACGATCGCGCTTTCCAAGTTCCACAAAGTAAACATCTGATTTTCACTTTTGCAAAATTTACCAACTGTAAATTTCTTGTGTCTAAGCAGATAAGCAGTATTTTGAAACAGCTTATGTTTTATAAACAATATTACTTATTATTAATTTAGTGTTAAGAGATAAGCGGGTTTTTTTCTGGTAACAAACAGCCACGAAGTAAATCGAGAATTTTACTTTTGTGTTGAATGTGTGTTTTGTAATATATTTACCACTAATGACAAAAAAATTTTACTTTTCTGTAAAATTCACCAACTGGATAATTCTTGTTAAGTAATGTAAGATATTTCAAAACAGCAGAAGAAATCTTATGTTTCTTGAACAATAACAATATTTGCTGTTAATCTGTTGCTAAGAGATGATCGCGTTTTCTGGTAACCAAGTGCCACGAAGTAAACAATTAATTTTTACTTTTGCAAAAGTAAAAATCAGAAAGCAGTGCACAAGCATTATCACAAACATTGCTAATGTAACTACTGCCCACATTAACAGCGGCCGAAGCCTGGGAGCTTGAGGGTTCTGCGCAGCATCTTGGCTGTGCCTAGAACTGCACATTTCTGGACTGAGATGTCTGATGTTGTCCCAGTTTGAGGGTGACTGCCCCAAAGGCCTCTGCGCTCCTTGGCCCTGCAGAAGCAGGGTGAATCCTAGCAACCTACTGCCTCTTTGCCGGGAGTACTGGGCGCCAACTGATGGTGTAGACCAGCCAATCTCTACCAGGATTGGTTTGGTAAATGCCAGGTCGCTGACAAATAAAACTTTCGTCATTAGGGATTTCTTTTCCTCTCAAGGATTGGATGTTTTATTTATAACAGAATCATGGACAAGTGGTTTGGGTGACTCCAGCATTTTTAATGAACTTGAACTGCGGAACTGTGGCTATTTTAATGCTCCAAGGATGTCGGGCTCTGGTGGAGGAATAGTGACTGTTTTTAAAAGTTGTTTTACTTGTAAACAGTTGCCTCTGGCCTCATTTAGTAGTTTTGAGATTAGCCTATTTGAACTCGGCAGCTCTCACACTGTGCTGTGTGCAGCGGTCTATCGGCCTCCAAAGTACAACAAAAACTTTAGAAATGACTTTTCTGATTTCCTGGCTGATATCATGCCAAGGTATGACCGAGATCTCATTGCTGGTGATTTTAATATTCATGTCTGTTGCCCTACTTTACCTATGGCTCAGTCATTTCTTAATGTTATCAATTCTTTTAATTTTGTGCAGTCTGTTACTGGCGCTACCCATGAGCATTGTCACAGTCTTCATCTGGTTTTATCTTATGGTCTACCAGTTTTTAATTTAGTAATTGGTGACTCATTTTCAGACCAAATGCCTGTTTTATTTGAGATAACGCTGTCCTGTGCTAAAGCTAAAGCACGGTTCTGTCGTGTTCTCGTGATCAGTGAGTCGATGTCTCGCTCGCTCTTGGCGTACAGCTTGATGCCGTCCATGTAGAGGAGGGTTCGGGTTAGATGAATGGTGGCCCCATTCTTGAGTCGGTATCCGTAGCCAGTCTTGTTGATGATTTGTTCTGAGGGGGTTCAGATGCAGAACAGCAGTGGACACTTTGAGTGAAATTCAAACATTTTTCTGGTACAAGTTGGGCTCTGCAGTGGTCATGTTTGTGGTGACCCTGGTGGAGCATAGCATTGCTGTAGCTAGGTGTCTGGTTTGGGAATCTCATTGTATCATCTCTACTTTTTAGAGGTAATGTGGTTCTGTCGGAGTCCTACTGCCATGACCATCAAAATCAGCGCTGTTCCTCCCCATTTGATTAATTCACCTCAATGTATATTTACATTTCTGATCAGAATGCCTGCCTTTGTTTAGGATACGTTCCACTGGGACAGATAGAAACTCACTGGACAGAGCATATTTCCCTTCTGGCTCTTTGAAGCTCTTCAAGAGAATTCACATCAGCTGCACAACGTCCTGTCTTGTCAGTTTTCACACATCGTTTTATGCCTTTCACACACGTTTGATGCGTTGCGCTGAAGTGTGCTTAAGCAGGACAGACCTTCTCTATGCGCGTATGGGCCTAAGCCAACCTGTGTTGGGTACACAACCCGACTTCGTGACCATATTTAGATCAGCTGCTTTTGGCCTTATGACCCACACAAACATGATACGGGTTGTGAAATAAGTTTCACCTGACCTTCTCACCAGACCTTTCATTCATCAGCAAACAAAAGTGGACAGGGGGCGATAACATCATGCCAAGTAGAACGCAGCTCTCAACTCACAAACAGGCGATTACATAAACATATTGATGCATGAACTTTTTATGTACAAATGAATAGCCTTCAACTTTCAAAGAACATAGTTAGTAGTTCTTGGTTGACTTCAAATCTGTGTTATATAATTATTGTCTTGGTTTTATTTTATTTGTCAGGCATTTAAACCTCAATCATTCAAGCACAACTTAATGTTCTCCACTTCAGTTATGTGCTGAATGAACTGAAATGAGCTTCTGAACATAAAAGTTGCATTTTTTTTTTCAAAGGAGTGCAAATATTTTAACAAAATGTCTTAACTCTAATTTGTTGACAAACCTTATAAAGCTCTTTCCTTTCTACGATAATAATCAATTATGCTAACATTTGTCGGGAAACATAAGTTATGCGTAAATAAGTGGAGATGCATCCAGCAACTAGCCAGAGCTCAGATTTACGCTTCACCAACTTTAATTGCTTTTTTCTATTTGTGGGGGACTAGTGTCAGTTGCTTCCCAAAATCTGCATCCTATTGGTTGATCAGCTCCTCGTGATGACTCATTCCCAGAAACCTCCAGCTCCATGTGAGCTGCTGAGTTTTGAGACTAAAAGTAGAGAGAGAAACGCCAAGAAGAAGCCAAAGCAAGTCAGAATTGAGTTACCATTTGATATTTGGTTGCTTTGTTCGTTTTATCAGATTCTGTGTGGAGTTCATAAAAACTTGTATTATTTTTCTGTTTTACTCCCCTCCTGAAAGACATTCAGCTTCCCTCACTTATTATTCAAGCATGTTTATTGATTCTGAATCCAAAGTGTGACGTCTTCCCTCAAAGTTAGTGCCAACACGGCCTTTTCGTGCCGCAAAGCCCTGTTTAAATTTCACAGAGAGACCAGTAAAATTGACAAAAGGACAATCTTTATTCAGTTTAGACACTATTGAATATCCGACGTGTTATTCAGAAAATGTTTCCTTTATTTTCCTGAAAGTCTGTAAATTTCATGTCGTGTTTTCTAATTAGTTTTTTTGTCTTCCTTTTGCTTAAATATATTAATTGTAAATATAATTAATAATAAATGCTTTCATTGATTGAGTGCAAATATTCTGGATAGCAAACAGATAATCCCTCCTTCACAGTAACTAATGTACATGAATATCTATAGGCATATTTTAGCATTCATGAAACACAACACAAGCCCAATTATTCAGTTTTATTAAATATATTTTACATTATGTTACACAAGTTATGGGCTGTCCAGGTCTAACAGGCCACCAGCATCTGATCTAAAAACAACCATGAGCAAGCTGTTTACTCAAACACGAGCCGGTAGATCCGCAGACATGGAGGAGTGGAAAGAATCCAGTGGTGTCATCCTTATCACATGGAAACAAAAGCCTCTGATTAACTCGCTGTAGCAACAGGAACGGCTGCCAAAGCACATCGTGTCCAACATCTCGTGTGTATGTTTATGTGCAAGGAAGTTCTTAGAGTTCGCATCATGCATGACGTGCAGAGACTGAGCAGCAGCTACAGTTAAGTCATTTGCAATATGAAGCACTGAGCTTTAAGAAAATGTTTGTTTTTTTGATGATTACGTTGCTGTAATGACTCGTCCTAACATCAATGCTGAATGCATCAAAAGAACGACCCTGATCTCGTTCTAGTCCTGCAGGAAGGTGAACTTTCACCTTGGTCTGCAGCGTTTTGCAGCTTCTAACAAGTTTTATCCCAGTTTTCCCTCTGAGCTCCATCCTTCTGACCAGAACACTGTCTCACACAGGTCGGCAACCTTTTAATTACTAACCGTTAAGTCTGTCAACAAATTCACCTGCCAGGTATGTGGATCTCTGCAGCTCCCAAAGGATTACTGGGTTATTTTCTCATTAATGCTCTCCTTCCCTGCGGTTTTGGTTTAAACTGACTTCCATGTCTTGGTAGATTTACAGTTGGTGCCATTCTCTTTCATATTCAAGCGTTGATTAAACACTCATTGGGATTTGAAGAGTTGCTTTAAACTTATCCACAACTTTATCCCTGACCTCTGTGTTGACTTCATTTGGTCTCTGTGGCAGTGTTTGCTCGCCGATGTTCTTTAGCAAACCTCTGGTGCCTGAGGAATCAATCTAGAATAGCTGGATTTAGCAGAGATCAAATTACACAGAGATAAACGAATTAATCTTCATACATTACAACACAGAAATTGTTGACAAAAGCGATGTTGTGGCCATTAGCAATAACAGTTTTCTAAATAATTGGCTA
>NW_006799946.1:4490305-4498541 GCF_000485575.1 Poecilia formosa | reverse complement strand
ACATGAATAAGGTAAAATTGAGTTTCATTTCTCCATTGTGTTTGAGTTAGTTGCTTTATTTCAGTGTGAGAATAGTATTTAATTGTGAACTTTTTTTTAGAACTGGCATTGAACAAACATATAAATGGGCTTAATTTTAATCTCATACTGGAAGAAAGACTGTTTCTTGCCTTCTTAGATTTGCCCTATGAAATGAAAATGGAAGAAGTGCTCTGCTGCCACAAATAGAAATTTGACTAGATAAAAATTTAAAATGAAATAGAATTTAATCAGGATAACACAATCTACGCTTACTTACAATAAATGCTGTTTAGTAACATGCGACAGCAACTACAATTATATGACCTAAACTGCTCAAGAATAAGGAGGGAAAATCAGATTGTAGATATTAAAAAAATCATGGCAACGACTCCAACACAACAAATAATAATCATAAACCAATATCAGATGATAAGCAGCAAAGAATGAGCTCAGTCCCAAGTCTCACTGACCTGCACCGTGATATCATTTTATGACATCAGGACTTTACAATTGCATGCCTGCTGTGTGTTTGGTACACATTTCAATTAAACATTCTCAAGTTTCCACAAAGACCTACAGCAAATGTATGATTGTTACTTTGATGTGTAGTAGTTACACAGAAATTAAAATTTTGTTTGCATTAAATATTTGATTTCATTGTATTTTAATGCAAGTCATAGTTGTAGTGAAAGTATCAGTGTTCCGAATATAATGTCGGGGCTTCATTTAGAACCCGTTCCTCTGCCGCCCTCTGGTGGTAAGTTTGGTGAAAACAATACATTTTCAGAAAACATGAAAGTGGATTTCCTGTAGTTTTCTTTGAAACGTCTGAGATGTTTGTTTACTGTTTATTGTAAAAAAATAAAGAAGAAGAAAGAAAGAAAATAACTGCTGGAATTTAAAAACTGAAGATAAGCAATTGATTACAAATAAAATGCAGCACTCAGTGGATTTCTATAAGAATTGCAAGATGTGTCTAATTTTGTCTATTTTTCCCTCCAACACGTAAAGCACTAAAAAACTATGGCTGTGTTTTATTTTTAATAAGCTGAAAAGAGGTAAGAAAATAATCACCTAATGTTTTATTTTTCAACATTTTTAATATGTGTTATTAAATTTGATGTGCATTGTCTTTTCATTTTGTGCTTTCTAGGTTTAAAAATATAGATATAGATATAAAAATCTTTGGGAAATTTGAGAATTCAGTACCAGAAACAGTACTTATGTGTAATTTAAACAAACAAATAATGGGATCAAGATCTAAAAATAGGATATGGAGACCAGCGATAATAACATTTTGTTTTGTGTGCAGAGGAGTTACAATTTAATTTGTATACAATTAGTGTGGATAAAGGAATTCCCTTGGGAGGCCAAATGGAAACTAATATGGAAAATATGTCACAAAGGTGCTGATATAGAGTTTAAGATCAGTCTGGGGAAAGGTGGATTATGGAGATATTGTTTATCTTGTGTTGCAGGGAGTGACAGAGTGAAACAAGAGGAAACGATAGGAATTTACTTTTTTTCTTTATAAGTGATCCATGAACATTTGTGTGTTTTTTTTTATAAACTTATATCTTGATTTTTATTGCAGCTGTCTTTACCTTACCTTTATTAACTTTTCTGTAAAGCACATTGTACCTTGTATCGCCTAGACGTGAACTTGCATGCATTTTACACCAGGTGGGACACTAAAATCACTGTGAGCCTAGTTCCTTTCACCTTAAACAAGAGGCCCAATTCAAACATTGGAATATCAGCTTTATATAATTTTGAAGAAGGACTGGTTCAGATTGAGGTAAATATCTTCCAATACACATCAATTTATTACTCAGTCATACGTCTTTTGATGAACTCCACTTCTCTTCCTTTTATGGTAACAGAGAACATCATAAAATAAAAATAATAATGCGGTTTTCCCTCTGCTTTTTGTGCAGGCTTCGTCATTGCTGTGGAGTAGTGGTCTTTGGGAATACTTGCGATGTTTTCAGGCTGACACAATGCCCAGACTGGCCCAAGTCTACCCAAACACCTCTGCACTTGTGTGGGCGGGGCGCCTTCAATAAGGCTGTAATCCTATTGGCTGAGGGGCGGGGCGGGTGATACGTACACAGACATTGAGGAATAGACGCAATATTGACTTTCCAGCCCATACCGGTCCACTCGTCTGCCACATTGAACGTGGCAAATTGACCTTGGTAATTGATACACTTGTGTTTGAAAACTTAGATCTAATAAATCTGAATGAGTGATCGTTGCCATAAGAGAAACACTCACACATACATTCAACTGACCTTCTGTAATTTTCAGTTCAGAACTAGTGACAATTCAGATAAAGAACAAAGGTTTGCAACTGCAAAATACATATTACACAAATAATATGAAACAACCACGCTTGGAATTCCGCTCTATTACACTACCTTGTAGCTTATCCTTGGTGACCTTTTGACTCCATTTCACTATCTTCTTGAGCACACAATATTTGTGAATCTGATTAACCTGAAATAAAGTTTGGTTGTCCAATAGGGTTTTCTTTAAATTTGGTAATTTGTCTGGTCATTGAACAATCAGAGGGATCCCATAATGAAGATTTGCTGGTGAGGAGAAGTATTCAAACACTTTGAAACACTACAAATAAACCCTAATACAGCAAAGACCATAACCAATCATTCTGAGGAAATGTAGAAAAGGTTCCCAAAAGGTAACAGAACTGTCTTGCGCTGCGCTGTTGATTTTGCCCGTCATAATATGGCGGCCACATTGACGTGGGACCCGGACGTTCGTGCTGCGTCTGTTTTGGTAGATCTACGCAGCGTGAAGTAAAGCGGGGGTGAAAACGACTGAAGCTCGCGCACGCTGTAACGGGACGATTTCAGGAAAGAGCAGGGAACTTTGTATGGATATGAGGGTTTTTTTCCTTGTGGATAAACAGAGCTGCTAAAGGAGGACAAGGTTTTGCAAACAGGAGAGGCTTTTAAAGATATGTTCTAGCTTAATTTATCATGAGTGGACATAGAGTTTGACTTGCCAAACAAATCAAAATGCGAAGCGTTCTCTGAGGAGGAGCTCAACGAAGACCGCCAATGTTCACCTTTTTCTAGGCACTTTACAACAAGTTGTTCAAATATTTTTTTTCGCTACTTGTTTCAGTAAAAACAACACGGCGACAGCATGGCAGAGCACGAAAGCTTGGAGTTTGGGAAGGCAGACTTTGTGCTTTTAGACAACGTGTCGATGGAGGAATTCATGGCCAACTTAAAACTCAGGTAAGCGGTCACTCACCTTTAGAACCCCGCTGTGGCGACTAATAAGGACTTGCACTTAGAAAATGTAAGCATTTAATCAATTTTTTGGCCTGATGTGGATTATAGGTGGGGTTAAACGGTGCATCAACAGGTGCTAATAGTTGACGTGTATGCAGTTTCTCTTAGAAACAGTAACTATTGTCATTGTTTTACAATCCGTTTTTGTTTTGTTTTGTTTGATCTTAATTGTATTCATTGTATAGTTTTGGAGCCACGGCTCGCGTTTCCTTTAGTTTTCAAACCGAA
Source organism: Poecilia formosa (assembly GCF_000485575.1). NCBI lineage: Eukaryota > Metazoa > Chordata > Actinopteri > Cyprinodontiformes > Poeciliidae > Poecilia > Poecilia formosa. The sequence goes on along the minus strand of NW_006799946.1, from coordinate 4,494,969 downwards.
CAGGTGACTCCTTTTTGAAAAATGTGCGACTCCACCCAGTCTATTCAGGCTCTCTCCGTCAGCCGGTTTGTGAAAGCATGATGTCAGGCATGCGAAGATGTAACATTACGCTGTTCAGGTGGGGCAGCGGCTCCTACAGCTCACCTCTGCCATCTGTGATGAAAGTGCAAACTGATCCCCAGTGTCGGTTAGAGCTTTTAGTGTCTAATTCAGCAGCTCTGGACCGTAAACCGAGAGGTTATTTCTGTTTCTCGTTGTACGAATTGAAGTTCACTAATTTACCCGAACAGCTACTCTCACTGACATATTTTGACATTTTTGTCACCGTGCAGTTTCACTACAGTGTTCCTTTAGTGCTGTGTTTGTAACTGCGGTCATTTATTGATGTCCTCTTACCATTCTACCAGCACATTAAGGATTTGGTATTAAGTTTTTTTTTTAAATTATTATTATTATTTTGTCTAGCCCTTTAAACTGCAATGTCAAGAACGCACATTGCTGAACAGGTTTGTCTTGGACAAAAGGAGTAGAAACATTTCTTCAACAGTTTGAAAATATTTTCATTCATTCAAAGATGACAGTTTCTGCATTGTGCGCTACAGCAAAACTCCATCTCTTCCTTCTCCCACACCCACCCAGGCCTCATTTCGAAAGAAAATAAGTCTCTTACTGCATGAAGTGTCTAAAGTATGTCCCAGAAAAACACAGTGCAGATCTTTCGTTCAGTCTCAAGTAGAGAGCGTTAAGTAACAGGATGAGCTGAGTTTCTCTGGTGTTCACCGACGACATTGTTTCATTCAGAAATGTAAGCTCTACTCAACGCTATATATTACATTTATGATGTGAAAACATGTTTTTGCTTCTATATCAGCATGCACAGTGCTTTCATTTTGTTTGATTTCAGCAAACTTTGGTATACTATTTTGGAATTATGCTTGATAGGCCATCACAAGTTTCAGTTATTAAATAAAATCTGAAAAATGTGGCATATGTTTTTTTTTTAATTATTATTCAGCCCCCATTGTTCAATAATATGTAGAACTTCATTCCACTTCAATTACAGCTGCGAGTCTTTTGAAGTTTGTGGCTGCTAGGTTTGAACACCTACAAACTGAAACATTTGTCCAGTCTGTGCAAAATGGTGAATGGCCTGCGTTTGTTTCCAGCGTTATCAAGTCTGAGGACTCCAAAGCTCTTTGCACTACATCATTATTTATTTATTTTTTACCTGTTATAAACCCTCCTACTGATGGTGATAAATTACAATGTAGCTGCCCTGGAGCAGACTGACGGAGGCGAAGCTTGGAGATAGAATTTGGACTTTGTTTCCTCATATTTTCGACTTTAATCTTATAAAAGGTTAGAAACTAATAAAACTTCTTCATTGTTTTTTTTTCTTCCAAGGTACACTAATACTTCCACATTAAGCCATCATAAAAGCAACACTGCTCCAAAAAAAAAAGTTCCAATTATATCATAGGCATTTTTATTTCATGAGGTAAATTAAGTAGAGCAAATGTTGTTCTTAACACCATACAATAGTGGCATAAAGTCATATTTTAGAATATGTATATATTTTATTGATCTGCTCATGGGATGAAGATTAAAAAAAGATAGTCAGACTAGAAAATTAATTATTTTTCTTGGGTTTGCAAACGTCATCAGATGTCTGACGTTCTTTAATGTTTGGGTGCTGGAGCATCGATTTGCTATAACGTCGCCAGAAAAGTCCAGCACACTTAGCACCCCTTCCTTATCATTTTAATACAGCTTGCATGTTTACTTTAAGTCTTGGCTTGTAAGCAGTCTGTTCCCTGATGGGACGATCGAGTGAAAAGCATTTAGGAGCTTTAGTAGAAAACTTACAACAAATCGAATGCAGGTGGATTAAGATATCTTTGGAATGTTATTCTCAGCAGTTGTGATATTGTCTGTTTCGACTTCTAATATGAAACATCCCACTTTAAGTCCAGAAAAGATTAGCAGCAGAACTAAATAACATAGTCTTTTCCACGGCGCTCCATGGTGACGACTATTGTTAGAACATGGCCTGCAGGTGACTCATCTGTTATAGACTCTGTAGGGACCAGTTGTCGCGTTAACTACCAGACACCTGGCTGTCATGGGAGGTAAAGCATGCAGTTAATTGATATTTTTGCACTTTAATTGTTTCAGTAAATTATTATTCTCTTTATTGTTTTCTCTCAAGTGCCCTTGGGTCTTTTGAAAGGTGCTTATAAGTTAAAAGTGTAATTAAACTGACATTTAGAGACTGAACAAGTATGACTGATTTTAAAGAATAAGACGGCACAGCTCAGGTTTGCAAAGTTGCATCTGAATAAATCACAGTCGTTCTGGAACAACGTCCTCGGTCCACATGGATTCAAAGTCGAGATGCTGGCCCATAATGGACAGTGTAATGTTTGGAGTGAACAAATTGCAGCTCGCAGGAGTGATGAACTGGGCACCTAGCATTGTGAGTCTAGTGTGAACTTTTAGGTATGAAGCTTTGTAGTGTAAAGATGAATTGCTCCTGATTAGCAGTCTCAAGCAGAAAAATATTCACCGAGTTGTGTTGAGATGTTTCAGTCGGTGAATGTTTTCTCTTTTAGCTAATTTCAAGCAGTGAAACTCCAGATGCCTCCGGTAAAGAGTGCTGGTATAAAAGCGAAGGGGTTTTTCTGGAGGACACAGCCGCTCTGGTTACCAGTGTTTTTACAGCCATGCTTTTTAAATTAGATCAGCGTCTGTGGTGTGAACAGTAGCTTTAGCAGTCGGGCTGTGAGACCTGAGAGCTACCAGATGGCACCAGGCATCATTTTTCCAACTATGTCCCATTTTCTGTCTGTTTGTTTTCCCTCCAGCCAGACTGTGCAGTCCGGAGGTGGCGTGTGCAGATTGTTATTTGTAGAGGGTGTGACCGGCCAGGAGCGCTTCCTTTTTGCTCTCTCCCACCTTCCCCCTTAGTCTCAGAGTGTGTGCATTCACGCAGGGAAATGTAAGTGTTTGTTGGAGTGGGAGTGGACCACTTAAAGGATGGATCGAGAGGGCATCTAATGTTCTCTGTTTGATTCGCTGCAGTTTTCCAAAATAACTTGGTCTGGAGCACATCTGCCCTGTGTATTTTGGCTTCAAAGGACCTGCTGCTGTACAGCCAACTTCGGCCCTCTCTACCAAGTAGTTTGTTTAAAACATATCTCCTACAGTTGTAAGACTGTCTTTGAAGTTGGCAATCCCTCATATTGGGACATTTTTTTCCCTTCATTATGGGGGATTTCTACTGTTAAAGTCCTGGGATGTCGGGTAATCACATTCCCTTGTGGCAACAATTAAGCCCTGATATGGAAAAAACGACTCATGGTGAGACATCGTTGTTTAAGCTGACATTTGGTTTGTTTGACTTGAAGTTGACCTCTGCAGCCTGTTCTGCTCTCCTCAAAATAGAGCCCAATCAGATGCCCAGTCCATTTGTGGAGATGCCAAGATAGAAGTTCACATTCTTGTGGCGTCTTGGGAAGTTTCAGTTGATACAGTGCCTTGCAAAAGTATTCACATGATTTTTTTTTTGTTTTCACATTTTGTCCTGATATAACCACAAATGTTTCCAAATTATTTTTATTTAACATGATGAACCAACAAAAAAGTAGCATATACAAGCAAATTTTTCAAAATTATAACGTCAAATGCATGTGCACTCAGCCTTTTTTATGTTGAGACCCCTGAATAAAATTTAATGCTACCTGTTGCCTGCATAGGTCATAAAATGTGTAAGAAGGTGCTTTGGTCAGGTGAGGCTAAAATTGAGCTTTTTTGGAAAATGCTGTTAGTTGGAAAACTGACTCTGCATGTTACCCTGAAGACATGGTGAAACACTGTAGCAGCACCATCATGTTAGGGTGTTGCTATTCTTCAGCAGAGACAAGAAAGCTGGTTTTTGGCAAGTTACATGGAGCTAAATAGTCCCAGAAGAAAACCCGTCGGGGTGCACGATATTCACCTTCCAGCAGGAAAAAAGCCTCTAAACATCGACCCAGAGAGTTGCAGTGGAATGCTTTAAATCAAAGCAAATCATGTGCTAGAACAGCTCTGTCAATATTAAGGTGCTAAATCCAGTTGAGACTAAAACTGATGTCCATAGCCGCTGAAATTGAGCTATTTTGTAAAGAAGAAACGGGCAGAAATGTCAGTCTGTACATTGTGCAAAGCTCGTCGAAACGTACTCTAATAGGCTTGCAGCTAAACTTGCAACAAAAGCTAGTTCAACAAAGTATGCACAACACACTTCAGATTTTTGTCATAACTTGGAAAACCATAATTTTGTATCATTTTGCTCCCAGTGCACAATTCATCACTGTGAAGTGGGAGCTTCACAATTCATAAAAAACTAAATAAAAAGACTTGAAGTTTGTGGTTGTAATTCGACAGATCATAAATGGGTTCATAGTGTATGAATAGTTTTGCAAGACGCTATAAAACTTGGCATCCAACTATAAATGTTTACGCCAAAGACGGTGGTTTTATGCTAAGAGTGACAGGGAAAAAAAGGCAACCCAAGACAGGCACACACACCTACCTGCTTAATGTTTCATAACATTTTTAGGTTAATACAGATAAAATAACTACCAAAACAACCTTTATGATACTGAGCAATTTCCTACTGATTG
>NW_006799946.1:4451944-4486535 GCF_000485575.1 Poecilia formosa | reverse complement strand
ACTCAGTGGATTTCTATAAGAATTGCAAGATGTGTCTAATTTAGTCTATTTTTCCCTCCAACACGTAAAGCACTAAAAAACTATGGCTGTGTTTTATTTTTAATAAGCTGAAAAGAGGTAAGAAAATAATCACCTAATGTTTTATTTTTCAACATTTTTAATATGTGTTATTAAATTTGATGTGCATTGTCTTTTCATTTTGTGCTTTCTAGGTTTAAAAATATAGATATAGATATAAAAATCTTTGGGAAATTTGAGAATTCAGTACCAGAAACAGTACTTATGTGTAATTTAAACAAACAAATAATGGGATCAAGATCTAAAAATAGGATATGGAGACCAGCGATAATAACATTTTGTTTTGTGTGCAGAGGAGTTACAATTTAATTTGTATACAATTAGTGTGGATAAAGGAATTCCCTTGGGAGGCCAAATGGAAACTAATATGGAAAATATGTCACAAAGGTGCTGATATAGAGTTTAAGATCAGTCTGGGGAAAGGTGGATTATGGAGATATTGTTTATCTTGTGTTGCAGGGAGTGACAGAGTGAAACAAGAGGAAACGATAGGAATTTACTTTTTTTCTTTATAAGTGATCCATGAACATTTGTGTGTTTTTTTTTATAAACTTATATCTTGATTTTTATTGCAGCTGTCTTTACCTTACCTTTATTAACTTTTCTGTAAAGCACATTGTACCTTGTATCGCCTAGACGTGAACTTGCATGCATTTTACACCAGGTGGGACACTAAAATCACTGTGAGCCTAGTTCCTTTCACCTTAAACAAGAGGCCCAATTCAAACATTGGAATATCAGCTTTATATAATTTTGAAGAAGGACTGGTTCAGATTGAGGTAAATATCTTCCAATACACATCAATTTATTACTCAGTCATACGTCTTTTGATGAACTCCACTTCTCTTCCTTTTATGGTAACAGAGAACATCATAAAATAAAAATAATAATGCGGTTTTCCCTCTGCTTTTTGTGCAGGCTTCGTCATTGCTGTGGAGTAGTGGTCTTTGGGAATACTTGCGATGTTTTCAGGCTGACACAATGCCCAGACTGGCCCAAGTCTACCCAAACACCTCTGCACTTGTGTGGGCGGGGCGCCTTCAATAAGGCTGTAATCCTATTGGCTGAGGGGCGGGGCGGGTGATACGTACACAGACATTGAGGAATAGACGCAATATTGACTTTCCAGCCCATACCGGTCCACTCGTCTGCCACATTGAACGTGGCAAATTGACCTTGGTAATTGATACACTTGTGTTTGAAAACTTAGATCTAATAAATCTGAATGAGTGATCGTTGCCATAAGAGAAACACTCACACATACATTCAACTGACCTTCTGTAATTTTCAGTTCAGAACTAGTGACAATTCAGATAAAGAACAAAGGTTTGCAACTGCAAAATACATATTACACAAATAATATGAAACAACCACGCTTGGAATTCCGCTCTATTACACTACCTTGTAGCTTATCCTTGGTGACCTTTTGACTCCATTTCACTATCTTCTTGAGCACACAATATTTGTGAATCTGATTAACCTGAAATAAAGTTTGGTTGTCCAATAGGGTTTTCTTTAAATTTGGTAATTTGTCTGGTCATTGAATAATCAGAGGGATCCCATAATGAAGATTTGCTGGTGAGGAGAAGTATTCAAACACTTTGAAACACTACAAATAAACCCTAATACAGCAAAGACCATAACCAATCATTCTGAGGAAATGTAGAAAAGGTTCCCAAAAGGTAACAGAACTGTCTTGCGCTGCGCTGTTGATTTTGCCCGTCATAATATGGCGGCCACATTGACGTGGGACCCGGACGTTCGTGCTGCGTCTGTTTTGGTAGATCTACGCAGCGTGAAGTAAAGCGGGGGTGAAAACGACTGAAGCTCGCGCACGCTGTAACGGGACGATTTCAGGAAAGAGCAGGGAACTTTGTATGGATATGAGGGTTTTTTTCCTTGTGGATAAACAGAGCTGCTAAAGGAGGACAAGGTTTTGCAAACAGGAGAGGCTTTTAAAGATATGTTCTAGCTTAATTTATCATGAGTGGACATAGAGTTTGACTTGCCAAACAAATCAAAATGCGAAGCGTTCTCTGAGGAGGAGCTCAACGAAGACCGCCAATGTTCACCTTTTTCTAGGCACTTTACAACAAGTTGTTCAAATATTTTTTTTCGCTACTTGTTTCAGTAAAAACAACACGGCGACAGCATGGCAGAGCACGAAAGCTTGGAGTTTGGGAAGGCAGACTTTGTGCTTTTAGACAACGTGTCGATGGAGGAATTCATGGCCAACTTAAAACTCAGGTAAGCGGTCACTCACCTTTAGAACCCCGCTGTGGCGACTAATAAGGACTTGCACTTAGAAAATGTAAGCATTTAATCAATTTTTTGGCCTGATGTGGATTATAGGTGGGGTTAAACGGTGCATCAACAGGTGCTAATAGTTGACGTGTATGCAGTTTCTCTTAGAAACAGTAACTATTGTCATTGTTTTACAATCCGTTTTTGTTTTGTTTTGTTTGATCTTAATTGTATTCATTGTATAGTTTTGGAGCCACGGCTCGCGTTTCCTTTAGTTTTCAAACCGAACAGGTGACTCCTTTTTGAAAAATGTGCGACTCCACCCAGTCTATTCAGGCTCTCTCCGTCAGCCGGTTTGTGAAAGCATGATGTCAGGCATGCGAAGATGTAACATTACGCTGTTCAGGTGGGGCAGCGGCTCCTACAGCTCACCTCTGCCATCTGTGATGAAAGTGCAAACTGATCCCCAGTGTCGGTTAGAGCTTTTAGTGTCTAATTCAGCAGCTCTGGACCGTAAACCGAGAGGTTATTTCTGTTTCTCGTTGTACGAATTGAAGTTCACTAATTTACCCGAACAGCTACTCTCACTGACATATTTTGACATTTTTGTCACCGTGCAGTTTCACTACAGTGTTCCTTTAGTGCTGTGTTTGTAACTGCGGTCATTTATTGATGTCCTCTTACCATTCTACCAGCACATTAAGGATTTGGTATTAAGTTTTTTTTTTAAATTATTATTATTATTTTGTCTAGCCCTTTAAACTGCAATGTCAAGAACGCACATTGCTGAACAGGTTTGTCTTGGACAAAAGGAGTAGAAACATTTCTTCAACAGTTTGAAAATATTTTCATTCATTCAAAGATGACAGTTTCTGCATTGTGCGCTACAGCAAAACTCCATCTCTTCCTTCTCCCACACCCACCCAGGCCTCATTTCGAAAGAAAATAAGTCTCTTACTGCATGAAGTGTCTAAAGTATGTCCCAGAAAAACACAGTGCAGATCTTTCGTTCAGTCTCAAGTAGAGAGCGTTAAGTAACAGGATGAGCTGAGTTTCTCTGGTGTTCACCGACGACATTGTTTCATTCAGAAATGTAAGCTCTACTCAACGCTATATATTACATTTATGATGTGAAAACATGTTTTTGCTTCTATATCAGCATGCACAGTGCTTTCATTTTGTTTGATTTCAGCAAACTTTGGTATACTATTTTGGAATTATGCTTGATAGGCCATCACAAGTTTCAGTTATTAAATAAAATCTGAAAAATGTGGCATATGTTTTTTTTTTAATTATTATTCAGCCCCCATTGTTCAATAATATGTAGAACTTCATTCCACTTCAATTACAGCTGCGAGTCTTTTGAAGTTTGTGGCTGCTAGGTTTGAACACCTACAAACTGAAACATTTGTCCAGTCTGTGCAAAATGGTGAATGGCCTGCGTTTGTTTCCAGCGTTATCAAGTCTGAGGACTCCAAAGCTCTTTGCACTACATCATTATTTATTTATTTTTTACCTGTTATAAACCCTCCTACTGATGGTGATAAATTACAATGTAGCTGCCCTGGAGCAGACTGACGGAGGCGAAGCTTGGAGATAGAATTTGGACTTTGTTTCCTCATATTTTCGACTTTAATCTTATAAAAGGTTAGAAACTAATAAAACTTCTTCATTGTTTTTTTTTCTTCCAAGGTACACTAATACTTCCACATTAAGCCATCATAAAAGCAACACTGCTCCAAAAAAAAAAGTTCCAATTATATCATAGGCATTTTTATTTCATGAGGTAAATTAAGTAGAGCAAATGTTGTTCTTAACACCATACAATAGTGGCATAAAGTCATATTTTAGAATATGTATATATTTTATTGATCTGCTCATGGGATGAAGATTAAAAAAAGATAGTCAGACTAGAAAATTAATTATTTTTCTTGGGTTTGCAAACGTCATCAGATGTCTGACGTTCTTTAATGTTTGGGTGCTGGAGCATCGATTTGCTATAACGTCGCCAGAAAAGTCCAGCACACTTAGCACCCCTTCCTTATCATTTTAATACAGCTTGCATGTTTACTTTAAGTCTTGGCTTGTAAGCAGTCTGTTCCCTGATGGGACGATCGAGTGAAAAGCATTTAGGAGCTTTAGTAGAAAACTTACAACAAATCGAATGCAGGTGGATTAAGATATCTTTGGAATGTTATTCTCAGCAGTTGTGATATTGTCTGTTTCGACTTCTAATATGAAACATCCCACTTTAAGTCCAGAAAAGATTAGCAGCAGAACTAAATAACATAGTCTTTTCCACGGCGCTCCATGGTGACGACTATTGTTAGAACATGGCCTGCAGGTGACTCATCTGTTATAGACTCTGTAGGGACCAGTTGTCGCGTTAACTACCAGACACCTGGCTGTCATGGGAGGTAAAGCATGCAGTTAATTGATATTTTTGCACTTTAATTGTTTCAGTAAATTATTATTCTCTTTATTGTTTTCTCTCAAGTGCCCTTGGGTCTTTTGAAAGGTGCTTATAAGTTAAAAGTGTAATTAAACTGACATTTAGAGACTGAACAAGTATGACTGATTTTAAAGAATAAGACGGCACAGCTCAGGTTTGCAAAGTTGCATCTGAATAAATCACAGTCGTTCTGGAACAACGTCCTCGGTCCACATGGATTCAAAGTCGAGATGCTGGCCCATAATGGACAGTGTAATGTTTGGAGTGAACAAATTGCAGCTCGCAGGAGTGATGAACTGGGCACCTAGCATTGTGAGTCTAGTGTGAACTTTTAGGTATGAAGCTTTGTAGTGTAAAGATGAATTGCTCCTGATTAGCAGTCTCAAGCAGAAAAATATTCACCGAGTTGTGTTGAGATGTTTCAGTCGGTGAATGTTTTCTCTTTTAGCTAATTTCAAGCAGTGAAACTCCAGATGCCTCCGGTAAAGAGTGCTGGTATAAAAGCGAAGGGGTTTTTCTGGAGGACACAGCCGCTCTGGTTACCAGTGTTTTTACAGCCATGCTTTTTAAATTAGATCAGCGTCTGTGGTGTGAACAGTAGCTTTAGCAGTCGGGCTGTGAGACCTGAGAGCTACCAGATGGCACCAGGCATCATTTTTCCAACTATGTCCCATTTTCTGTCTGTTTGTTTTCCCTCCAGCCAGACTGTGCAGTCCGGAGGTGGCGTGTGCAGATTGTTATTTGTAGAGGGTGTGACCGGCCAGGAGCGCTTCCTTTTTGCTCTCTCCCACCTTCCCCCTTAGTCTCAGAGTGTGTGCATTCACGCAGGGAAATGTAAGTGTTTGTTGGAGTGGGAGTGGACCACTTAAAGGATGGATCGAGAGGGCATCTAATGTTCTCTGTTTGATTCGCTGCAGTTTTCCAAAATAACTTGGTCTGGAGCACATCTGCCCTGTGTATTTTGGCTTCAAAGGACCTGCTGCTGTACAGCCAACTTCGGCCCTCTCTACCAAGTAGTTTGTTTAAAACATATCTCCTACAGTTGTAAGACTGTCTTTGAAGTTGGCAATCCCTCATATTGGGACATTTTTTTCCCTTCATTATGGGGGATTTCTACTGTTAAAGTCCTGGGATGTCGGGTAATCACATTCCCTTGTGGCAACAATTAAGCCCTGATATGGAAAAAACGACTCATGGTGAGACATCGTTGTTTAAGCTGACATTTGGTTTGTTTGACTTGAAGTTGACCTCTGCAGCCTGTTCTGCTCTCCTCAAAATAGAGCCCAATCAGATGCCCAGTCCATTTGTGGAGATGCCAAGATAGAAGTTCACATTCTTGTGGCGTCTTGGGAAGTTTCAGTTGATACAGTGCCTTGCAAAAGTATTCACATGATTTTTTTTTTGTTTTCACATTTTGTCCTGATATAACCACAAATGTTTCCAAATTATTTTTATTTAACATGATGAACCAACAAAAAAGTAGCATATACAAGCAAATTTTTCAAAATTATAACGTCAAATGCATGTGCACTCAGCCTTTTTTATGTTGAGACCCCTGAATAAAATTTAATGCTACCTGTTGCCTGCATAGGTCATAAAATGTGTAAGAAGGTGCTTTGGTCAGGTGAGGCTAAAATTGAGCTTTTTTGGAAAATGCTGTTAGTTGGAAAACTGACTCTGCATGTTACCCTGAAGACATGGTGAAACACTGTAGCAGCACCATCATGTTAGGGTGTTGCTATTCTTCAGCAGAGACAAGAAAGCTGGTTTTTGGCAAGTTACATGGAGCTAAATAGTCCCAGAAGAAAACCCGTCGGGGTGCACGATATTCACCTTCCAGCAGGAAAAAAGCCTCTAAACATCGACCCAGAGAGTTGCAGTGGAATGCTTTAAATCAAAGCAAATCATGTGCTAGAACAGCTCTGTCAATATTAAGGTGCTACATCCAGTTGAGACTAAAACTGATGTCCATAGCCGCTGAAATTGAGCTATTTTGTAAAGAAGAAACGGGCAGAAATGTCAGTCTGTACATTGTGCAAAGCTCGTCGAAACGTACTCTAATAGGCTTGCAGCTAAACTTGCAACAAAAGCTAGTTCAACAAAGTATGCACAACACACTTCAGATTTTTGTCATAACTTGGAAAACCATAATTTTGTATCATTTTGCTCCCAGTGCACAATTCATCACTGTGAAGTGGGAGCTTCACAATTCATAAAAAACTAAATAAAAAGACTTGAAGTTTGTGGTTGTAATTCGACAGATCATAAATGGGTTCATAGTGTATGAATAGTTTTGCAAGACGCTATAAAACTTGGCATCCAACTATAAATGTTTACGCCAAAGACGGTGGTTTTATGCTAAGAGTGACGGGAAAAAAAAGGCAACCTAAGACAGGCACACACACCTACCTGCTTAATGTTTCATAACATTTTTAGGTTAATACAGATAAAATAACTACCAAAACAACCTTTATGATACTGAGCAATTTCCTACTGATTGAGGGTAGTATAGTCTGCAGGGTTTCCCCCAGAAAACTTGCTAAGCCTGGTGGTGGGGGCGTCGAGGCGGTCCACCAGCGGTTCACTGTGTTTTGTATTAAAAGATGTTAAGTTGACAGGAAATGTAAAAGTATTACTGTGTAATTATATGTTACGGGAAAAGATCTCCAATGAAATGCTATTTAAATTCACAATTAGTCTAAAAACAAAAAATTTGCACTTCTGTTTAATCCAAAGTAAGTCAGCGGCTCCATCAGGCCCCCAAGAGCTTCCAGGGCCCCATAAATGCTAATATTTTAAAACAGACCACAGATACATATATGTAACGTTTGTTTATTGAGATGATCAATCCTGTTAAAGTTTATTCACTTGTTTAGGCATACATAAATTAAATGACTAAATTGTTTAACATTTAAATGCAAGATTTTAAGGAACTGGCAAGTTTACTTTGTAAAACTTCAAAGAACAATATTCATAGTTAGATTGTTTTGTTACCATAGCAACAATCTGATGCTGTGAGTTTAATCTTTGAATTTACAAATATAAATTAGTAAACTGCGATGATAGCTTATTGCTTTTTAGGGTGGCAAATTAAACTACTCCCTTCTCCCATATTTTACTAAATCTAACACAGAAGCTGTTAGAGGTGCTGATATTTTTTAGCAACAAAAGGGGCCCCTAAGTCAAAGTCTGCTCCAGGCCTTATACAGCCTTGGACCGGCTCTGCATGATGAGGTAATCCCTTGCACTATGCAGAGTTGCGCATCAAACGGGAGATTTAATTCAATGCTGCTAATGTGGCTTTAGTAGCTCTTCCATTTCGTGTCTGTTGAGTTTTAGTAAGTGTCACAGAAACTATTCTGGTTGGTCCAGTTTATGGGACGAGTTTCTCATATCTCCGTGCGTCCGCGCGTATTAACTCTAAGTAGACAACGCATTTGATATGGTTTGATGCATCGTGTAACCGGAAAAATAATACTAAAAATAATAATAAAATGACATAAAATCTGCGTGATGCGTGACTCTGAGGAGAGCGCGAAAGCTCCTCACCTGAAACTGCATGATGAGGTTAGCGCTGCTTATCCACAAGCGCTCCGGCCAACCGGGACCACAGACATAAACTTTACAGGGAAGACAGACACAGAGCCACACGCTGGGCAACGTGTTGAGATGTAAACGCCGCATGTAATTGTTCGTTCACAAAGATAAATCATTCTCACCGCTCCACAACGCGCCTCTGAATTCGCTACAAGTTATTCCTGCGGTTCACATTGAGCTGCACAATCAGAGCTAACGCGGCGGGTTTTAAACTCTTAGAGTTCTCCAAAGGATCATGATTTCTCACAGTAGGGTGAGGTAAATATCCATACAGGTCAGCCTGAGTCCAGTTTGAGTGAAAGGAGGCGCGCGCGATCGCGCTGAGGTAAAGCAGCGGCAGCGCGCGAGGCAAAGCGCAGAGGCGCCAGCGGTGTGATTGGTCCGCGCGCTGTCGGCTTTTAAATGCATAAACTATAAATCTATCTATTATAAACCTATCCTTTAGGAATAAATCTGCTCTGCTAGTGAAATGGTAAGAGATAAACAGACGCTTGCAGCCTGGCTTAAAAAAAAAAAGTTTTTTAAATTTTATTTTCCTAGAAAAGTAAACAAGCAACGGCGGCGGGGCTAGTAAAGCATGGCGGGCTGCCAGGCTTATAATACACTGGGGGAAACCCTGGTCTGTGAGAAACAAAATTCAAACTAAACCTCTTTGTACAATATTAAAACTTTGGAAAATAACCTTTACCACCTGCTAAATTTGGAAAAAAGACCAAAACAAGAAAGTGATTAAATAAAACTTGAAAGAATAACAGCATTAAGTAAATGTTCTCAGCGTCCTGGAGATCTGACATTATGCCCGACATCTGAAATGTCTTTATAAGGCAGCATTGTTTAGTCTGATTCCTGCAGCCCAGTGGAAAAAGAAAACTGCTGCATGTTTTCCTTAAATTAATATGGTAGGACTTTTCTTTTTCCAAAGTAGCAGCCTTTCCAAAATTTGAGATTCTAATATGTTTGGTATGTTTTTCACTCGTGCTAAAAACGTTAAAAGAAGCAAAACTGCAAAGCTTTGTTTTGATCTCAGTAATAAGGATCCCAATGGGTAGAAATTAGTGTTCCTAAATTGCACTGATGTGGTTTCAGCTCTGCTTGTTAAATTATTTTCAACCTGAGGCAATACATTCTTTGCTCTATAAACTTTGGATGGTGTTTATGTTATTTCCACCCCCAGTGGGCGACTCTAAAAGCTGTTGCCTTCAGGTTTTTAATGTAGCTACTGAAGGACTCTGAGTGATTTGACCCTTGTACTCATCTACAAGGAGTAAAGAGACTTTGACCAGGATGCCTTGGCTAATACGGAGCAGAGCAGGAAAGCTGGCATTTCCCTTCCCTTCATTGTTTCCTGCAGCCTCTCTCTGACTGGTCTATAATTGTTTTGTACAGTTTGGCACAACAGTGCGTTTTAGCACTAGCATTGATTTTACTTCTCATATAATTTGAATAAATCACAGTTCTGACTTAACCAAATTAATGTTTGCTCTCTGTTTCTAGTAGCTCCTTGATTTAACTTTAAAATGAACCAACAAATTGCTTTCATGTGGGTGTTAAAAAAGCAGGAATTCTCTTCTTTACCCTGCAGGGAAACTATAAGTGTAGTGCATAATGAGACTGTGCTGCCTCTTTATCTCGCAAAGTAAACAAAGGGTTCGAGGCAGACTTGTAAAATAAGGATTGTCCTGGAGATTGGGTTAAAGGTCTCCTTCTTCTTTGACGGATACAGATCAATAAATGAGCCTTTGTTCCTGTTTAGAACCCTTTTTTATATTACAAGTGTTGACATCTTGTAAGATATTGAGCTAGCTCTTTTTTTTTCTGAGTTTCTCTTTATGCATTTGTTATCCCATGCACAATACACCAAAGTGCTTGCTCCCTGCAACACATACGCAGCAGATGTCTCTAAGAATATTTATTCCCAACCTGCTTATTACGGTTCTTTTTCTTCGCAGTGGTCACTGACTGGAGGAGAATATTTATAGACGATTGCTAAGATAGAGACTGTTCTCTCAGTTACTCTGTACTCTGTTCAAAATCCACAGCAATAAAGTACGAGGTCTAATTACTTTCATAAACATAAAGATAGTGGATCTAGAGTTGATTCTGAGTGGTTGGTAACTTCTGTGAAAGTAACCTCTTGGTTCCAGGAGCGTATGACCTCTTTTAGATTTACCAACATAATCTTTTACTGCTTCCCCCAGTGTCTCTCACTGCTAGTGGTCTCACTGCTAACACTGAAGGATGAGAGGCTCTCCTGAAGCTGACTGGATTCATAGAAGGCTCTCTGAGAAATGCTTGCTCCCCTGCAATCCAGCACTGAAAAGTCCAGTCTCACCACAGGAATTTCCATACAACCCAACCAGCTGTAATCTGAAACACATTACCATTGCTGCATAAACAGGGCTGAGCCTGTGTAGCTTATTTTCCCCCTCTGAAATGGGTTCACCAGCCCTCAGAGACGTCTCATTTGTGGACTGAAGGAGTTGGCAGACGGGGTCAGGAGGAGGCCTTTAATACAGGCTTTCAAAACCCATTTGTAGTCTTCTTTTGTCACCTCTGTGTCATAGTTTCTTGACTACTGCTTGTTTTCTTTTTTTTTATATATATATAAATCCTTTTAATCCATATATTTAATTTGTGACCAGGAACGTTTTAGCTTACTAAGATAACATGTAAAATTGTGGGGAGGGAATCCATTTTATTGTTCGATTCTTTCAAAAGTTAATCCTCTTTAAAAAACCAGGATGGTATAAAAAATTATTATGTTTGTCTCAGTCTGTTGCTGTCATTGGTTGACCGTACAGGATGCTTGTTGACCTTAATTAAAGGTTGTGGAAGAGTCCAAAGATGCTGCATGGACTTTTGCTTAAGCCACTCTTCTGAAAAAAGTTGGTTCGGTTCAATAAAGAACTTTATGGTGTTTTCTTTTTCTTTTACTTACACTCATCATGGGCACAAATGCCATATTCATTCTGGGCTTTTAATTATTATTTCCATCCATTTTTTGAGTGTCGGAGGATTTAGGGCTTCAGAATATATTAAGTCCCAACCCTCATTACATTATTGCTGGCCTGCAGTGTTTGGTAGGCTTTTATATTTCAATTTCCATGCATTATAGTTTTAAATATCTAGTTCTTTGTCAATCCTCCCACTTGGTGCAATGTAGCAGTAACACTAGAACCAAAACAAACTCTCAGCATAATCCAGCCATTATTATATCTAACATTGTAGATCTGAAAACCTCCTCTTGACTCCTCCAAACATTCTTTTTATATCTGTGGGCACACAGCTCCAGCACTGTCTCAGCTAACCGTAAAAGGTATGAAGCTAGCCCATGTGAGTACAAAAGGAAGGGAGCTTTTTAAAAAAAAAAAAACAAAAAAAAAGCAGGTGTTTGTCAGTAGATTTTCGATTCTTACAAATTCATAAGACGTTTGTTACATACCAAAACCATAAAAGGTTTAAGCACATAATTAAAACAAAAGATTATTGACCTTCATGGTCATGATGAATGTACGCAAACTTCTGACTGGCACTGCGTGTGTGTGTCTAACCTGAATTCATGATCTATTTAAACTATTACTTGTTTTGCATTTAGCAACAAAGCTGTGGCATGACAGGTTTGGAGAACTTTGAATAACCCACAGCAGCTCTCTGGTGTTCATATTTAGAATTAAAATTTAGCAGTCTCTCTATAGATGTTTTTCTAAAATATATTTATATTTTTTCTTTTTTAACTTTGTCAATTCATTTACAAGAACAATTCAAATACAAGACAGCCCTATCTAAAATAAAAATCATTGTTTTGCACTTTACTGATACTGATTTTCCAACATAGAAAATGGAGAAATAAATGGTGCATGCTCTGTAATATAAGTGGTAGCTATGATTATTCTCATTTCTGCTTTAAATCTTACACCCCTAAACCCTGAGCTCTAACAATGTGCATGTAAAGAACTGTTGTTGGTGACTGCATATTTTTAGTTTCATACAGCAATTAAAATAATCCAATTTCTTAGTTTTTATGCTTAATTGCATAATATCAGCTTTTAAAAATCCAAGTTTAACTTTTAGGGCACCTTCTAAAAGACTACCTTATTTTAGAAGGTCTCAAAAGGAATGGGGGCAGAGTTCAAAGAAGATTGTTTTACTCTTAATGTAATGTTCAAAGATGTCCTTACTCTTTGAGAAGGATGGTGGAGTTTATTGCTCACATGGAGGTAGTGCAAATCTATCCTGTAGGGTTTTAATCTTCTCTAATAAATACAATTCCAATTCAAACCACCTTATGTAATCATGCCTTCCTTAGAAATAAAGTCCATCACCAAGAATCCCCTGATGGGGATTTAAATCTGTCAGGCCTCGCATGTAAACTGTCTGGCTCATGATTTAACAAGCGGCCTCATCCTTTTCCTGCAACAGTACACCACGATTAAACCACCCTGTTTAACCGTTGTTGTAAAGCACCTCCGCCCGCAGTTTCCTAAATCTATCGGTGTGACACTGATTTTTCAGATCTCGGTCTCTTTGTAGATTAAAGACCGTGTGCTGTTTCTGTCTGCACGTTGAACGTGTCCTGTCCCGCTCTGACGTTTCCAGCTTCCTTCAGAACTGTATTGTTGTCCAGTCCACCTGCTGGAGCTGCAGTGTCCCGATCCACAGTGGGGGTAGAGCAGCTTACTCACTTTTGCAGCCTGCACGTCTCATTACTTTACAGCATCAGAGGGACACGGGCTGCTCAGACAATGGGCTGGAATGCACTTGAGCATTAAGTGCACTTTGTTTAATCTTTGACGGGCTTCTGGTTGCATTGTGTGCCTTTTTTTTTTTTTTTTTTTTTTGCATTTCCAAGCCTCGGTTAAATTAAAAGTGCATATTTTTCTTTCTTACACCTAAAAGTGATATAGTTGTACTTTGGAGTTTGGATTATACATTTGTTCATCAAATGTATAATGTACAGAAAGTCTTTGTACAGACACTAATACTTCTGCATGATGAAATAAGGTAGTGACACATTTTGCTTTGGTTTACAATGTATAATATTGGGTATGATGGAAAATAGAAGAACAAAGTGCCTGAAAGGTTGGCATGTCTAGGACATCAAAAAGCTATAATGTTCTGTGCGACAACCTCTTGAAAATTACTACTTACTTTTCTGGTGTTTGAATCTGTCTATGTATCAAAATCAAAATATTCAATGTTAATCATAACAGTATCACGACTGTAATTGTCTCTTATAATATTTTATACCCACAGCAGTTAGGATAATTGTTGCTTATCCATTTATAATAAAAAGGGATACGTTATTGTCCATTTAATTCATATAAGGTTGTTTATAATATTTCCTTTCAGTAAATCCTAAAATGCACAAATTTTTTTTTTAGGTAAATGGGGGGGAAAAATGAGCCATTAATTTTGAATGCAACAATATCCACAAATAATATTAGTTGCAGTCCTTGTTCAGACAAATATGAAATCCTCCTCTGCCAACATCGTATAAGTTTTCTGATACCTTGTATAAAATTAAAGTTGTAAAATAAATGCAGAATTTGTCATAGTTGTAGCTCTTTTGTTACCAGCCTTTTACTGATGTATCTAATTATTTGTCAGCTTTTTTCCCTAGTCCTCCATTAGATCCCTGCTTATTATCTTCTGTTTCTCTAAATCCATCCTGTTACTCATTTTTAGGGTGTATTTCACTTCAACTTCAGTGCCACTTTCTGCCCTGTTTCATCCTGTTTTTAAAGGGTGTGGTGGAAAACTGCTTTCAACCGTATGAAGCGTCGATCACCTGACCTGGCTCTCATTTCTTCCAAAAACATCTCGATCTGCAAGCCTAACGGGAACTTCCTGTATGCTGATGTAGAAGGATTTTGACAAAGCTTTAACTTTAGGTGTCAGGAAACTCACTTTTGTGTGATGATGAAAGCTGGTAAAAATAAGTTAATTTTCAAGATGTGTAGCTGGTTTCTTAAATTGTATTGTCTATGCAGACGTCAATAGTTTATTTTATTTTAAGTGGAAGAAATCAAAATCTTGTATTGCTTTGCAACACTGAACATTTTTTATATTGTTTTACACTATAAGATACAAGCAACTTTTGTTTTCATATTTTATTTTTCGTGCCTTCCTCTTGTAAGTAGAAAGTCACGTCATCATTTAGATCAGGAACAGAGTTGAAGTTGCAGTGTATTTTGAAAATTAGCGTTATGATCAGTGTAGATAGCACAGATAGTATTAATAAATCAAAAGTTTCCATGAGTTCACCAGAGAGAATGTAGATCCTTACGCAAACTCCGTTTCCTTCTCAGTTTTCTTGTAGTCATGCACCATTTTTTGTTGTTGTCACACAAAATGCCAATATTTGTGGTTGACGTTGAAGGGGGATGACTACTTTTTTTTTTAATGCAGTCTTTTTGATGGATGGTTCTGGACTTGGAAGTAATAGCTAAAATCTGATTTTGTGGCATGGGATATGTGTCGATGGGCCTCTCCTCCTACGCATGGCGAGGGAGCTGCTGTTTACTAAGCAGGCTTTACAAAGAAGCAGAAAATCCTCTAATGCAGAGCCCAGATGTTGGGTGGCTGCAGACCATGATGAAAGCCTCTGTCACACTTTATATACTACACAAGTGAAAAGAAGTGGTTTCCAGAGTTTTAATTTTTAGCAAGTCACAGACTTTCTAAAAATAGCTAAAAACTGATGTTTTAATCACATCAGTGAAAAGTATGCACATTTATATGTGCTCAATACTTGGTTTGGACCTTCTAATTATGCTTTTATCTCCTTATGATATGACTACTGAATAATCATTCCAGGCCAGATAGCAATCACTATTTGCAAATGACGCCTGAGGTCATGTTTCAAATGACATAGTTTTCTAAAATCACCATTTTTTTTGCCTTTTGAATCAGAATTTTCCCTAAATAACACATTTCTCCCTCGACAAGAGACTCATAATAAATCATTGCTTGTCCTTGCAGTATCATTTTGAAATCACAATTGAAGGCAAAAATGACAATAATTGATGGATTGTTATGTAAACAAGCCATGAAATAAAGCATAAACAGAAAACACCTCAGAGAAAAAAAAAATATTTAGCAGAACAACAGATGAAGATGGTATGCTGAAATCAAATATCACTGCTGTTCCAGTTTATGTGCATGGCATGATCTGATCAATGACTGATGTTTGACTCATCTCGAGCTGACTCGGCCTGCGTACCTCTTCAGACGCTGAGCTTTATTTGGGGTTTTCCTCCTCCTCCAAATGTTCCTTTACATATGTTTTCACTTTCATCCTGTTGTTGTCCGACTGCTCTAAAGCCAAGGACATAAACTGTGTTGAGTTCCCAGCAGAACATAGAATTGGGTTTTAGGTGTATACATGCCCATCGTTTCAGACTTCACATACTCCATTAAGTTGTTGCTTACTCCAAATATGACCTTGTTTTGGTTAAGGTAATCCAGATATGTAGTTTTTGTAAAAAAAATGACACATTTGTGGAGGATGAACACATCTTTGTGTGTAGTGTATGTATATAATGTGCTATTAATTTTCTGCCTACCCTTCATTGGTTTGAACATAGAGCTTTGATTCTTTTGAGATGAGCTGTATATGTGAAATAAGCAGAAGCAGCAAATGTTCTGGATAGTCATTATTTTTCTCCACAATACAGCTGTCAGGACACACCCTAAACATTTCTGATGTTTACACTCAGCAAAAGCAGTGATGAACTCGGAGATAAAAGTGGAACAGACACAGATTATCTCCCTGCAGTTTATAATTCCCATTCCTACAACGACCCTGAACACACACTGATAACGTGTGCTAACTCTGCCACAGATTTTATTGTATAATGGAAATGTAGGGCAGTTTAGATATGGCACTTATATCATTGATTAATTTACTGGCAATAAATGTTGGCCTGGCATCAGTTATCCCTTTTAAAAACAGAAATCTGTATTGGATTATGCGGAGCTAGACTTCAGTTCCTTATTTGGTTTTGAATGTGTACGAGATCTTTTAATTAGTTTTTACTTTAACTTGGAAGTAACTAATGATTATTGAACCCTTTCTCATAAAAATCCTTATTAGTCTCGTTACGCTAACATCCCCGATTAAACCTCTTCAAATATATATAAAAAAAACTAACTAATTCAATTAGGAGGATAGGTTGGTGGTGGCAATTTCTATGTTAACAATTCAGTTTGGCGAACAAAAGAACGTATTCACTTACTGCAAACGTCAACAAAATGTCATGGACATCTGGATCAGAGTTGCAAACGCAGCAGAAGCTGAAGGTTTTGCAGGCTATCTGTGTGACTGGAAAAGACCTCGCCCTGCTGAATGTATCTTACCACAAATCTGCTTTGACTGGTTACATCCCAAAACAATAACCATGGACCGTAATTTTGAGCCACTCGTGATCCTACAGACCACATGACGTTTTTTTGGGGCCCGTTGGGGGACATTGCTATGAGCCAAATTACACAGTAAAACCTTTTAATAAAGAAAACGGAGCCACTCCTTTTTGCAGAGCTGTGACAATAACATTATTCTGTTGCCTTCTGAAGGTCTGGTACTGACTCACCAAATCTACTCACACAGTTAAATTAAACATCCTTCTGTGCGAGATGTTGTTGGTGACTTGTTTTTTTTTTTTGTTTTTTTTCTGGTGTGATGGAGCCGTGTTGGTGAGAAAATGTTACAAGTCGCTGCTGCTCCTCCCCAAGTTAACCATTACAGGGACCCACCCAAACAATTTTGGAGACAGTGGTTGTGTTTGGCTCTGCTCTGTAATTCTGAGGCGAGCATGACGTGTATGTTTACATGCTGTGTGTGCGTGCGTGCGTGCTTGAGCAGCAGCTTGTGTGGGTAGTATTTGGGTTTTTCTGATATTTTTAGGGCAGACAGAGTTCCCTGGATAGATTAGAAACACCAGGCATTGTGTGAGTTTATGTGTTAACCTCTAAAAGTCACTTTTTAACAACCAGACTTCACTTCTCTGGTCATAATGGCTGAACTATTCTGTTGTTTGCCTGCTTCACTGCTTGAGGTGGTGAAACCTCCAGTAGGTTAAAAAAAATACTTAAAACTTGATCTTAGCATAGCTTCTGTTTTTATGAGGCAAAACCTGGAATGCACATGGGAAGTGGTTAAAAAAGAGAAAACAGTCCAGCATTTTAGATTTAATGTTTTAGATTTAAACAATAAAGAAGTCTGGTTACGACCTTATGCAGCCACGTCAAGATTAAGCATTGTTCAATATTGACCATGGCATCATAATGCTTTTGTATTTATTTAGTTACTCAATCAATAGAAGAACTATTTAATAGATTGCTAAGATGTTTGATAGCCTGTTAATGTCTTTCTGGTATGGTTTTATGGAAAACAAAGACTGCAGCATAGAGTGAGTATAGTTCACCCAGATACTGTGGAAAATAATGAAATTCCTTGTTGTCGGGAAGCACAGAGACGTACAAAGCTATTTAAAAAGGAATGTCGATGTGGAGATATGTATGGTTAATTAAGGCTGTGAGAACAAGAAAGAACAAAATCTACAGCAGATAACAGAATGGATAAACAAAATACAGCAAAATTGATCTTTTCAGCTTAGATCTTCTGTTATGCATTACGCTGATTTGAAAATGTTTGTATTCTTTTAAAAATCCCATAGTTAAGGGAGTGATTTACTTTCTCTAGAATGCACATTGCACAAGTTGTGCACTACTCAACTAGTAATAGTTCAAATATCAGAATTTAAACTTCCAACTCTTTTTAGTTTTTATCTATATTTTATGTTAGCAAAACTCAGTTTTAGGTTGTTGTGCGTCAGTGACTCTGTTCCTCATGTGTAGTGAGTAAAAAAAAAAAGATTTTAAGTTCTGTTTTTGTAAAGAAAAATTGGGATCGGCGAGTCTCTAATTTTCACAAATATAGATAAGATTAAAAAAAAGTAAAAGTCTTATTGTGTGTTAGTCATTGAAGACATTCAAAAAATGCATGACTCAGGTTTATATGTAATCACTTTATGCCCTCTGGTTCACCTCTTCATGCCTTTCTCAACCTCTCCCTTGTCCTCTGTCTGTTTGATCCTCCCGTGTTTCCTGACTGGGATTTGCAGAGGGAAATCGCTGGTCAAACAGTTTAATGAAACTTCCAGTCCCAGCTGAACAGACTGAAAAATGAGAGCGGATCCAGATTAACGCCGGACGTGCTGTGCTAATTCTGCTTTATACACAGTCCAAAATCTTACCTTTCAGATGGCTTTAAATATGGAATACCTTTAATCTGCTTCATTTCCCTGTATCTATAAATAGCAATTCTGGGAGATTATTTTGACTGATGATTTTCTAAGCTCAGGCCTGCGTGTCATTTAAATCCTCCTTAATCAGAGTGCAACAGATGGATCTCCAGCTCTGTTTCAAGCCTTCGCCTGATTAATTTCCCCTCTTTGCTTGTGTGCGTTCTCTCAATCCAAACTAGTTCTCAGAGGAATGAAGAAAGTTATAAACACTTGTCAACAGATGCTTATAAACTCAGATCTGACGGATTGTCCAGTGTGTTGTGTGTGTTGGGTGAAATAACTGATACCTCTATGACACACTGACTCTCCCAGTTGCATAAATATTCCCACAGATAATCACTTCTTGCTTTTCTCCCACATATTGTATGAAGCAGTCACCAAAATAACCATCTCTGAAGTTCAGTTGCACAAAGTTTTTCCATACGATTGCAATAATCATCTCAGTGAGGATCAGTAATCATTAGCCCACACACTCTGTGTTTATTGCTCATGTTTCATTTAATTGCTGATATGTGTTATCTGTAAAGGTGGAACAAATTCGAGCTGGAAGTAGGTTGATTAAGACGGCTCTAAAGTTATGAAACAATGAACTATTTAGGTAATTTTCTGCTTCTGCAACAGCATACAGCAGGCTTGATAAATGGCAGTTTCGTCATATATAACATGCAAAACTATAAAATGGGAAGTGCATTCATATCAGGGATCTTCTCCATTTCTTTTTTACATATTGTGCTTGTCGGCAAAGTTTAGCTGCATCCGTCCAAACATTTGGAAACTGGAAGTGACTTCTCTCAATTTTCAGTTTTAAAGGAACAGTAAAGCTTGCATTTCATTGTAACCAGACTCTAGTGCTTACCTTTCCTTGCTTGCTCTAACTCAGTGTTTCCCAACCCTGGTCCTCAAGGCTCACTGCTCTGCATGTTTTAGGTATTTCCTTCCTTCAGTCCAGCTGATTTCAGTCGATGACTGATTAACAGGCGTTTGTTGAACTGCAATCAGCTGAATCAGGCACATTAAAGCAGGGAAACTTCTAAAACATGTAGGACAGTGTGCCTTGAGGTCCAGGGTTGGGAAACACTGCTCTAACTGATGCTGAAAGTGGCTATCTTTGACTTTTTTACTTTCTACAGTCAAAACCCAGAAGTGTTGATGGCACAACGTGGCTGTTCTGATTTTTCAGTTTCTCACTGACTTGTCAAATCTCGCAGTTGTGGTGAAAAGCAAATTTCTCAGTTCATCTGTGTTTTTGTTTTTGTTTTGTTTTTTGTTAATTTGTTCTGTTCTATTTATAATCTAAAGCAAAACAATCCTGGTCTATCAACTGAAATCCAAGTTAAAAGAACGTGAAACAAATTCTGTTATTAAAGCAGATCACCGCTGATTTAAATGTATTTTCTTGGCACCTGATAACATCAAATATTCCCAAAAGACAAGTCCACTTTAGCCCATTGATGACACAAAGAAAACTGACTCCATAGAGAGAGAGAGAGAAAAAAGATTCCTGTGGTTACTTTCATTTATTATGTTTCTGAAAACATAATTTCAACACTTTGATCTTCCATATTCTGCTGAAGCATCTTATCATTGAGAGCAGGCTCGGTCACCTCCTCTACTTATGCACTGGGATATGAGATACATCCCTCCTCTCATGTAAAGCGTTCTCCACAGTCCAGCAGAAGCTATTACACATAAGGCATAAGTGGGCAGCTCATTGTGTTGGCTCACACAGGAGGAGATGGAGGACCCCTGTCAGACAAAGACCTCCGTTTGACACATAAACAATGGAGCTGGCACACAGCAGCCTTCAGCCTGGGCAGAGGAATGGCACAATGGGTCTGTTTCTGCTGCAGCACGGAGGAAGAGTTTGCATGTTGCTTTGTCATTGTAATTCAGAGTTGTGTTGAGACAGAGAATACGAAATGTATTCATCTTATTGTCTCATACGGAACAAATTTCCCTGAATGTATTCAAAGCAAGTGCATATTTTATAGGTTTGTCGGCGTCATACAATTTGTGTTGAAGGTCACGTCTGAGCCGCTGTAGGTTTACAGGATCGGAGACCTAATGAGGCTTGATTATTGTTCTACACATCACTTTCAGATAATTCTGTTCAATTTAAGAGGCTGAATGCCTGTTACGTCTGCAGCATTGTGGATTAAACTGCTTCTATGCAGAGATGCTTCAAAGCAGTTTATTTTTAGGTCTGGAAAGTATAACAAAATATATAAAACCTCCATCAATCCATGCTTTTACTGGTGATTTATCCATCTACCTTTTTTATACATCTGTTTTTCTATTAGCAATTAATCTGTCCCTTTATTAGTCTGTTCATTATCCATCAATCTATCAGTTTGTCTAATATCCATCTCTCCACCCTCCCATAAAATCTTGAAGAACAATGTAAATCTTGACCTAGTTACTTTGATTTAAAAAAAAAAGAAAAGCAACATTTTTTTCTTACCCCTGTGATTTAATAGTGTAATATAAAATATTCAGAAAGCAGTAAATAATTAAATGTGTGTACAATTTAATTTTCATCCCTATATTTTAAGTGATGAAACGTGGACATAATGATAAGGATTTAATGTGTTACTGGACGCCAAACATCATAAAAAAAAAGGTTTTAAATGTATCACACATCCTTTGTGACTCTGACAAGCTATATTTTGCACTCAGACCTTACATGGGCATGTATGTCCGCACTGTCCTAGACACACCAGCATCCTGTGTCACCTTCACCCTACAAAAAACCAGGATGTGCTCATCTGAGCTAATCTTACTGATTTACTGTATGCGGCCTGTTTCCTGTTTGTTGCTTCTTGTTTTTGTTATTTTTGTTTTCAAATGTAGAATCAAGCAAAGTGTGAAACCAAAAGGAGAAAAAATAAACGTAACCGGTTGCAAAAGCCAAGACTTATGTTGTAAGAACCTATGACTAATTAGCTCCACAGCCTTCTGTTAACAGTCTCATGCACAGCGATGTGGATCATTTAGCTCGATGTTTGAGGACCAGAACGATGGCAAATCTGCTCATTGCAGCAACATCAGACTATAAAGAGCTACATCTTTTCATTTAGTACTTGAGTCAACATTTTAGTTTTCGGGGAAAAAGAAAAAAGTCCATCTTTTTTTTTGGAAAAAAACAGTCATGATCCATTTAGTTTGTCTGGAACTTCTTCAGTCACAAAAGCTTTACACTGAGCTATTAAGAATGTCTTAAAAATAATGATCTCTTGGCCGTCTTTGCAAGGCAGCAGCAGAGGTTTGGCAGCTGTGAAGAAAGGCACCATTCTTCTGTGGAGAGAAGCGGGGACGCTAGCAGCGCTCGGACAGGAAGGAAGTCAGCCTGGCAGCCTCATGTCGGGAGAAATGTAGGAATAGAAAGGTTGCACGAGTCTGGGAGTGAAGAGCACACACAGATGGAGGCAGAAAGTGAGACAGGAAAGTGTATAAATATCTACGTCTGGCACGTCGGCAGGATGTGAGCATATTGATTCTCCATAAGAGCAAGGTGCGAAAACCCCCCCATTATACATCTATTATGGGCATACTTTCTGAATAGCTCATCACCTATAAAGTAATAACTTAGTATTAAAAATATTCTTCAAATGAATTTTGAACTAGCTTTGAGACTAGATTTTGGTGCACTTATTTATCAAACAGGAAATGGACGTATGACTCGAGATCACAATGTCAAATTTACATTTTTATCATTTTTATTTTGTAGGCACTCTTCTTCTTGAGTCAGCAATCGTCCCATTGAATATAGGCCAAGACATGGCCGTGCCTTAACCTGTCTGTATTTAAAATAAATCCTTGTTAAATTAACAAAAATAAATCAAATATAAAATCTATTTAATGATTCATTGATCACTTACTGTATTGGATTTCTGAAGTAGGACGGATCACACGTGAGAGCCCATCATGCTGACATTGTCAGAAGTGTTGCTTTCGCTGCTCTTTTTTTTAGGACCTTTTTTGTTTTATATGCTATTGCTGTTATTTAAATGTATAAGTAGAAAGTATACATAGCTCCTTATTTGTGTGCTTAAAGCAAATATTTATTTAGTTTTATTTTTCTATACCAAAAGTGACATATAAATGTTTCTTTTTCCCTTCAGGTTTGAGAAGGGGAGGATCTACACCTACATCGGTGAGGTGGTGGTGTCAGTAAATCCATACCGTGCCATGAACATCTACAGCCGGGACACCGTAGAGCAGTACAAAGGTCGTGAACTATACGAGAGGCCGCCACACCTCTTCGCCATCGCCGATGCTGCGTACAAAGCCATGAAGAGGAGGAACAAAGACACTTGCATTGTCATCTCAGGTACAATGAGAAGTTCATGAATCACAAAAACACTTTTTTTTTTTTCATTTTAATTTCACATGGTTACTTTAAAATATATTTGTCGTTTGCATTTAGTGTAAAACTTTTGACTGTTTCTCAGGTTAATATTCCGTTTGGCCATTAGCAATGATAAGGAGGATAAAGCACCACTCTGTGGACAAAGAAGGAACTGAGAAACTTTAAATCTTAAACTGGTTGGAAGATTTATAGAAGAAGTATGATGTACTAACATGTGTTGTTCTGAATGAAGTAAAAGAAAAATAAAAAAATACTAAAAAGAAACCCAAAAGCGACTAAAGGACTGACTTGCGCTGAAACTGTTTATTATCACCAGTACAAGTCTCGAAGACTCGCTGTTCGATTTGCAAGCCATGCAAACCACTGCAGGGACATCAATGCCAGAAATACTTTATGGTTTTATATTTATCTCTTTCTTTTTATTGCAGGGGAAAGTGGTGCAGGAAAAACCGAGGCCAGCAAGTACATAATGCAATACATAGCTGCTATTACCAACCCTAATCAGAGGGCGGAAGTTGAAAGGTGAGCTGAGTTTTGGGAGGAAATATGGATTTTGTTCCGTTGGATTACTCTCTTGCTTTGATTTTAGTTGTGGAAACCAGTCAGACATATTCAGTAGGAATAAATTTGGCTTCAGTCAACAGATTGCTTTCATTGTTTTCAAGGAGTCGTTGTCTTTTTCTTGGAATGCTCACCGCCTTACATCAAGGCTCTTGCATCATAGTCAGATAAAGTTACAGCCCAGCAAGGTGTTGTCATTGTCTCAGGTAACTGAGCAGCTGGTGTTTGCCTTTAAAGCACTAAAAGATGTTATTGCTCCACAGTACAGAACAATCAATTATGCTTTAGGGTGTAATTAACCTGGACTGATATAAAGGAGATAAGTAGAGCTTTTTGCAAAGCAAACAAAACGCAGGAAGGAGGCTGAAAGGTAAACATCGCAGATTAAATATTGGAAAATACAACGGGCTGGTAATAGACTGAGGAAGCATAGCTTCATGTTGGGGGGGCTTGTTGGTCCCTTATTGCAGCCAAAATAACAATCAAGGATTGAACTCCACTGAAACCCTAAAGGTCCGTTGTGGTGTCTGACCCAAAGATTTTAGTAGCTAACACCCCAAACTCATGGTTGTTCTCCCCAAAACATTACAGAAGAATTTTTGCTTTATCACATTATCCTGTTGAGGCCACAGGATGAAAAGGTCACATGCTTTGCCACAATGCTCAAGTAGGAAGTAAATGTTAAAGAAACATCTAGATAGTTAGTGGGACTCCAGGATTTCAGTTCTGAACAATGTAATGTAAACACCATGCTGTTAGATGGATGACCACAGATGCAATGTTTCATACATTTTGAGTCTAGACTGCTGTGTTTTTGAACACTGTACACTGGCGTTATAAAGATGTTACTGATGATGTTTGAATCATTACCCCCTCTCCCCCCCTCTGTACCACCTTCCCGTTTCACAGAGTAAAAAACATGCTGCTGAAATCCAACTGTGTCCTGGAGGCCTTTGGAAACGCCAAAACCAACCGCAATGACAACTCCAGCCGCTTTGGCAAATACATGGACATCAACTTTGACTTCAAAGGAGATCCCATCGGGGGCCACATCAACAACTACCTACTGGAGAAGGTGGGGTGGTAGGATATCAAAATGGGACACCTAAAAAGATTTAAGACCAAATGTCAAGTCCTGTCTGTTGGATTTAGGTCTGAACTTTGACTGAGCCATTCTGAATTTGAGTTGATGTAAATCTTTCAGTTTTAGCTTTGGCTTGTTGTTTAGGGTTCTTCTCCTGGAGGAAGATAAATCATCACTCCAGTTTCAAGTCTTTTGTGTTCTTGGACAGTCAGACAGCCACTCCATCATTTTCCCATTAAACTTGTCCACGTTTAAGAAAAGTATCCCCACAGCATGATGCTGCCACTGCCATGTGTCATGCGTTTGCTTTCTAGAAAACTAAGTGGCCAGATTTTTATTTTTTATTTTTTTTTATTTTTTTATTTGGTCTCATTTAACCAGAGAAGCTTCTTCCACATGTTCACTGTGTTCCCTGCATGGTGTGTGGTTCGGTCGTATGCTATACAGATATAGATCTACATTACACACTGTGTGTGACTTCCTGTTTGTGACACTGGATTTTGTTTAAGGCCATCAGAACATCCAAGGCTGAATACAAATACATACTTTTTGATGATCTTTCACATGAAATGCTTATGAAATACATTAAGGTTTGTGCTCTGAATCCTTTTCTACACATTCCAGACTATCTTTATGTTTGGCATCAGTGATGAACAGGAAAACCATTGTTGAGTTCAATTCATGATGTTGTGACTTAACCAAGCTGTGTTTTTTTTTTCTTTTTTTTTTCTACTAAAACAGTCCAGGGTAATTTTCCAGCAGGAAGGTGAGAGGAGCTTCCACTCATTCTACCAGGTAATTATATTTGCACACCTGTTTGGATTTGCATGAACTCTGTGTTCTGTTACACAAGCTTCCTTGTGGGGTTTTTTTTAAATTTTTTTTTTTTACATTTGATATAACCATGGGAATGTTGACTTGTTTTTGTATTTTTAGCTCTGCTTTGTTGCGCACATCTACATATATTCTAAACTGGGTGCAGGACCAGTCTGGCAACTGGTTTTACCACTACAATTACATGAGGTGTAGCACATCAAAAGGAAAAGCCCTAGAGAATTGTAGATGTGGTAAATAAGTCCATGGAAATCATCTAAAGGGAAATTCACTATATTACCATTAAATGTAAACATAACTTCACAGGGCTTATTTCTATATGGTAAGCACTAAAATCTGCATCACGAGTCAGTAATAATCCTCTTGTCTCTATTTATAGGAGTATATAAAGTGATTCTTGTGGATGTTTGTGTTGGTAGTTCAGTTCTATCCACAGATTATTTAGTAATGATACCCTTCTGCTTCATGCACTTTATTTCTAAGATTGACAAAGTTTCAGTTCATTCAGTAATACTCCACTAAAAAAAATTTAATCAGAGGTTTTCTAACCAAAATATGCCTTTTTTTTTTTTTACTAGTTGCTGAAAGGAGGTCCGGATTCCCTCCTGCGCTCTCTTCACATTCAAAAAGACCCAACGGCCTACAACTACATCAAAGTCGGAGGCCAGATTAAGGTATTTCAGACTTTTTGTTAACACATGAATAATCTACAGCTTGTCATACTTAAAACCCCATTTTTCCAAATCCTTCTTCTTATTTATTAATTCTTATCCTGTAGGGCATGAAAAGTAAATCTACGTTTAAAGCTATATGTTTGGGTTTTAGGAGCAGAAATGTTGTGACCCTTCAGGCAGAGTTGCTGTACATGGAGCTCGATCCTTTTCCAGACCTACTTTTTTCAGATCTGCTATCTCTGTTGTTGAATGAGTCAAATGATTAAGAACAACATGCAACCAAAACACTGTGCAGCATCCAATTAGCTGATGTCATGCAGCACAGCACACCCAAACAGCTGAGGTGCAGCTTTCCACTCTGTGTCTAAGCAACTTGTGTTTTAATTTCCAGGACATCTGTAATTGAATTAACACCTGAACTAGAAACCCAGCCTTCAAAAAACAAATAGACCACAACATTCAGTGGGAAGATATTACTGATATTTGCTTTTTGTAATGTCAGGTTTATAGAAATAATAAATGTTGAATCAAGTACACTTTGTTTCTTGTTCTTTGAATGATTTAGTCAACGTGCCTGAAGCATGTTTTTTTATTTATTTTAATCTCTTTGCAGTCTGGCATCAATGACAGTGCTGATTTCAAAGCTGTAGCCGACGCCATGAAAGTAATTGGGTTCACAGTCGACGAGATTCAGACTGTTTACAAGATCCTGGCCACCATCCTGCATCTGGTAATACACAGAAAACCTCAAACCTCTTCATCTTGGTTGGCAAGATTTTCCCTTTTGCTGTCTTTGTTGCAAAAAAAAAAAAACAAACAAAAAAAAAAACTGGAAAGGACAGATTTAAATTCAGTTTTACTGCTCAGTCACACCTAGAAACATTCTCCTTAAAGGTTGAGTGTTGGACTTTCCTTTTATAAATGTCAGACTTTGGCATTATAAGAATAAAGGACTCATTATGTTTATCTTGCCCAACAAATGATGAGAAAAGGTGCCAACAGAACACTGTGCCCCTTATTATGGCAATATTTTTCCCCTAACCTCCCAAATGAAAGACTCATGAAGCAGACTGTTGAAAAAAGAAACGCTTAATAATTAGTACAGCGCCTACAAATAAAGAATAGAGAAATTATGTTTTAAAACGGGAGCAGTTTCATTATTTAAATACTCATAATAATAAGTAAACTGTAAAGTTTTAAATTCAAAACCATCACTCAAGAGTTTCAACAATGTTTGACTAAACAGCAAAAAACATTTTGTCGAAAAAAAAAATGCTTATAAATCTTTCGTTATTTTGGTAAATTATCCGCCACCAGATTGTAGATATAGATTTTTGTGATGTACACCAGGACAAAAGAGGAGAGTCACATACATGAACTACAAAGTATTAGAAGTGTGACGGTAAAATGTTGTCCCGCTACCTCAGATGCCAAGAAGCTCAAATTTGCTGAAGCAGCATTGGTACGTTAGACACCAAGAAATACAAAATGTAGCTTTTGCTTTTATTTTTATTTTATTTTTTTCTTTGCATTAACCAGAAACAATCTGGAAAGTTAAAGAATTATCATGATCAAGTAATCAAATGTCTTATCAGGCTAGTGTGAAATAATGTGAGCCAAATCAAATATCTGGTCATAAAATTAGCAGCACTATAATGGATTCTGATGTTGAGGAAGTCAACACTTTGTATATGTATACATATAACTGTAACATTGCAGTTTTACTGAGCTAATCAAACACTATGGTATTTGTTTACCTGTAATAGGGATGCTAAAAGTTAGGATATTGAAATAAGAAACTTCCGTAAATGTCTATTTCATTTTGATGTCTTGGAGGGGTTGAAATGATGTAGTAAAATCTGAGTAGAGTAGATAGAGTAGGCACATAACTCATTATTTAACCTATTAGACTTGCCAGTGGCGTGTTGCAGTTGCTTCGATAAATTATTGTTGTAGTTTCATATTTTTCTTACTTAACCAGAAAAAAAAAACGTCAATGAACCCACGTTCTCTGTTCTGTCCTGCAGGGAAACCTGACCTTTGGAGTGGATGGTGACGTTACCCTGATAGAGAACACAAAGCTCGTCTCTGTAATCAGGGAGCTCCTTTCCACCAAGGAGGAAAATGTGGAGAAGGCTCTGCTGTATCGCACAGTGGCCACTGGTCGAGACGTCATTGAAAAACAGCACACCACACAGGAGGCCAGTTATGGTCGAGACGCTCTTGCAAAGGTTATTTCTGGGCACAGGTTCTGGTGACCCTTTTGTGTGTTTGTGTTTTTTTTTTTTTTTTGTTTGTAGCAGCACTAAAGAGATTAAAACAACAGAGGTCTACATGTGCCTGCAGGGTTGTGACATTTCACTTGTCGCTTTGTGTTACTTATGATTCTACTTATCACAGTTCACAGTAACATATGAGTCACAGTGTTTTGGCATCATACAGAGACTGAACATTGTGGAGGATGCAGTTCATGTAGGCAGTTGCAAGACCAGTGCAGTGAAGCTACTAACAAAAAAAAAACAAAAAAAAACTGACTCATTGATATTTTGACACTTTTCGTTCCGGTTACTCAGCTGTTGCTAAGCGTTTGTGCCCTGAGATGATGTTATTTATTTCTCGCCACCCTTCTCAACGTTTTACATTTTCCTCAGGCAATGTACGAGCGTCTGTTCTGCTGGATCGTTGGACGCATCAATGACATCATTGAGGTGAAAAATTATGATGCCAGAGTCCATGGAAAGAACACGGTCATCGGAGTGTTGGACATCTATGGGTTTGAAATTTTCCAGAACAACAGGTGGAGATAAATGTGAAAAAAATTGTTTGCATTTATATCGGTCAATATTTTACAATTTATTTGATGTGCTTTTTATTTTTTTTGTAGCTTTGAGCAGTTTTGCATCAACTACTGTAATGAAAAACTGCAGCAACTCTTCATTCAGCTGGTTCTGAAGCAGGAACAGGAGGAGTATCAGAGAGAAGGCATCCCCTGGAAACATGTATGATGTATTATTTTTTTTCATATTAAACTATGTTTGTGTAAAATTAACCTTCCATCCTTAAAGCAATCGACTATTGAGTTTAGTCGGCAGCACTGGTTGTCAGACGCGTTAGAAGTTTTCAAAGCTTCTAACGCCATGCTGTCAAGAGAAACACCAGGTGTTGTCAAATGTTGGGGGGGAAAAAAAAGCAACGAAATTCAGCTTTACACATAATCAGGAAAGACCCTGATGTCAACAGTCCCAAAAGGGAAAGCAGGCGACTTCTCACCAATCTCATCTAAATCTAAAATGGCTTCTAGATACTTAAAACCTAAAATTATTTGCACTATTAAACATATTTTTAACATTTAAAAAAACTATAACAAGATAAGAGAAGAAACAATGGATCTTCATGATTTTCCACAAGAAGTACACACTCCTGGGTTTTCTTCCAAATAGTGTGTGTTCATGAGAGAACTGTCTCAGGACCCCATAAAAGGGAGGGTCCTAGAACCCAGAAGTAATCCACAGTTGGCACAGTGATGTATATATGAAGTTGGAGTTCTTTGTGCACTTAATGAATTAAAAAAAAAAAACAATTAGATGTTTTAGCTTTTCACCTGCTGATCAGATGAGAAGTAGGAGATTTACATCTGTGGCCAATTGACTGGTGTATTTCTACTCAAGAATTTGCTGCAAAAACTTTTAATTCTGGTGTTTTTTTTTTGTTTTGTTTTTTTTGTTTTTGGTTTGCACTTTTATCATGTAATCATTTGTACATTTCTGTTTTCCCAAACTGAATTCACCTCAGTCTTTGGTCTCGTTTTTTTTGTAGATTGATTACTTCAACAACCAGATTATCGTTGACCTGGTGGAGCAGCAGCATAAAGGCATCTTCTCTGTTCTGGATGAAGCCTGCATGAATGTGGGCAAAGTCACGGACGAGGTCTTCCTGCAGGGACTGAACGTGAAGCTGGTCAAGCACGCCCACTTCACAAGCCGCAAGGTAGGAAGAATGAGCTGCGGATATTAATCATGTTTTTTTTGTTTTTTTTTTTTGTTTTGTTTATAGTATGTGACTCTTTGTAGCAGAGTTTGGTCTTTGGAGTTGAGCAACGCCAAAGCCGTCTTGCCTTTTTGTAGTTTTGTGTTTGAAGCTGATTGCAGATCTGCACCTCACACCGTTTCCTTCATTTTACCTTTCGCGTGAGCTATG
Source organism: Poecilia formosa (assembly GCF_000485575.1). Taxonomy (NCBI): domain Eukaryota; kingdom Metazoa; phylum Chordata; class Actinopteri; order Cyprinodontiformes; family Poeciliidae; genus Poecilia; species Poecilia formosa. Next base: position 4,456,138 of record NW_006799946.1, on the reverse strand, counting down.
TGTGCTATATTGCAATTTCTATTCTTGTCCAAACGCGTCAAATATCCATATCTATACAATGTGAAATGTTTCCCCTCATAAAAACATCTTGATACAGAATACTATCTTTTTCACATCCTTGATGTAGCTGTAATAATCCAAGAACAGCACAGGGCAGGTTTCTCCTTGCGTTAAGTAGCTTTTTAGCGCTGTAAGTGGAAACTGAATAAACAGGAAGATTCACCGTCTAATTCATTCTAATTGTGTCATCAGGCTCCTGAACTAAAGCTAAGCCAAATGTCCTGCCATTCATTTTTGTTTGTGACATCTCATCTTCTCTGATCTAGTCAATATATGACATGAAAAGATCTGCAGAAGTTAAAAGATTTCATGCTACAGATGTTTTTCTTTTTTTTGACTGGACGTCTGCTGCAGTCTTCCCACTGAACACCAGGGGGCAACAACCGTCAGGATTTGTGTTTTGGGAGTCTGACTCAACAATTTGCACAAGTGATGTCACTATCAGCCTATAGGAGAGTGGAGGAGACATATTTACAGATTTATGAGGAGAGCCATGCAGGGGAGCTAAAGTTAAGTGAAAAGGAGAGCAAAGGATAATGCTGATCCAGTTGGAATGAGTTTTGACAGCGTGCGTGTATCTGTGTGTGTGAGAGAGGGAACCTGTTAACTGAAATATATAAATCAACAGGCTGTGCCAAAAACTGTTCAAAGTCTTCATGTTCCCATGTGAAGCACAAACGCCCAGCAGGCCCGCCGTAGTTCAGTAGCTGGTACCCACCGTAGTTCAGAGTGAAAAAACTGCCCCATGTCACGGGGAGCTGTGAATACAGAAAGACTGAGGTAAAGATTGTACTGCAGGGTTTATTGATCCCCGAAGCTTCCTTTCCTCCTTTCATCCACGAGTCGATATGCTCTTCAATATCACTCTCCTTCTGCTGCTCTCTGACCCGCTCCTCCTGCTGGAATTTCAAAGACATGCAGGGTTTCAGAATACACATTTATCCCGCTGGTGCTTCCTGGAACTAATATCTGCATGAATCAATATTGTCTGGACTGGAGACCTTTTTGTTTGCTGTTCTGTTTGAAATCCTGTTCCTGCACAATGTTGCTGTGAATTAACTTTTTTGTTTCTTTTTTTTTTGTTAAGAAGTAATATGAGTCTTTCACTGCTTCAGTTGAATCCCATATAAATTCTGAAGGTGTAAATATTTTTTATGTTGAGTGTGAATACAGTTTTTTTTTTTTGCTTAAAAATTAATTTGAGTCTATTATATGAATAAAAGAATTGAACCTTCAAACATCAGATAAATGATGGTTAAACCAGCCCTTTCCTACAGTTTCTCATGGAAGTTAGATCAGTAAAGGTTGTACTCACCTTTGTTGCCAGTGGTTAGGGTTACACTGGTATACAAGCTGTGCACTTTATACTGTTAGCATAACACAATGATTAAAAAAATGCAAGGGGTGTACTCCCTTTTGTGTGATACCGTATGTACTGGTTGTGTCCCCGTTGGGATTTGAGAACTGATGACGAGATTGTCTGCTCGAGAGCAGAATTCATGGCTCTATCTGTAACAGCAAGTCCAGAAGCAGTAAAACAGTCTCTGACCATCACAATAGCACCACCATCTTTGACTAGAAACTCTTAAAGTAATTTTGGCAGGTTGCCACATTCTTTTTTTTTTTTTTCATTGCTGGATTATGACTCTCGCTTGGGATTTTAAACTCTTTCTATGCTTATGTATGTCAAAGACTTAGTATTTAATCTATTGTTAAGACTGTTAATCTGCTGTTAAGGCTAGGTTTTCTAGCCTAGTTCACATTATTAGACGGGTTCTGTGTAATGGTTTTATCGATTGTACAGAGAAGAATTGGGCAATGGTCTGGGGGTGATCACTTTTTCATATAGGGTTTAGGTTGGTTTTCTTTTATTTTGTTTGCTTTTGGCCTTTTTTGCACTTTATTGTTGCAGCTGCCACCTGCTGGTCACATTGTTTTTACACAGCTTATTAAGTTGCAGAACAACATTTTTACAAATCCTAAATTTTGAACATAGATAAGATGTATTTTAAAAGATAACCCAAAGTAGTTTTGTTATTGTTTGTTTTTGCATAAGTTTGTTGTTTTTTTCGCTCTACATCATTTTTTAGACTTAGGGATTTTAACTTAAAGGGGAAAAAATAAGAGAAATCCTGCTGTTTTGTTCTAACATAAAATTCTTACCTCTATCCCCACGTGCATGGTGTTTGGCGGTTCTTGGAAAAGGTTTGAAATTCACAGATGTTTGAGGATAGGAAATCCACACAAGTCTCCAGACTCTATAACCCGCCCTGATTTGCCAGCTTCCACCATTCACACATTTACCCTCGCAGACAGACTAAAGCAGATGTGAAGCTAAAGTAGGAAATGAAGTGTGAGAAAGAAAGAGGAGTCGGTGCTGTGCGAGAAACTTAGAATTAAATATGAGGTGAGATAACCACACCAAGAGGCAGCAAGAAGGAAAGGTGCAGAGGCATGTGGAAAGACTGTATGATAATCAGTTATATCTGTAGTTAATGATGTTTGACATAGACTTTCGCCAACATTACAAAAACTGTTTTGTTTTTCCAGCCCATAAACTCCATCAGAAACGTGTATCACAGCCACAGCGGGATGTTTTTTATTTTTCTCCTTGATGAAGTTTTGTTGTCCGTTCTGAGCAAAAATAATAAGTAAAAATATATCAGAAAACTAATATAATATAGAACTGAGAAAGCACTATTGCACTTGTAAGAAAAACACCTGAAAACATTGCAAAACATAAAAAATGAAAAATAAAATAACCCCAAGAGAAAATAAAAAATGAGTTTAATAACAATAATAAAAGTCTGCAGAGCCTTAAGATGGATAAAAAAAATGCAATATATACAAAACAAAACATAACTCTGTGTTAGATGAGCTAATTCAAAAACATCTATTAATATACAAATAAAGACTGGAAAGACCTGCTATTTACTGACTTTTTTTTTTTTTTAACATTTTTCAAATGTTTAACATTTGTATTGCTTGTTTCCTGCTGCAAACAAAGTACACAGAAAAGACAATCTGCAGGAACAGAGTGAGTCATAGGTCTTGGCCTATGGAGATGCTCATCTGACAGGATCTGTGCAGCATGTCTGCTTTTTTCTCACCCTCCTCTCTGTGCTAAATGATGCTCCGCTGGCCGCAGACTGACGCACAGGCACTGTGTCCAGGCTGTTTCATTGCTTCAGTAACTCGCTCTCTACATGCAGCATGTGGCCAGTAAATACACTGTAGCCGCACAGACGGCGTGCTCAGATCGGCTGCTTCCACAGATGGGGAAAGGGTACGTGTACAGAGAGAAACTTTAGATCCATAACAGATGCACTTTGTTGTGATTCTAGCCCAGTCTGTATCATCTCTCTGTCATGATGTTTTCCAGTCCGCTGATCAGAAATTCCTTTCATTTACTTCCCAGGGTTCTTGGCCTTATCAAATACTCAAGTTGTTTGAATACTTGGAAGCTTCTGGCTTGTTTACACATTTTCTTCAACCTAAAAGGATATGTTTACATTTGCATAATTGCATGCGATTTATTTATTTTTCTTGCTTGTTTTGGGGCAGTAACATCCAGCTGTCTGCAACATTTTTGCATCTGGTTGTTTGCTATAGCTTTTGACTTTAATCCACCTAGATTTTTAAAAAGGTTTTAGCCATGCTGACCAGCTGCTGTTTAGTGGCAAACTTGTTCAGTTGATTTCTAAAAAGGTTTTTTTTAGGTCATCATAACACTGCTTAACTTAAGTAGTCTCTCTCTCTTCCTCTCCCTCTTTGCCTGCTTGTAATCAATTGTTAAATATTAATCGTATTTATCATATCATACCTAACTATTAATAGACCCCTCATCAAATGGGTGCATTTCTACTTGATACATGTATAAAAATGACAAAAAATGAAATTTTAAAACATGCTGATCTTTTGAGATCTTGCTGACGTGAATAAAGAGTATTTCTTTATTCAGTAACAGTATCCACACTGAAGAGGGTGTGACATGTGGCTGTCGGTATCTGTAGTGCATTCACCAAATGATGACAAGATACTTTGTCATCATTTTTACTCAGTGAGTGAACGTGTAACATTTACAACTTATAAGCAGGGGTGAAAGTAGTTTTAAATTCTTGGGGGTAGTATGAC
>NW_006799946.1:4427259-4450789 GCF_000485575.1 Poecilia formosa | reverse complement strand
GTTTTGCTTTATATTTTTTATTATTTTAAACGTTGGGTTAGATTATTTTTAATTTTTTTTTTTAATAAAGTTTTGAACGTTTTAAGCGAGTCAGAGGAGGACGTGCTGGTCTCACGCCTGGCGGCTTTCGGTTTGTCACTTAATGCCGAGATCGACTCAACACCTTCTGCAATCGACGTATTGCACCGCTGCTCTAGCAAAGCAAGAACAGTTCAGAAACTATATGAAATGGCAAAAAAGTTATTTATTAACTGATTAAGTCGTGTTTTAGATTGTTCTTGAAAAACTAATCAGTCACGGCTGATTAGTGGGTGAACTCACTCCACAGTGAACCCATTGATTCCTTACAGCAGACAGCCGCTCCTCTCTTTTGCAGGTACTGCGTACCCCCGCTAAATCTTTTAGGGGTACGCAGTACCCTGCCGTACCCCCTTACTTTCACCCCTGCTTATAAGCAATCAAAACTAAAACTAATCAAGTAAAACACACAATCTAAAACACACACACACACACACCTCCAACAGCTTTATCTTCTGCTCTTTAGTATCTCACTTTTTCTCTCCTCCAGTTGTTTTTCTGTTTGCGACGCCCAGTTTACCTTCAGCTTCCTGATCGTACCTTTCACATAGATCCCAGCACGTGGCGTGTGCAGGTGCAGAATACTAACAAGTTGTTTGTGTGTTTGCACTCCACCAGCTGCCACATGTATGAATTCATGTAGGGGGATGTCCTGGGAGGTAGAGCTTTCACGCACCATGTGTTCATAGTGCTAATCATCCAAACGAAGTGGTCATTAACACCAGGGAGGTACAAGGTCAGCAAATGTACAAAGGACACGTAGAGGGAGTCGAAATGATGCCTGTGAACAGGAGGATATTATATCCAACAGGGCAGCTCTGTGGCTTTACTAATGGGCTGGACTGGGTTTGTACACATCCCTCTGCTAAGAGCCAGGGAGGGACGTTGTATGTTGGTGGTTTAATGCCCTGATAGCTGCTGCAGAGATTCAGAGATGATCAGAGGCTTCTCATCAGCAGGACTGGCCTGTTTGCTGGGAGAGCTCTCTTTATTCCTGGGGACAGAGATTATTGGGGCACAGGTGGCTAAAAGGATTGCTGGACAAGTAAAAGTGATGGGAGATGCATGGGAGCATAAAGTCTGGCAGGAGCAGGGGAGGCGAAGATAAAAATGAAGTCTGTTTTTATTGGCAGTCTATCAAAACGATCTGTGCTGTAGAAAACGAAGGACATCCTCCTGTACACCAGCCGAGTTTGCCAAGACAATTTTTTTTTCTGTTGACTTTAACATAGAACATAGCAAATCTTTGTCAACAAGTAAATCTCAAATTAGAATGTCATTCCAAATGTGCTTATTTTAGTTCAATAAAGAAAACGTTATATTAAATTTGTTCACAACGCAGTGCTGTATTACAAGTGTTCTTTTAATTTTGATGTGAACTAATGAAAATGCTAGATTATTTTCAGGCTTGACTATACTGCTGAAAAATACATCATTATCTTAGGGTTTCATATCAGTCGATATTGAATAGTTTTTTTTTTGTTTTAAATATCTGAAGTACTGGTGAAGTGACCTGTTTTATCCAGTTTCCTCTCCAGCTGTTGTACTCATTTTCTCCATTCACTCCACATAGTTTTCTTTTTTCTTTTTTTTTTTTAAGCAGTTAAGGAGGTGATGTCAAAACATGAAAATGTTGCTGTGCGAATTTCTCAACAGGTTGTTGCTAGGTAACCAATGAGTCAGTTAGATAGAGATACAGAGGAAGTTAATGTCATGCAAATGGTATAGAGCAACAACCGTCGTCAATATCTGTGTTTCTGCTAATTTTGCATCTGTTTTCTCTGGTGATAAACTCCACTGTTGAGGTTACAACAGGTTCTTACTACTTTCTGAGCAATTTTTGTTAGCTTCACTCGTGGTGTTCAAAAGAACAAATTACAAAAGCTGTTTTAAGACGCTACATTCTGGTTTTCAATTAACATTCATAACATTGAAATGTCTAGCACCAAAAAATAAAACTTTCTCTAACATGACCCCTTCTGCTGTTAGCCATAGCCACTGATTGCTCATGTTCACCCACAGCACCCCTTCAGTTTAACAGCTTCAGCAACAATGTCTTTGTTACTTAATTGTTGACCGAAAATCCACAGAAATGCTGAAACAGCATCACAGGTTGTTGCGCCGGAGGTTATAAAACGGGTTTTATGGCGTTGTGGCATTTTCATGCTTGCCAGGTACTGATTATGAGCCCCCAGGAAACGGAAATCAAATGACCTCCAAACAGTTAGAACAGACGACCCAATCCTCAAGTCTAAGTCGGGGAAAATCTAAACTATTTAAATTAAAAAAATGTGTAGTAGCCCTGTCATACAGTGAAAGACACACATGTACAGTCTGACGTTGGTCGTGGCAACAGGCTGAGTCCAAATCCAAATCACAGGAGGGGTGCTAATAATGAAGATGCCAAGCTTTGTTTCTGGGGTGTGTGTTGGAGTGTGACTGATCGTTTTGGATGAGGGGACTGTGTGGCGCCCAGCAGATGCAGTCTGCCTGTCTGAGAGAGCATCTGCTCGTCTGCTCTGTTTGTCCTTTTCCCGATTACCTCTTAAAAGAAAAACTCATCTGTAAACAACTTTCTGAATAAACAGAAACATCTTTTCTTTGTGCATATTTTGCCAGAGAAAGTGGAGTTTTTTTTTTTGTTTTTTTTTGTCTTTTATTTATAATTACCCACTAAATTCATTGTCTTCATCGGGAATCGTACTTGGCTTTCCTTTTTAAAGAGTAAAAGCTTCTGATGATAATAATCTCAATTAAAATCCCTTTTTGGACCATTTCAAGAAGTATGTGTGCTTGTTCAATCACTAAACTCAGCTTTATTGATCATTCCAGAATTAAAAAAAATAATCCTAAACTGAATGGATGCACCACTGTGGTCTACAACACTTCACAAAGCTAATATTTTTCCGACAAAGACTCTCCTTGAAATGACTGAAAAAGTTCAAATCACTTTTAAAGCATTTTTCAAGGAGGTCTCTTAAAACTTGTGAGTTTAGTATCTGGCTTCCTGCTAAGGTGGTTGTTTATTGGAAGGTTTGTCAGCATCACACAGTAAAGAAATTGGCTTTTGATTACGTTAACACGGTGAATTATGAAGCAGTTCAATAGTTTTAGGGAGGACATGTTTGAAATAGAAAAAGATTTGATATACGAATAGTTTCTGTGTGAATACAGCAAAAGTCGCACTTCATTCTAGGTTCTTTGTGTTGCTGTTGCTCAGACACAATCGTCAGAGGAACACATTTTCCTATGCAGTCTGGAGTATTTAGCCTAGAGATCTTTAGTTTAATTTGAACATTTTTATCATCCTTATAATTATGGAGAAATATTTGTATTTGCAGACTTTATTCTCTGTCCCATTGTCTAGAAATACTTTGCTAATGGATCTGTCCATCTGCCATTCATTTGTCCATCATCTGTCCAGTCTTTCCTTTCATGTGTTTTTCCCATATATCCATCCCTTTGACATGGATATGTCAAAAGTACTAAGTAGTTTACTAAACTATTTAGTACTTCATTCATCCATTCTTTTCTGCCTTTTCTCTACTATCTTCATTTGCTCATCCTTCTATCAAACAGTTGATCGGTTTCTTTTCGTACATCTATCAGATTTGAATGCTTCCATTCACTTCGTCCGTCTGTCCGTCCAGCATCATCTTGCAGTTTGTATTTCAAATTTAAAGCCTGACTTCGGTATAAATTCCTGCAGCGCACTAATTGCGGACTTCCTCCTTTTGTCTAAAAGGGTATAAAACATTTAACTGTGAAAATTTGAGTCTTGTAAAATGATTAAATTTAGACATGAATAAATAATGTGTAAACGCCGTCAACCTACAATCCCTTTGAAAGAACCTCTTAAGTCAGTCAGAGTGAAAGTGCACAGACTCGAGCCAATCACCCACCTACACACACAGGCAATCACACATTTCTTTTGTTTTCTCATCAAACTTTTGTCGACAGTAACTGGAACCAGCTTTGTGTCTCAGCAGATTTCTTTTCTTTCTTTTTTTTTTTTTTTTTTTTTTTTTTTGCCAGGGAGGTAAATAATCTTTTGATTTCCACCAGGAGTTTTTTTTTTTTTTTTTCTCAGATCCGTCAAAGATTTACTTTCAATCCCTTTGTGGTTTTGATTCGGACCTTGGACTTGGTTCATTCAGCTGTCCAAAATAAATCCGCGGCTCTTATTTTGTTTGCAGAATTTCCTCTTGCTTGTGTGTCTGTGTTTCTTGTTAAAGTCTGAAAGCTCTTAGCACACCGATGAGTCATTCATCACTTTCATAAACTAATGGAACATTTTGTAACGGCTGATTTGACGGAACTAGCCTCTAAATAACCATTAACATGACTGCAGAAGGTTGTAATTTATTTTTAGCATATACCACCTGAACCTATTAAATTACATTAGATATGATGTAGAGAAAGCAATTCATAAAGCAGGATACATTAAAGCTCTATGGTCAGCATCAAAGAAGCGTACTGATCAACCATGAATAGCTTTTCATTACATGTTCATCTGAATACGTTGGAAGATCATAAAAAGGTTTTTATTTTATGAATTGGGTCCATACCATTCCTTTTCATTGCCAAATACGCATACTGTTCATTTTTACAAGTGGAAACCCAACTAAGTTAGCTAAATAAGACTAATAAAAAACCATTTTAGCATAATAATACTATGTTATGCACAATCATGGAAAAGTGCTACAATTATGAAAGTTACCTAACAGACAGTTGGGCGACTTTCAGTCCCTGGACAAAAAGCCACAAAAGGTCATTGCTAGATGAGAATGTGCTCCGTTCTACTGTGGTATTGTAGAGGATTTGGACATATGTTTTAGTTGTTTTATTTATTTATTTATTTTTTTTGTATTGCAGGAAGAATTTTCTGCATGTTTGTAAATTTTCTATGGTAAACTGAACCATTGACTTATCTGTAACCTATAATAATGTAAATTAATTCAAATAAAAGCTTCCATCTAATTAATCTTTACGAGTTTCACTCAATGAATTCAGTTGATATCCTAATCTATATAAATATAGATACACCTGCATATTTCCTTCCATTTGCTGTTATATTTCCTTCCTGCTTACCTGACTCTGTCCTCTGCTCTCCTCACATGTTCCCATACAGGCTTCAGTATCACCCTCTTCCTTACCTTTGTTGTCCCCCTTGATCTCTCCACCTGTCAAATTACTTTTATTTTCCTCGTCTTCCGTCTTCTTCAGTCCTCCTCTTGCTGTCTCGGTTTGCCGCCCCCCCCGGGTTTGATTTTACTTCCAAACGTTGATGCACGTTCCTCTCTGTCCTCTTGCTCTTTTACTGTGGGACTTAATCAAACCTGACAGTCTCTGTGTTTCTTGCACCAGTGGGTTTGCTGTGTCAGTAATGCTCATAGCTCTGCAAATCACTCTGGACACTCAGTTTAGCCATCACAGCTTGACTTGCGAAGAGTTATGATCAAAGGGCCACCGATGACTTGACGCTTTGTTTTAAAGTAGAACTGGCACAAATCTTTGTGACGGTAAATTCATTTGGAGTTGAAAAGAGTCCTGCTGAGCCAGATTGTTTAAAGGGGGTAAAAATAAGGTGTTTGGATTGATGAGAAATTACGCCAGGTTTGTCGCCAGTTTGTATGAAAGAGGGTGAAATAGAGCAACCAAAACATGTCTTCTCCTTCTCTATGCTGGCAGAGCTGCCTTTATGTCACAGGAAATAAGAATCTCATTGGTCCTTCTGGCTCGGTTTGTGTTAAAGCATTGCTGACTGGGCTTGGTTGCCGAGTCAAATTCAGCAACCAACTACAGTAGCTTCAGAAAATTTAATCTCCTAAAGAATATTTGACCTTGAAAAAAAGCTGATAAGATTTTTGTCAGTCTTTGCATAAAGAAATCTGTCTTCTTTTCATGCCTGTATTAATCCCATTAAATGTGTACATAAACCATCGATCCAACTTATAAAAAAGAGGGATGTGAACTGTTTTCTCAATGATCTTATAAGATGTATAATAGACAAAATTTGGAAAAATATCCCTCAACTCGGACAGTGTAATCACAAATACACAGTTACATTTTTGACTGTACATAATTGTAAAATTTGATCAATTCTAACAAAAATATTCCACATTTTTTTTGGATAAGACGTATTTTTCCCCTCATATGTCATATTTAGACTGTGCTAAGGCTCAGTTTACATTAAATAACTGAAATCGAATGTTAAAATTTTAATTGTATTCAAATGTGTTTGTACACACACACACTTAAAAACAACCATATAAATATTTTGTCCAACTCATATTATAAATTACAATAAATTTACAACCAATCAATCTGAATACAGACAAATAGACAAATTCTCCTTTGATTAATACATTAAGTTGTTCCAGAAATGTATTTTGGTTATATTTAGAATATTACCCTCTAAAATCTGTACAACATATTTAGTCTAAATTTTATATTGGACAATTTTTTTCCACCTTGCTTGATTTTCCTTTTATTTACACTTAGGAGACTTTGCAAGGGACAGCTTATGTGATTGGTATTGAGCTTGACCTTATTAATGTGGGAAGTGTGACTGTAGATTTAAAAACCTCTATGTATTTTTCTTTTTTAGCCTGTTTGCTATTGAAATATCCAGCTCTATGTTCACTTTTTTGATGTCTACTCACTGTTTGTGTTTCTCTTTATAGCTCTCGCCAACTGATAAGAGTCTGGAGTTTGACAGAGACTTTCGCATCAGGCACTATGCAGGGGACGTGGCGTAAGTATCTTACTTTTTTNTCTGTCCTCTGCTCTCCTCACATGTTCCCATACAGGCTTCAGTATCACCCTCTTCCTTACCTTTGTTGTCCCCCTTGATCTCTCCACCTGTCAAATTACTTTTATTTTCCTCGTCTTCCGTCTTCTTCAGTCCTCCTCTTGCTGTCTCGGTTTGCCGCCCCCCCGGGTTTGATTTTACTTCCAAACGTTGATGCACGCTCCTCTCTGTCCTCTTGCTCTTTTACTGTGGGACTTAATCAAACCTGACAGTCTCTGTGTTTCTTGCACCAGTGGGTTTGCTGTGTCAGTAATGCTCATAGCTCTGCAAATCACTCTGGACACTCAGTTTAGCCATCACAGCTTGACTTGCGAAGAGTTATGATCAAAGGGCCACCGATGACTTGACGCTTTGTTTTAAAGTAGAACTGGCACAAATCTTTGTGACGGTAAATTCATTTGGAGTTGAAAAGAGTCCTGCTGAGCCAGATTGTTTAAAGGGGGTAAAAATAAAGTGTTTGGATTGATGAGAAATTACGCCAGGTTTGTCGCCAGTTTGTATGAAAGAGGGTGAAATAGAGCAACCAAAACATGTCTCCTCCTTCTCTATGCTGGCAGAGCTGCCTTTATGTCACAGGAAATAAGAATCTCATTGGTCCTTCTGGCTCGGTTTGTGTTAAAGCATTGCTGACTGGGCTTGGTTGCCGAGTCAAATTCAGCAACCAACTACAGTAGCTTCAGAAAATTTAATCTCCTAAAGAATATTTGACCTTGAAAAAAAGCTAAGATTTTTGTCAGTCTTTGCATAAAGAAATCTGTCTTCTTTTCATGCCTGTATTAATCCCATTAAATGTGTACATAAACCATCGATCCAACTTATAAAAAAGAGGGATGTGAACTGTTTTCTCAATGATCTTATAAGATGTATAATAGACAAAATTTGGAAAAATATCCCTCAACTCGGACAGTGTAATCACAAATACACAGTTACATTTTTGACTGTACATAATTGTAAAATTTGATCAATTCTAACAAAAATATTCCACATTTTTTTTGGATAAGACGTATTTTTCCCCTCATATGTCATATTTAGACTGTGCTAAGGCTCAGTTTACATTAAATAACTGAAATCGAATGTTAAAATTTTAATTGTATTCAAATGTGTTTGTACACACACACACTTAAAAACAACCATATAAATATTTTGTCCAACTCATATTATAAATTACAATAAATTTACAACCAATCAATCTGAATACAGACAAATTCTCCTTTGATTAATACATTAAGTTGTTCCAGAAATGTATTTTGGTTATATTTAGAATATTACCCTCTAAAATCTGTACAACATATTTAGTCTAAATTTTATATTAGACAATTTTTTTCCACCTTGCTTGATTTTCCTTTTATTTACACTTAGGAGACTTTGCAAGGGACAGCTTATGTGATTGGTATTGAGCTTGACCTTATTAATGTGGGAAGTGTGACTGCAGATTAAAAACCTCTATATATTTTTCTTCTTTAGCCTGTTTGCTATTGAAATATCCAGCTCTATGTTCACTTTTTTGATGTCTACTCACTGTTTGTGTTTCTCTTTATAGCTCTCGCCAACTGATAAGAGTCTGGAGTTCGACAGAGACTTTCGCATCAGGCACTATGCAGGGGACGTGGCGTAAGTATCTTACTTTTTTAAATTTTTTTTAAAACTTATTTAGGAAGAGCTTTTACTGATGATTCATCCTCTTTTGTATTCCTTTATGCATTCATGTCTCAGAGCTGCTGACTAGAACCAAAGCCAAGAACATTAAGTTGTTCCAGAAAAAGATTGAGGTTACTCAGATTTCCTAAAGTAGATTTTAACCAGAATAGACTTTATTAAGCCAGGTTACTTTGTCCACTCCATTCTCTGAAGAGAAATATTATTTTTTTTCAATACGGTTTCTTTTGATGTATACATCAAAAGAAGATTGCACCCAAAGTCAGCAATCTTTGGTTGCTGACTTTGGGTGCAGCTGTTTTTCTGTTGTGACAAACATGTGCTTCTCTTTAAATTAAAAATGTGAATGTTTTATTTCAGCAATTTAATTCAGTAACATATTGTTGTAGTTTCATGACGCATTGGGAGATTTTTTTTTTTTCAGGCATTTATTTCTGTAGATTTTTATCAAACCAAGGACGCCAAATTGACTTTTTAATTGAATTTTAATTTATTGAGATGTACTTGTATAGTATGCATTCATAAAAAAAATAGCATTAAGCATTACCTTATTTTTTTAACAGTGTCATTTGCAGGTCAAGAGTAACATCTTCAATGCTTGCTGTGAGTCACTCACAGTACCTGAACATGACTTGTATGATTAAATCACACACACTAAGAACCATCATAAGGGCTCTCATGGAAATGTGTTGAGCCTATTTGTGAAGGCTAAGTGTCTGGTGCTCAGGGGAGCAGAGCCAGGCTTGGCAGCCTTGATTGATCCCTGTGCCACAATTGTATAAGGCAGGAGATTTAAAGCTCTCACAGCATGGATTATAACAGCTTGGAGCTCCTTCACCTGCTCAGTGTATCATCGAAAGGTGTACATTAGCACCAGACATTCTGTACACTGGCAGGATAAAGCTGAAAAGGTCCCATTTTATTTCAGTGACCACAATTTGTGTAATTGACAGTATGTCCGAACATTAAAGTGAGCGTCGTGTGTATTTACCAGACGTTTTTCTTTTCACAGGTACTCGGTGGTGGGCTTTATTGATAAGAACAAAGACACCCTGTTCCAAGACTTCAAGAGGCTTTTGTACAACAGGTGAAGCACACCTTTAAACACGTCCTCACATTCTATTTATATCTCTCGTTGCACTTTCAATTCAAAGACTTTCCTTGGGTTTATCTACCACTACACTCTTTCAGCTTGAGTTTGTTCTTGTAAATGTGACATAATAAATCCTTAAAAGTCACGTGTGCTCTGTGGAGATTTCAGTTGTTCATAGCTTTTAAAGCAACGATTTGGGAAATTAAAAGTGAAAGTTTTGTAGCTGAATAGAGTTTCCTAATCTAAAATATCCATCTTTGATTTTTCAGTGTAGGCATGGAATATTACAGTCTACTTACGTTATGACAACCTTGAGTAAAGATGCCACTATATCACCATTATAATACATACTGTAAACCAAAATGAACATCTTTATCTAACTAGAAAAGCAGCTGACAAAAGGCCTACAAATCTACATTATTCCATAGGCTACAGTCGTACAAAAATTATTTCCAAATCACTGAAGTAAACATCACTGGTTATGGAAAAGTAACCTAGCAGACTACATTCAGGGCTATTTCAATCCTGTTTCTACTTGAACACTAATGAAGAAGTAAAACACTGATGGGAATCAGTTCATCAGCTTTGAGCTCTGAAGCTGATTAAGTATTTTCAGTCTTTTTTATTTCCAAATAATCGAACAACAAAAAAGAAGACAAGTTTCTTTAAATTAAATTTCGGAAAGCCTACAAAGTTGTTCTCTTTCCTACCAAATGTAGGTATTTTAGTACTTTGAAAATTGACTTTCCAATATGTGAATCTATTAAAAGGCTCAAACGTTTTTTTGAGAAGAATGTATGAGTAGCTAGTGTATTTTATTTTTTTTTTTACCAATGTCCAAATTAATCAGATGTTGACTTATCTTGTAGGCCCATTAAAAACTATTTTAAATCAGAAATAATATCATGTATAGCAGACAAACAAAGGTTTGACTCTAATTTATTCACAATCACAATGAAAACAGAAAACAAAGGTGTAAAAGGTTTAAGGGATTTGAGTGGTTTTACAAAGGATGCTTACCATAAGTCTGTTCATTTAGCTAAAATGCCTTTAGGCGTGAACAGAAATTTCAGGGTTGGTTTAGACGGGTTGTGTCGGTGTCTGAATACATAAAAGCTGGAAGCGGCTGCTTTTATTTTTAATGGACTGAATAAATCAAGAACTGGATGTAAACTGTTGCCTTAAAAGAAAGAAACTGTGTTGGACTATATGGTGCATCATTTTCACTAGAGAACAAAGAGTAATTTTATTACTTAAGATTGCTTTTTATTTTATAATATTTTTCCCTCTTTATGCATCAGTCCCTTCAATTTTCTTATGTATTTTTCTTTTTTTCCCCCCCATAGTTCCAATCCAGTACTGAAGGGGATGTGGCCTGAGGGCAAACTGAGAATTACGGAGGTCACCAAACGGCCGCTGACGGCAGCAACAATCTTCAAAAACTCCATGATCTCTTTGGTGGAGAACCTTGCCAGCAAGGTGAGGAGTCAAAATCAGTTGAACCAGTTTCATGAACAACATGTGAACTCTATGAAAGACGGTGGGACAAATCCTAAACAATTCCACAGCTGTTATCACAGACCTTCATCCTTGCAAACAAAAATAACAAATTATTGGATAGCATAAAATTTAGGACATAAAAATAATCATATTGTGTTGTGCGGTCAGACCGTTAGTTCCCGAAACTACACCAAAAAACAAAAACCCTTGTAAAAGCACATGCGGGGTCAGTATGACTACGCTGAACCACATACAGGATAAAAAAGTTACAGGGTCCAATGGATCAGCCATTATGATGTGCAAAAGAAAGGGACAACAACCTTTCTGTTAATCTTCTGTCTTCTACAATCCACAGGAACCCTACTACGTCCGCTGCATCAAGCCCAATGATGTCAAATCTCCTCTTCTGTTTGAGCCCGAACGCTGCCGCCACCAGGTGGAGTATCTCGGCCTGCTGGAGAACGTCAGAGTGCGTCGGGCCGGCTTCGCCTACAGACAGACATATCCGCGATTTCTACAGAGGTATAACAGCCATAAAATAATGATAGAGGCCGTCTTTCAATAAACTACACAATAGCGTCTTAATCTTTGGTTCATTGTCCGTTTATTGTTATCAAGGTGAACTCCTTAATAAAAATTCATCTTGACTGCCCTTGAAAGTTATTTATTCGCCTTGAACTACAAATTTTCTCATTTTTCAGCTGTAAACTTCCATCTTTGTTGCCGGGATAGACCAAAACAGTGTTTTTCTACTTATGAAAATCAGAAAATTGTGATCTGCATTTATGTTCCGACCTCTTTACTCCAATACCGCTACGGCGTAAACTTAAAATAGTTTAAAATAGTAGATTTAAAAATAGTTATAAATGTAGCTTTGGAGCATCAACACTGCCGTTTCTCATGTCTTCACTGTGGTTTCTTTAGATACAAGATGATCTCAGAGTTTACATGGCCCAACCACGACCTGCCGTCAGACAAAGACGCCGTTAAGAAGCTTCTGCAGGGCTGCAAGTTTGACCACGACGTGGCTTACGGCAAAACAAAGGTCTTCATCCGCACTCCGCGGACTCTCTTCAGCCTGGAGGAGCAGCGAGCTGAAATGGTCAAAAGAATCGTCGTCTTCCTCCAGAAGGTAATCATGTGACCACATGGGCGTATTTTATTTACTTTATTGCAATATTTTATGTAATTAAATCTTTAATCTGTACAGTTCTACTGCTACTTTTTACAATTTGTCCCTCATTTTCTTTCTTGTATTTTAACCCATCAAACAAACTGATTACTATTTCATGGTATTTGGTAATAATAAAAGAGCTCCTAACTCTAAACATCAATCATTATTAAATCTGCCGGTTGCCACCCATAAACATAAATCATTTGATTACAACCTTGAAATGAGATTATGAGCTGCCTGTGTTTCCGAGGCCAAAGATCTTGTTTCTTCTGGATTGCATCGGATGCTGTTCTGCATATGAATAACCTCTGAGAGGAATAAGTCTGTGACTCTGCAGTTAATTGGAAAAGCTCAGAGGTATTTCAGAAGCTGAAATCATCTTGTATTATTGGTGTTGCTTTTAATTTTCTAGTTTTGGAGCTCCTTTATCGGAATGTAGTGGTTTTAAAACTGTTGATTTTCCTATTTGTCATAAACTGCAACTTAGTTAAGTATATTTGAACACATTTAAAATGATATGCTGCGATCTCTGGATGCGTCACTGGACTGGGTGGTTGTTGTCTTCCTCATGCGTCAGTGATTTGATGACACTTCCTTCAGGCGAGAATGCCAAGATCTTGGTGAGATTATGCTGCATTCGCTGACGGGCGTCGTTTTAGTATGCATAGGAAGAATGTGATGGTTTGTAAACGTGGACCGACACTCTGTCTCAGGTTTAAATTGAGAATATGCAATGCAAATTCTATGTCGGCTTTAAAAAAATGCCACTTCTGACTGACGGTCACACTTGTACAGCATCAGTTTATCAACAGTGTGAGAGAGCTCTCGTACATAAATCAAGTGAGGCACTATTTGTGCTGCGCTTGGGACCCGACTGATTGGCATTCATACATTTTCCCTACTTGATGTCAGCAGATTCCTCCCCACTGTGGTGTTGTATTCCTCCACAGCTTTAATGTGCACCTTTGTCAAGGTAAGCCCTGACATGAAAGGGTTTTCCAAGGCGAATTACCTTCTGTAGTGAAATGATTGGTTGACCTTATTTATTGATCGATGCGACCCATCAGGAGTTTCTTCTCCCCGAGGAAACCCTTATCTTGTATCTGCGTATAATCCAGCTTTGATAACAAAGAGAAAGCTCAGAGGAATTGTAGCTCTTCCGCCAAAGCAAATGGCTCAGCATGGTTGACTGTTTTTTTTCCCAGAAGCTGTATTTAATCTTGTCCTCGGTCAGTGTCGAAGCAAAGCTTTCATTATGTGCATGCTCACACACTCCATATTTTCAGAGCGTCAAATAAAAGCGTGACAGCAGAATAGACTCCTGTATCTTTCCATGCGGTTACTCAGAAAATATCCCAGTCGGAGTCTGATCTGCTGTGCCAAGCGGGCCTCTTATCAGCACCCGGCACACCATCCAACCTTATGCCAGGCGGCACAGTGCCAAAAGTTAGTGCTGTATGACTGAGGCACAGACATTCTCCGTGTCCTTATTTACCTCACAGATTTATATTAATTCCACTTAGTTTGCCCTGTCAAACAAAACAATCTGTGACTCTGCATACAGCTTAAGTGTCAGCTCACACTGCAGCTGCGTGTGTAAACCGGGAGACACCGGGCCCCACTGTTCAGACTCTCTTTTTCTTCTCTTAATGTCCAAAATAGTTTATCAGGGCTCTGTATTGGAGCCCATTTTCTTTCATCCTTCCATCCATTGTCTATTCCTGCTTAATCTGGGATAGACCAGACTAAGCATTCTGTTTAAATTTGATTTGTTTTAAAAAGCCATATTCTATGTATATGCAGATGACACTTATGTGATTATCTTCCTCAAGATCAGCAGTGGAAAATCTTTCCAGTCGGCCTTTGAAATTCAGATCTATATTGCACAGTTGAAGTTCGAATTGGACAAAAACAAATTAAAGTTTAATTTGGCTAATTAGAGCTGACTATGCATAAAATTATTAGATTAAAGCATGTTTTACTATAAATTTTTTATTCGTATCTAAAAAACAACCACATTGACATATAATGACAGGCGTTCAAACAAACAGTTTGTGATCCAGTCTTAAAAAAATCAATACCTTGAAGATTTCTGGCTACTACCTGCATTGAATACGAGATTGTTTTGACCATATCTGAAGTAATGTCAAAGTCAGATTTATTTAAACCTTGGTAAATATATTGTTAAATGCATGAGAAGATTTAGGAGTTGTTAGCCATAACAATATGCCATGTCTGTTTACTGAAATAAGAGTCAGACTTGATCAATAGAGAAATGTTTGCTGATTTTAATGGAGAGAAGATTTCACGCCGTCAGTGTGAAGTGGATGCTCCTTCTGTTTCGCTGTAATGGTTTTGTTGTGTACTTGTTTATGTTGGAAGTTGGTTATAAACTTGTATTCCATAAGATTACCTATGTATTTTATGGGGTTTATGTTTTGCTGCCTTTATGAGCTGGTCTCTCTTGGAAAACGTCTCTGCTTTTATGCCTTTAAATTACCATAATGCCTCCTACTTTTAGGTGGGGGGGTGTAGTCGGAGTACTGGAGGGGCGAGGGCTTCTCCTCATCTCAAATTAATCCTCCATTTATGAGTTCTTTCTTTATATTCTAGGGTTCATCACATCCTTCTACTCTTTTTTTATTGTCTGTTTTTGTGAAATCCTTCACTGACATCAAGCTGGGGGTGGGGGGAAGCAGTTTCATTATTCCTACTTTAAAGAACAGGAAGAAAAACGACAAGAATCCCAGAGTCCAACATAAATACAGATAGCCCTTAAATTATGCATAAACTTCCCCCACCTGCTCTGTGTGTTGCAAATGAATATTTCATAAATCCAAGCTCAGCCATCCACATCACAGTACCTGTCGGCGTTTGTCAGAGTAGGCGCCATGATGAGACGACACACCCCCCTCGTGTACTCTGAGCCTCGGTTTTAATTGCTTTCCAAAGCTTTACATGGTTGATGTGTGAAACTGGGTTTATCAGACATGAGGAGTGTTTCGTTATGGGTCATCAGCTTTTATAGAGAAGCCACATGGGGTTTATATGGACAGCGTCTAGAGGAAAAAGTTTATTTGATGATGACATTTGTTTAATCCTTTCCACTGATACTCGGTTGGTAAATCGTGTCAGAAAGCAATGAATAATGTAGTCGTTTGAATCTTTCCTTGGAACAATGTTGTCGGAGTGATAAAGAGGACTGCTAACATTTACCTGTTTGTGTGCTGATTTTCTGAAAAGTCTGCACTACCTTGGATCCCCTCAACAGCCCACAAATATCTTTATTCTGAAAAAATAAAAAATAAAAAAAGCTCAGCAGAAACACAGTCTCTGATCCTTTTATCCCTCCTGCAAAAAGTTTTCGAAATCCTTTCTAAAGAAACTCAACACTGTGACAGAGAAAAATCTGATGGTTTAATGTGGCAAATGATGTTGCTACGGATTTGGTTTTTAATTTTCTTTAGTCGGTATTTTATTTTTTATAAGATAACAAAGTGCACAACTAAGTTACAAACATGTAAGGCTGAAGGTGCCGCACTTTGTTACAACACGGCCAAATACTCACATTTTTATTACATTTCAGAAATGAACAACAGGATGGCTAATTAACTAAAAACAATAGCAAAACAGTTGGAGTTGAAGCCAAAATAATATTTTCAAACAAAATCCACATATTCTGTGTGGAATTCATACATCTTGCATGTTGAATTTTGTTTTCTTCACAAATCACACCAATTCGGGACATAGAACAGATATCAGTTACCCCACTGTGCATTAAAGTTGAAGATGCATCAGACTCTAATGTCATAAAACAATCTCGACTTATCAGTCTATGTGGACAGTGAATACCAGTGTTGTGGTACTCGAAGTTGGTCTTGGTCTTGTCTCGGTCTCGATACACTCTGGTCTTGGTCTTGTCTTGGTCTCGGGTTAGGTGGTCTTGAACACAACACTGGTGAATACTTTCACACTTTCTTTCCATGGAGCTGTAACATTATACTCAAATCATGAATCAACCATCAGCATTCAAATTTAATTCTGGATTATTTCAACATTTGATGGATTTGTAAAACAACACAAGAGTATTACCGTGAATAAAACTCTTTATTAATCATTCTCATCCAAGCGAAACTTTCACATGCTCTGACTTCAAAATACAAGTGTGCATTAAATCCTTAAAAAGGTTTTATATGCCTCATGTTTTGAGACACCAAGGTGCCAACTGTGTGGGTATGACTTTTCTCTGGCAAAATCTAGAGTTCACCTGCATAAAGACCGTTCTGTACGTTCATAGTTCAAATCACCCGAGGTTTGTGTGCTTCACTGCACCTGTAATGTAAGAAAATCGCTTCTAATGCTGCGATGAATAACAAAATCTTTCCGATGTTTTCTTAGATGAATCACCCAGTTAATTTTATTGTCCTTCAAATCAGTTTCACTGATGTTTGTTATTTCAGGCTTATTCTGCTGTCTGTACGCAATACACCTAGAATCTATTTGGTCGAGTCCCATTTCAATGATCGATGGAGCCAATTCATTTGACTCTTCAATAACACCTATTTAATGAGACCTCAGTGTTTCAAATCAGTTTGAACACATTTGTTTCACATCATTGGAGGGCATTACCCCCCCCCCCCGAGGTAAAAGTTTAAACCCAATGCAGAGAGTAAAGGGGAATGAGGAACTGTGGGTTACTGGTGAGTGTGCCACTCACAGGAGGCCTTCATTGATTTATGATAATGACTGCTGCCCTCAGCTTCTTCCCAGTATTTCCCTTTGACAGCAAGAGGTCAGCAAACCTCACAGCTTCACCAGATACTGTCACACAATCCTGATATTAGCCCCCCTCACTCCGCCCCCCTCATTGAGTTTGTCATTTAAAAAGCAGTTTGATGTCCCCTAAGGACATCAAATTGGTCCTTCTCAGAATAAAGTGCATTTTTTTTTCTTTTTAACAAATCCCATAAAGGAGTTGTTTTCCATATCTTAGACTGGTCTGTGTACAGCAGTGGCAAGTGTTTACCTTCACAAATGCATCACTTCATTGTATTTACAGCCTGGAGTAATCTGATTCTGATAGGGCTATTTAGATCCCCTGCTGTTTATTCTTCTTAAAAAAGATGATGTCTATTTAGTCATAGTGCTGATATAATACCGGTTTTCAAGAACCAGAACTAATGCCAGCTCTGGTCCTGGTTGTTGAAAATCTCTTGCGTGTAAAGAAGGGTTCTTTGAGCATTTGAATAGACTGTCAGTGGTCACACTAACAATGATTATATTGGATGAGCTCTGTGATGGACTGGCCAACCGTTCAAGATTTACCCTCCCCTTTGCACGCCAGCTCCTCCCGCGTCCCTTCAAGGATAAGAGTGTATAGACAGTAAATGGATGAATTTTGCTTCTGGATAGCAGCTCACAGTGAGACTCCTGCTGTATTTTATGGAGCTCGGTATCTCAACAGAAACCCTCCAGCTCTTCTGAGTTGCCCTAGCCTTTATTTAATATTCATTTCTCAGCCCAAACAGCATCAGTCTGTCCAGCTTTGTTGCAACAGAAAAAGATCCCCAATCTGGGTTTGATGGGCTCGTAAACCCTGAGCCTCTTAGCTTGGTGAGGACCGCCTCCATAATGATCAGATGGCTTTATTGGCCCAAAGATTGAGGCGGCAGACCGTCAGGGGCCTCGTTACAGGCCTGATTTATCCTCAACCCCCCCCTGGGAGTCATCTCCGTCGGTCGGGCTCAATTGTTGGAGCCAGAGTGCTACAGTGTGGCTGAACATTGTTGTGTCTAACTGTGGGGCTCCTATAGATACCCCCACCGTTTCTGCACCATCCCTGTACCTATCACACTCTAATGAAGCTCCAAACACAGTGCAATGGGTTTATGTCTGCTCTCATCAATTATCTGTTTCGTGATGCTCTTTTTATCCCCCTGCATCACCTCTTACCACTGACATCAGTCACATTGTAATTAGTGACTTACAGCTCCGCTAAGCAGAGTTGTTGATCTGGCAAAGACCTGTGCACCATGTGGGCTTTAGGCAGCCAAAATATTTCATGAGCTCTCATTGATTCACCAATTGGGCATTTTTGTTTTGTTCTTTTGCTTCCATTTGTGTATTGGAAAATTTAGACGGGAGAGCATCCTTCAAATTGAGACAAAATACAAGACATTTAACCAAAAACAAAATTCTTGTTTGCATTAAATGTAAGCTATTCTCATTTAACATACTTCATGTGGGAGTATTAATTGTAGGTAACTATAATGAATAGGCTTAAAATAGGAATTTTGTTTTCTGAATTGAAGGATAAGAGGGTGTATAGACAGTAAATGGATGAATTTAAAAGCAGCATCTACTGCAGTGAGGCTAAATATCTTTTCAACTTGCAAAATATCTATATGTAACTGGAAATCTCAATGGAAATATCGCATTCTAAATTGTCCTGTCAGTATTATTAATGTGCACAATGATACTGATATGCAGCCCTTACTTTAAAGTCCATCTATTATTTTAAAGCTCTGCATCTTCTTGGTGTCTCTTTTTAGCATTCACTCACCCAGGAACTGTGCTAATGTAGCTATCCAAAGAAAGAAGCTACTGTAGGAGTTTTTGGCAATGCAAGCTGATGTTTTAACATAAATCTTGCCTATTTAGATTTGTGTGCAGAATAAACTTATTTTATGTTTAATTTTAGATTTTCCATTGACTACTACAGGCCAGTCCGGATTATCAATGCAGTTTTGGGATCATAGTTCTTTGAAATGGCTAAAATGGAGAAAATGCCTAATATCACCTTTTTCTCTGCAGACATCAAATACAGGCACACAAACTGTAGCTGAGAGAAAACTCATTGCGACTCTGTTAGTTATTGTTATTCAGTGGGTTAGTTTAGCTTAATATAAAAAAATTGCAGAAATTGTAAACCAGTTTTATAGGTCAAACAAATATGTTAAACATAAGTAACCTCCCATAAAATTCTTACATGTTCATGCATGTAAGGAGTGTATTGCATTCCAGTGGATGTAACAGTATCTGAATATATGACTCCTGCTTATCTATCCCCATTGTGTGACTGAAAAGCCTTTATCTGCTGCCAAATAAAAAAAAAAAAAAAAGCTCCTTATTTTTTTTGTTATTGATTTGGTGTGGATGGCTTTAGTTTTGAGTTAATTTGCTTTTGGTTTAGTCTACTCATGTATTACATTTTTTTGTTGGAATAAGTTAATCAAAATGAAATGTGCATACAGAATTTGATGAATGAATTTGGTGCAAATGTGTTCACCATTATAACTGTTACATAGTCTTTGGTCATGTTTAAGGTAAACACCACCCCATCTACTTTCTACCCTTCGTTTACTCTTGTTTTGGGTCCAGGTGGGGCTGGTGCTTAGACAATAAAAGGGTGTTATTCATAGAAGTACAAAGAATGTAAGACATCTAACAAAGGTGTGTCAAGATTTTAAATAATTATGCTGGCATTCAAGGCTGATGCACAAATGTCTGTCTGAAATTCGAACATAAGTGTCTCTTTTTAGTGTCACCCTGACCATGATGGAAAATTCTTCATGTTTTAAGCATAAACATTTAACATCAGGATGTTAATGCATTGACAACCTTATGTCGTCGCTTTCTATGCCTTTATTTCTCGCAGCAATATGTTGATAGTGAGGCTTGACTTAGCGCCTTCACCTTCACTACAGCCCGATTTACAGCAGCTTAGTGATTGCATGCAAAATTGAAAGAAATAATATGTTAACCTTATTCCCAGAAAAACAATCAAACACGTTCACCTTGTTCCTCCCACTGCCATCACCCTGAGCACATGGGAGAGTCATCCCAGTTATCTCTCTCTTTTATTCATGATGCATTAGAGACATTGCAGCATTGCAGAAATGAAGGACAAGGTCTTCATTATTCAGCCTACACAGCAATGGAGGGACGATTTTATTTTATTTTTTTTGTGAATGTAGAATGATTTGCATGAACAGAAAATAAATTAGAAGCCTTACTAAAAAACATAGAGTAATTTAATTCTGGATGTGACACAAATTTCTCTTCTGATTAGAATCACAAAACATTTGAGGAATCTTGGAAATCATTTTCCTCAATGGTCAGCCTACTTACTATAAACCACATTGGCCTGTTTTGTTTGTTTGTTTGTTTGTTTGTTTGTTTTTTGTGGATTTTATCTGCACAGACCAGGCTGATCACAGCTTAATTCGCATGACATGATTGAACAAACTTAAAGGTCTGAAAAGCCAAAATCTCAGAAAGCAGTTTGGCTTTGTGATTAGAAGTTTTAATATTTTACTCATGTGTCTCAGGTTACTGTGGATCATGAATACTTTTATGGCTGTGCTGTGTGTGCAGCTGCTTTCTACCTTTTTTTTTTTCCCAACATGACATTTTCCACTGATAAACAGAAATGTAACACTTTTATTTGCAGCCTCTCTGATCGATTTGTTTGTGTCTTCAGTGCTCCAGCTTGTTCTCTGCACACTGTTACACTGCTGGTTCTCATCAGGTGAAAACTGCCTCCTCCGCAGTTTCAATATGCAAATAGAAGAAAGCCTTTTCTTTGCCACCCGCCTCCCCCTCAGTGTAAAGGATTAAATATTCATGATCTCCATGATTACAGTGCATTATACTGAAGTGGTATTCAGAAGCGTGCCTTCAATGCACACTACCATAGTGCTTTGAACTGTTGATGTTTAGGGCCCTGTCAGTGGATTAGTGGCTTCCAGGGATTATTTAGGGGACACATTAACACCAGATTTGGTGTTTGTGTCAGAATGAGGGAGTACTGTTAAAGCGGAGCATATGGTGCTAGTTTTAGAGAGGCTGGATTAGGAGTTACAGCTCTCTTGGGTCCCCCCTTGCATCTATTATTGATGTTATAAAGGATCTGATAGCCACTCAGTTTATATTTGTTTATATGCAGTTTTCCTTTTCTCTTTTTTCTTTTAATATTTGTAAGATTATCATTTTCTTCTATATTCGGTGTACTTCTCTCTCTCTCTCTCTCTCTCTCTCTCTCTCTCTCCCTCTCTCTCTCTCTCTTTCTCTCTCTCCTCAATTTCTTGTCTTTGTTTCCTTGCTGTTTTATACTTGTGTTTTCGTCTTTATCATGTTGAGGACAATATTTTTGTTGAAATCTCCTTTGTTGTATTAGTTTTGTTGGTGGGTTATAGCTTTCACTTACACTGATCTTTGTTGATGTTTTTGCTGTTTCAATCTTTATGGCATCAGTTTCAGCAAGATGTCTCTTTGATTATAAGAAAATCTAGAATCACCTTATATTTGCTAATATTTATGCCTGTCCATCTTTACCATTTTTTTCTTTTATGCATTTATTTATTTATTTATTTGTAGGTATCTCCTAAACCAAAAGAAATGTAATTGACTTCAAAAGATCAATTATATTTTGTGAATGCTTACTTTTTTTTTTTTTTTTTACCTATACCATTCCCACGTGTTCTAGGTTTGGCGGGGCACTCTCGCTAGAATGCGATACCGGCGGATGCGCGCTGCCCTCATAATCCTGCGGGCCTACCGACGCTACAAGGTCAAGTCCTACATCCGCGAGGTCAACCGTCGCTTCAAAAATGTTCGCTCCATGAAAGACCATGGCAGACACGTGAAGTGGCCGACACCTCCTAAAGTCCTGCGCAAGTTTGAAGAGGCAATGAAGAGCATCTATAACAGGTATTCGACCAGGACATCTAGTGATGCGCCAGACGCCGATTTACAATCTGTAGTTTTTGTCAAACTTTAATTTGCCAATGCTAGTTTTATTCAATTAAGATTTGTTGCTAAAGACTATCATTTTAAGCGTACAGCACATTTTTCTTGCTAACCTGCTGTGAGGTTAGTACGTTGCATAGCTTTTTGGGTTTTTTTTACCTGTTAAGGTCAGGTCTGGGTCAGTCAGCTTATACATTGGTATTTATTCATCAACTTGACAACACAGTTATGCATTGACGTCATGTGGCAAATGGCTTCAATTCTTACCTAAAAACATTGGATAGCAATAAATAAATATATTTATTCCATTTATTCTAGTTGCACATTTCTACAAAGTTTGGAGTGACACTTGGTTTTTCATAGCTGTTATTAAACGATCCCAGATAAATGCTACATTGATCTGATTTATAGCTCTTACTCGCATCCTGGACTCATTTTGGAACGGCGGGTGTTGATCTGTGTCTCAAGAGTCACTGATGCTGAAAGCAACAGCACTCCTAGGAGTGAGTCGCTGAGCATTAGTGGATGTAATTTGGGCTAACATCTTAGTTTTGGATCCTACTTTTGGAATGTTAACAGCTAGGATAAAATAAAAAAATGTTCAAATGGTGCAGTTTATATCTTCCTGAAGCAGCTGTCGTTTTAAAGTGAAACTCAAATCTCCAGTTACTCATAGAAAAAAGAGAGGTCATGAATATTTTGGACAAGATGCTTAATTTGCTTAAAGGAAATCTCACTGTAAACAACACATGGTCCAGAGGGTTACTAAGAACCAGATGTGTCCCTTTTCGAGCTGTTTACACCTGTTTCCCGTGGCTTCAGGCTCACGCTGGGTATTGATTTTATTTCTCCTCCATGAGGGACTCATCTCTGTCTTTCATCTTTGTGTCAGTTTTTTTTTCCACCCTTAAGGCAGCTTTAGATAGCTAGCCTTCTTTCAGAATCATGTTGGCTGTCGGGATTTATGAGTGAAAAGGTATCGAAAAATAGCACAATGCAGCTGGTGTCTGCTAACCCGTCGACAGAATGAAAGCTTTGAGCGGAGGCCTTGATGGAGAAACTTTTCATTTCTGCGATGGGTTTTTGGTCTTTATGAATGACCATGCCCTTGGATGTTTCCGTCAGGTGGTGGGCATGGACGCTGATCAAAGGCCTTTCTCCAGAGGAGACTCTGCAGGTCAGGGCCAAGGTAGCCAGCCTGGAGGCCCTGAAGGGCCACAGGGCCGACTTGGGCTTGCAGAGAGCCTGGGAGGGAAACTATGTGGTGAGTAGGTGAAGGAGAACCAATTGGATTAAATTAGTTATACAGATGAAGAAACAGACTCATAATATTTAAATCAATGTGAAAATGCTCCTAGTTATGCTTGTGTTTGTGTGTTATTATGTTTTTGTCCTTTTTATCTTTTTGCCTTTTTAATGGACTGATTGAAGGACAATTAAATTGTGTTCTACATATTGCAATGGC
>NW_006799946.1:4350843-4427249 GCF_000485575.1 Poecilia formosa | reverse complement strand
ATCAACATCAATATTTCCACTAAAGAGGCAAAAATAAGTAAATAAATAATTGTTTGATAAAGGAAAAGCCTCTCAGACTCTGAGCCCGACAGCACCAAACTATTTTTTTATATTAGACAATTAATTTAATTTCACATAATTATCGCCGTAGAAGCCATTTATTTGTTAAATACTTAATGAAACATATTTACCGTGTTTGATGTTTGTTGTAAATGACAAATACTCACAAAGAACGAGGTAATTAGTCCAAGTTTGGCGGCTTTCGGTTTGTCACTTAATGCCGAGATCGACTCAACACCTTCTGCAATCGACGTATTGCACCGCTGCTCTAGCAAAGCAAGAACAGTTCAGAAACTATATGAAATGGCAAAAAAGTTATTTATTAACTGATTAAGTCGTGTTTTAGATTGTTCTTGAAAAACTAATCAGTCATGGCTGATTAGTGGGTGAACTCACTGCACAGTGAACCCATTGATTCTTTACAGCAGACAGCCGCTCCTCTCTTTTGCAGGTACTGCGTACCCCCGCTAAATATTTTAGGGGTACGCAGTACCCTGCCGTACCGCCTTACTTTCACCCCTGCTTATAAGCAATCAAAACTAAAACTAATCAAGTAAAACACACAATCTAAAACACACACACACACACACCTCCAACAGCTTTATCTTCTGCTCTTTAGTATCTCACTTTTTCTCTCCTCCAGTTGTTTTTCTGTTTGCGACGCCCAGTTTACCTTCAGCTTCCTGATCGTACCTTTCACATAGATCCCAGCACGTGTCGTGTGCAGGTGCAGAATACTAACAAGTTGTTTGTGTGTTTGCACTCCACCAGCTGCCACATGTATGAATTCATGTAGGGGGATGTCCTGGGAGGTAGAGCTTTCACGCACCATGTGTTCATAGTGCTAATCATCCAAACGAAGTGGTCATTAACACCAGGGAGGTACAAGGTCAGCAAATGTACAAAGGACACGTGGAGGGAGTCGAAATGATGCCTGTGAACAGGAGGATATTATATCCAACAGGGCAGCTCTGTGGCTTTACTAATGGGCTGGACTGGGTTTGTACACATCCCTCTGCTAAGAGCCAGGGAGGGACGTTGTATGTTGGTGGTTTAATGCCCTGATAGCTGCTGCAGAGATTCAGAGATGATCAGAGGCTTCTCATCAGCAGGACTGGCCTGTTTGCTGGGAGAGCTCTCTTTATTCCTGGGGACAGAGATTATTGGGGCACAGGTGGCTAAAAGGATTGCTGGACAAGTAAAAGTGATGGGAGATGCATGGGAGCATAAAGTCTGGCAGGAGCAGGGGAGGCGAAGATAAAAATGAAGTCTGTTTTTATTGGCAGTCTATCAAAACGATCTGTGCTGTAGAAAACGAAGGACATCCTCCTGTACACCAGCCGAGTTTGCCAAGACAATTTTTTTTTCTGTTGACTTTAACATAGAACATAGCAAATCTTTGTCAACAAGTAAATCTCAAATTAGAATGTCATTCCAAATGTGCTTATTTTAGTTCAATAAAGAAAACTTTATATTAAATTTGTTCACAACGCAGTGCTGTATTACAAGTGTTCTTTTAATTTTGATGTGAACTAATGAAAATGCTAGATTATTTTCAGGCTTGACTATACTGCTGAAAATTACATCATTATCTTAGGGTTTCATATCAGTCGATATTGAATAGTTTTTTTTTTGTTTTAAATATCTGAAGTACTGGTGAAGTGACCTGTTTTATCCAGTTTCCTCTCCAGCTGTTGTACTCATTTTCTCCATTCGCTCCACATAGTTTTCTTTTTTCTTTTTTTTAAAGCAGTTACGGAGCTGATGTCAAAACATGAAAATGTTGCTGTGCGAATTTCTCAACAGGTTGTTGCTAGGTAACCAATGAGTCAGTTAGATAGAGATACAGAGGAAGTTAATGTCATGCAAATGGTATAGAGCAACAACCGTCGTCAATATCTGTGTTTCTGCTAATTTTGCATCTGTTTTCTCTGGTGATAAACTCCACTGTTGAAGGTACAACAGGTTCTTACTACTTTCTGAGCAATTTTTGTTAGCTTCACTCGTGGTGTTCAAAAGAACAAATTACAAAAGCTGTTTTAAGACGCTACATTCTGGTTTTCAATTAACATTCATAACATTGAAATGTCTAGCACCAAAAAATAAAACTTTCTCTAACATTACCCCTTCTGCTTTTAGCCATAGCCACTGATTGCTCATGTTCACCCACAGCACCCCTTCAGTTTAACAGCTTCAGCAACAATGTCTTTGTTACTTAATTGTTGACCGAAAATCCACAGAAATGCTGAAACAGCATCACAGGTTGTTGCGCCTGAGGTTATAAAACGGGTTTTATGGCGTTGTGGAGTTTTCATGCTTGCCACGTACTGATTATGAGCCCCCAGGAAACGGAAATCAAATGACCTCCAAACAGTTAGAACAGACGACCCAATCCTCAAGTCTAAGTCGGGGAAAATCTAAACTATTTAAATTAAAAAAATGTGTAGTAGCCCTGTCATACAGTGAAAGACACACATGTACAGTCTGACGTTGGTCGTGGCAACAGGCTGAGTCCAAATCCAAATCACAGGAGGGGTGCTAATAATGAAGATGCCAAGCTTTGTTTCTGGGGTGTGTGTTGGAGTGTGACCGATCGTTTTGGATGAGGGGACTGTGTGGCGTCCAGCAGATGCAGTCTGCCTGTCTGAGAGAGCATCTGCTCGTCTGCTCTGTTTGTCCTTTTCCCGATTACCTCTTAAAAGAAAAACTCATCTGTAAACAACTTTCTGAATAAACAGAAACATCTTTTCTTTGTGCATATTTTGCCAGAGAAAGTGGAGTTTTTTTTTTTGTTTTTTTTTGTCTTTTATTTATAATTACCCACTAAATTCATTGTCTTCATCGGGAATCGTACTTGGCTTTCCTTTTTAAAGAGTAAAAGCTTCTGATGATAATAATCTCAATTAAAATCCCTTTTTGGACCATTTCAAGAAGTATGTGTGCTTGTTCAATCACTAAACTCAGCTTTATTGATCATTCCAGAATAAAAAAAAAATAATCCTAAACTGAATGGATGCACCACTGTGGTCTACAACACTTCACAAAGCTAATATTTTTCCGACAAAGACTCTCCTTGAAATGACTGAAAAAGTTCAAATCACTTTTAAAGCATTTTTCAAGGAGGTCTCTTAAAACTTGTGAGTTTAGTATCTGGCTTCCTGCTAAGGTGGTTGTTTATTGGAAGGTTTGTCAGCATCACACAGTAAAGAAATTGGCTTTTGATTACGTTAACATGGTGAATTATGAAGCAGTTCAATAGTTTTAGGGAGGAAATGTTTGAAATAGAAAAGATTTGATATACGAATAGTTTCTGTGTGAATACAGCAAAAGTCGCACTTCACTCTAGGTTCTTTGTGTTGCTGTTGCTCAGACACAATCGTCAGAGGAACACATTTTCCTATGCAGTCTGGAGTATTTAGCCTAGAAATCTTTAGTTTAATTTGAACATTTTTATCATCCTTATAATTATGGAGAAATATTTGTATTTGCAGACTTTATTCTCTGTCCCATTGTCTAGAAATACTTTGCTAATGGATCTGTCCATCTGCCATTCATTTGTCCATCATCTGTCCAGTCTTTCCTTTCATGTGTTTTTCCCATATATCCATCCCTTTGACATGGATATGTCAAAAGTACTAAGTAGTTTACTAAACTATTTAGTACTTCATTCATCCATTCTTTTCTGCCTTTTCTCTACTATCTTCATTTGCTCATCCTTCTATCAAACAGTTGATCGGTTTCTTTTCGTACATCTATCAGATTTGAATGCTTCCATTCACTTCGTCCGTCTGTCCGTCCAGCATCATCTTGCAGTTTGTATTTCAAATTTAAAGCCTGCCTTTGGTATAAATTCCTGCAGCGCACTAATTGCGGACTTCCTCCTTTTGTCTAAAAGGGTATAAAACATTTAACTGTGAAAATTTGAGTCTTGTAAAATGATTAAATTTAGACATGAATAAATAATGTGTAAACGCCGTCAACCTACAATCCCTTTGAAAGAACCTCTTAAGTCAGTCAGAGTGAAAGTGCACAGACTCGAGCCAATCACCTCATAACAGGCTGCACCTTCTTGTAATGGTGCCAGACTGTTGTGATTATAACAGCTCTCTAATTACTATCTCTTTCACCTACACACACAGGCAATCACACATTTCTTTTGTTTTCTCATCAAACTTTTGTCGACAGTAACTGGAACCAGCTTTGTGTCTCAGCAGATTTCTTTTCGTTTTTTTTTTTTTGTTGTTTTTTTTTGCCAGGGAGGTAAATAATCTTTTGATTTCCACCAGGAGTTTTTTTTTTTTTTTTTCTCAGATCCGTCAAAGATTTACTTTCAATCCCTTTGTGGTTTTGATTCGGACCTTGGACTTGGTTCATTCAGCTGTCCAAAATAAATCCGCGGCTCTTATTTTGTTTGCAGAATTTCCTCTTGCTTGTGTGTCTGTGTTTCTTGTTAAAGTCTGAAAGCTCTTAGCACACCGATGAGTCATTCATCACTTTCATAAACTAATGGAACATTTTGTAACGGCTGATTTGATGGAACTAGCCTCTAAATAACCATTAACATGACTGTAGAAGGTTGTAATTTATTTTTAGCATATACCACCTGAACCTATTAAATTACATTAGATATGATGTAGAGAAAGCAATTCATAAAGCAGGATACATTAAAGCTCTATGGTCAGCATCAAAGAAGCGTACTGATCAACCATGAATAGCTTTTCATTACATGTTCATCTGAATACGTTGGAAGATCATAAAAAGGTTTTTATTTTATGAATTGGGTCCATACCATTCCTTTTCATTGCCAAATACGCATACTGTTCATTTTTACAAGTGAAAACCCAACTAAGTTTGCTAAATAAGACTAATAAAAAACAATTTTAGCATAATAATACTATGTTATGCACAATCATGGAAAAGTGCTACAATTATGAAAGTTACCTAACAGACAGTTGGGCGACTTTCAGTCCCTGGACAAAAAGCCACAAAAGGTCATTGCTAGATGAGAATGTGCTCCGTTCTACTGTGGTATTGTAGAGGATTTGGACATATGTTTTAGTTGTTTTATTTATTTATTTATTTTTTTTGTATTGCAGGAAGAATTTTCTGCATGTTTGTAAATTTTCTATGGTAAACTGAACCATTGACTTATCTGTAACCTATAATAATGTAAATTAATTCAAATAAAAGCTTCCATCTAATTAATCTTTACGAGTTTCACTCAATGAATTCAGTTGATATCCTAATCTATATAAATATAGATACACCTGCATATTTCCTTCCATTTGCTGTTATATTTCCTTCCTGCTTACCTGACTCTGTCCTCTGCTCTCCTCACATGTTCCCATACAGGCTTCAGTATCACCCTCTTCCTTACCTTTGTTGTCCCCCTTGATCTCTCCACCTGTCAAATTACTTTTATTTTCCTCGTCTTCCGTCTTCTTCAGTCCTCCTCTTGCTGTCTCGGTTTGCCGCCCCCCCGGGTTTGATTTTACTTCCAAACGTTGATGCACGCTCCTCTCTGTCCTCTTGCTCTTTTACTGTGGGACTTAATCAAACCTGACAGTCTCTGTGTTTCTTGCACCAGTGGGTTTGCTGTGTCAGTAATGCTCATAGCTCTGCAAATCACTCTGGACACTGAGTTTAGCCATCACAGCTTGACTTGCGAAGAGTTATGATCAAAGGGCCACCGATGACTTGACGCTTTGTTTTAAAGTAGAACTGGCACAAATCTTTGTGACGGTAAATTCATTTGGAGTTGAAAAGAGTCCTGCTGAGCCTGATTGTTTAAAGGGGGTAAAAATAAGGTGTTTGGATTGATGAGAAATTACGCCAGGTTTGTCGCCAGTTTGTATGAAAGAGGGTGAAATAGAGCAACCAAAACATGTCTTCTCCTTCTCTATGCTGGCAGAGCTGCCTTTATGTCACAGGAAATAAGAATCTCATTGGTCCTTCTGGCTCGGTTTGTGTTAAAGCATTGCTGACTGGGCTTGGTTGCTGAGTCAAATTCAGCAACCAACTACAGTAGCTTCAGAAAATTTAATCTCCTAAAGAATATTTGACCTTGAAAAAAAGCTGATAAGATTTTTGTCAGTCTTTGCATAAAGAAATCTGTCTTCTTTTCATGGCTGTATTAATCCCATTAAATGTGTACATAAACCATCGATCCAACTTATAAAAAAGAGGGATGTGAACTGTTTTCTCAATGATCTTATAAGATGTATAATAGACAAAATTTGGAAAAATATCCCTCAACTCGGACAGTGTAATCACAAATACACAGTTAC
This sequence comes from Poecilia formosa, assembly GCF_000485575.1. Taxonomy (NCBI): domain Eukaryota; kingdom Metazoa; phylum Chordata; class Actinopteri; order Cyprinodontiformes; family Poeciliidae; genus Poecilia; species Poecilia formosa. The sequence continues at coordinate 4,420,902 of NW_006799946.1, read as the reverse complement.
ATTTTTGACTGTACATAATTGTAAAATTTGATCAATTCTAACAAAAATATTCCACATTTTTTTTGGATAAGACGTATTTTTCCCCTCATATGTCATATTTAGACTGTGCTAAGGCTCAGTTTACATTAAATAACTGAAATCGAATGTTAAAATTTTAATTGTATTCAAATGTGTTTGTACACACACACACTTAAAAACAACCATATAAATATTTTGTCCAACTCATATTATAAATTACAATAAATTTACAACCAATCAATCTGAATACAGACAAATAGACAAATTCTCCTTTGATTAATACATTAAGTTGTTCCAGAAATGTGTTTTGGTTATATTTAGAATATTACCCTCTAAAATCTGTACAACATATTTAGTCTAAATTTTATATTGGACAATTTTTTTCCACCTTGCTTGATTTTCCTTTTATTTACACTTAGGAGACTTTGCAAGGGACAGCTTATGTGATTGGTATTGAGCTTGACCTTATTAATGTGGGAAGTGTGACTGCAGATTAAAAACCTCTATATATTTTTCTTCTTTAGCCTGTTTGCTATTGAAATATCCAGCTCTATGTTCACTTTTTTGATGTCTACTCACTGTTTGTGTTTCTCTTTATAGCTCTCGCCAACTGATAAGAGTCTGGAGTTTGACAGAGACTTTCGCATCAGGCACTATGCAGGGGACGTGGCGTAAGTATCTTACTTTTTTAAATTTTTTTTAAAACTTATTTAGGAAGAGCTTTTACTGATGATTCATCCTCTTTTGTATTCCTTTATGCATTCATGTCTCAGAGCTGCTGACTAGAACCAAAGCCGAGAACATTAAGTTGTTCCAGAAAAAGACTGAGGTTACTCATATTTCCTAAAGTAGATTTTAACCAGAATAGACTTTATTAAGCCAGGTTACTTTGTCCACTCCATTCTCTGAAGAGAAATATTATTTTTTTTCAATACGGTTTCTTTTGATGTATACATCAAAAGAAGATTGCACCCAAAGTCAGCAATCTTTGGTTGCTGACTTTGGGTGCAGCTGTTTTTCTGTTGTGACAAACATGTGCTTCTCTTTAAATTAAAAATGTGAATGTTTTATTTCAGCAATTTAATTCAGTAACATATTGTTGTAGTTTCATGACGCATTGGGAGATTTTTTTTTTTTCAGGCATTTATTTCTGTAGATTTTTATCAAACCAAGGACGCCAAATTGACTTTTTAATTGAATTTTAATTTATTGAGATGTACTTGTATAGTATGCATTCATAAAAAAAATAGCATTAAGCATTACCTTATTTTTTTAACAGTGTCATTTGCAGGTCAAGAGTAACATCTTCAATGCTTGCTGTGAGTCACTCACAGTACCTGAACATGACTTGTATGATTAAATCACACACACTAAGAACCATCATAAGGGCTCTCATGGAAATGTGTTGAGCCTATTTGTGAAGGCTAAGTGTCTGGTGCTCAGGGGAGCAGAGCCAGGCTTGGCAGCCTTGATTGATCCCTGTGACACAGTTGTATAAGGCAGGAGATTTAAAGCTCTCACAGCATGGATTATAACAGCTTGGAGCTCCTTCACCTGCTCAGTGTATCATCGAAAGGTGTACATTAGCACCAGACATTCTGTACACTGGCAGGATAAAGCTGAAAAGGTCCCATTTTATTTCAGTGACCACAATTTGTGTAATTGACAGTATGTCCGAACATTAAAGTGAGCGTCGTGTGTATTTACCAGACGTTTTTCTTTTCACAGGTACTCGGTGGTGGGCTTTATTGATAAGAACAAAGACACCCTGTTTCAAGACTTCAAGAGGCTTTTGTACAACAGGTGAAGCACACCTTTAAACACGTCCTCACATTCTATTTATATCTCTCGTTGCACTTTCAATTCAAAGACTTTCCTTGGGTTTATCTACCACTACACTCTTTCAGCTTGAGTTTGTTCTTGTAAATGTGACATAATAAATCCTTAAAAGTCACGTGTGCTCTGTGGAGATTTCAGTTGTTCATATCTTTTAAAGCAAAGATTTGGGAAATTAAAAGTGAAAGTTTTGTAGCTGAATAGAGTTTCCTAATCTAAAATATCCATCTTTGATTTTTCAGTGTAGGCATGGAATATTACAATCTACTTACATTATGACAACCTTGAGTAAAGATGCCACTATATCACCATTATAATACATACTGTAAACCAAAATGAACATCTTTATCTAACTAGAAAAGCAGCTGACAAAAGGCCTACAAATCTACATTATTTCATAGGTTACAGTAGTACAAAAAATATTTCCAAATCACTGAAGTAAACATCACTGGTTATGGAAAAGTAACCTAGCAGACTACATTCAGGGCTATTTCAATCCTGTTTCTACTTGAACACTAATGAAGAAGTAAAACACTGATGGGAATCAGTTCATCAGCTTTGAGCTCTGAAGCTGATTAAGTATTTTCAGTCTTTTTTATTTCCAAATAATCGAACAACAAAAAAGAAGACAAGTTTCTTTAAATTAAACTTCGAAAAGCCTACAAAGTTGTTCTCTTTCCTACCAAATGTAGGTATTTTAGTACTTTGAAAATTGACTTTCCAATATGTGAATCTATTAAAAGGCTCAAACGTTTTTTTGAGAAGAATGTATGAGTAGCTAGTGTATTTTATTTTTTTTTTTACCAATGTCCAAATTAATCAGATGTTGACTTATCTTGTAGGCCCATTAAAAACTATTTTAAATCAGAAATAATATCATGTATAGCAGACAAACAAAGGTTTGACTCTAATTTATGCACAATCACAATGAAAATGGAAAACAAAGGTGTAAAAGGTTTAAGGGATTTGAGTGGTTTTACAAAGGATGCTTACCATAAGTCTGTTCATTTAGCTAAAATGCCTTTAGGCGTGAACAGAAATTTCAGGGTTGGTTTAGACGGGTTGTGTCGGTGTCTGAATACATAAAAGCTGGAAGCGGCTGCTTTTATTTTTAATGGACTGAATAAATCAAGAACTGGATGTAAACTGTTGCCTTAAAAGAAAGAAACTGTGTTGGACTATATGGTGCATCATTTTCACTAGAGAACAAAGAGTAATTTTATTACTTAAGATTGCTTTTTATTTTATAATATTTTTCCCTCTTTATGCATCAGTCCCTTCAATTTTCTTATGTATTTTTCTTTTTTTCCCCCCCATAGTTCCAATCCAGTACTGAAGGGGATGTGGCCTGAGGGCAAACTGAGAATTACGGAGGTCACCAAACGGCCGCTGACGGCAGCAACAATCTTCAAAAACTCCATGATCTCTTTGGTGGAGAACCTTGCCAGCAAGGTGAGGAGTCAAAATCAGTTGAACCAGTTTCATGAACAACATGTGAACTCTATGAAAGACGGTGGGACAAATCCTAAACAATTCCACAGCTATTATCACAGACCTTCATCCTTGCAAACAAAAATAACAAATTATTGGATAGCATAAAATTTAGGACATAAAAATAATCATATTGTGTTGTGCGGTCAGACCGTTAGTTCCCGAAACTACACCAAAAAACAAAAACCCTTGTAAAAGCACATGCGGGGTCAGTATGACTACGCTGAACCACATACAGGATAAAAAAGTTACAGGGTCCAATGGATCAGCCATTATGATGTGCAAAAGAAAGGGACAACAACCTTTCTGTTAATCTTCTGTCTTCTACAATCCACAGGAACCCTACTACGTCCGCTGCATCAAGCCCAATGATGTCAAATCTCCTCTTCTGTTTGAGCCCGAACGCTGCCGCCACCAGGTGGAGTATCTCGGCCTGCTGGAGAACGTCAGAGTGCGTCGGGCCGGCTTCGCCTACAGACAGACATATCCGCGATTTCTACAGAGGTATAACAGCCATAAAATAATGATAGAGGCCGTCTTTCAATAAACTACACAATAGCGTCTTAATCTTTGGTTCATTGTCCGTTTATTGTCATCAAGGTGAACTCCTTAATAAAAATTCATCTTGACTGCCCTTGAAAGTTATTTATTCGCCTTGAACTACAAATTTTCTCATTTTTCAGCTGTAAACTTCCATCTTTGTTGCCGGGATAGACCAAAACAGTGTTTTTCTACTTATGAAAATCAGAAAATTGTGATCTGCATTTATGTTCCGACCTCTTTACTCCAATACCGCTACGGCGTAAACTTAAAATAGTTTAAAATAGTAGATTTAAAAATAGTTATAAATGTAGCTTTGGAGCATCAACACTGCCGTTTCTCATGTCTTCACTGTGGTTTCTTTAGATACAAGATGATCTCAGAGTTTACATGGCCCAACCACGACCTGCCGTCAGACAAAGACGCCGTTAAGAAGCTTCTGCAGGGCTGCAAGTTTGACCACGACGTGGCTTACGGCAAAACAAAGGTCTTCATCCGCACTCCGCGGACTCTCTTCAGCCTGGAGGAGCAGCGAGCTGAAATGGTCAAAAGAATCGTCGTCTTCCTCCAGAAGGTAATCATGTGACCACATGTGCGTATTTTATTTACTTTATTGCGATATGTCATGTAATTAAATCTTTAATCTGTACAGTTCCACTGCTACTTTTTACAATTTGTCCCTCATTTTCTTTCTTGTATTTTAACCCATCAAACAAACTGATTACTATTTCATGGTATTTGGTAATAATAAAAGAGCTCCTAACTCTAAACATCAATCATTATTAAATCTGCCGGTTGCCACCCATAAACATAAATCATTTGATTACAACCTTGAAATGAGATTATGAGCTGCCTGTGTTTCCGAGGCCAAAGATCTTGTTTCTTCTGGATTGCATCGGATGCTGTTCTGCATATGAATAACCTCTGAGAGGAATAAGTCTGTGACTCTGCAGTTAATTGGAAAAGCTCAGAGGTATTTCAGAAGCTGAAATCATCTTGTATTATTGGTGTTGCTTTTAATTTTCTAGTTTTGGAGCTCCTTTATCGGAATGTAGTGGTTTTAAAACTGTTGATTTTCCTATTTGTCATAAACTGCAACTTAGTTAAGTATATTTGAACACATTTAAAATGATATGCTGCGATCTCTGGATGCGTCACTGGACTGGGTGGTTGTTGTCTTCCTCATGCGTCAGTGATTTGATGACACTTCCTTCAGGCGAGAATGCCAAGATCTTGGTGAGATTATGCTGCATTCGCTGACGGGCGTCGTTTTAGTATGCATAGGAAGAATGTGATGGTTTGTAAACGTGGACCGACACTCTGTCTCAGGTTTAAATTGAGAATATGCAATGCAAATTCTATGTCGGCTTTAACAAAATGCCACTTCTGACTGACGGTCACACTTGTACAGCATCAGTTTATCAACAGTGTGAGAGAGCTCTCGTACATAAATCAAGTGAGGCACTATTTGTGCTGCGCTTGGGACCCGACTGATTGGCATTCATACATTTTCCCTACTTGATGTCAGCAGATTCCTCCCCACTGTGGTGTTGTATTCCTCCACAGCTTTAATGTGCACCTTTGTCAAGGTAAGCCCTGACATGAAAGGGTTTTCCAAGGCGAATTACCTTCTGTAGTGAAATGATTGGTTGACCTTATTTATTGATCGATGCGACCCATCAGGAGTTTCTTCTCCCCGAGGAAACCCTTATCTTGTATCTGCGTATAATCCAGCTTTGATAACAAAGAGAAAGCTCAGAGGAATTGTAGCTCTTCCGCCAAAGCAAATGGCTCAGCATGGTTGACTGTTTTTTTTCCCAGAAGCTGTATTTAATCTTGTCCTCGGTCAGTGTCGAAGCAAAGCTTTCATTATGTGCATGCTCACACACTCCATATTTTCAGAGCGTCAAATAAAAGCGTGACAGCAGAATAGACTCCTGTATCTTTCCATGCTGTTACTCAGAAAATATCCCAGTCGGAGTCTGATCTGCTGTGCCAAGCGGGCCTCTTATCAGCACCCGGCACACCATCCAACCTTATGCCAGGCGGCACAGTGCCAAAAGTTAGTGCTGTATGACTGAGGCACAGACATTCTCCGTGTCCTTATTTACCTCACAGATTTATATTAATTCCACTTAGTTTGCCCTGTCAAACAAAACAATCTGTGACTCTGCATACAGCTTAAGTGTCAGCTCACACTGCAGCTGCGTGTGTAAACCGGGAGACACCGGGCCCCACTGTTCAGACTCTCTTTTTCTTCTCTTAATGTCCAAAATAGTTTATCAGGGCTCTGTATTGGAGCCCATTTTCTTTCATCCTTCCATCCATTGTCTATTCCTGCTTAATCTGGGATAGACCAGACTAAGCATTCTGTTTAAATTTGATTTGTTTTAAAAAGCCATATTCTATGTATATGCAGATGACACTTATGTGATTATCTTCCTCAAGATCAGCAGTGGAAAATCTTTCCAGTCGGCCTTTGAAATTCAGATCTATGTTGCACAGTTGAAGTTCGAATTGGACAAAAACAAATTAAAGTTTAATTTGGCTAATTAGAGCTGACTATGCATAAAATTATTAGATTAAAGCATGTTTTACTATAAATTTTTTATTCGTATCTAAAAAACAACCACATTGACATATAATGACAGGCGTTCAAACAAACAGTTTGTGATCCAGTCTTAAAAAAATCAATACCTTGAAGATTTCTGGCTACTACCTGCATTGAATACGAGATTGTTTTGACCATATCTGAAGTAATGTCAAAGTCAGATTTATTTAAACCTTGGTAAATATATTGTTAAATGCATGAGAAGATTTAGGAGTTGTTAGCCATAACAATATGCCATGTCTGTTTACTGAAATAAGAGTCAGACTTGATCAATAGAGAAATGTTTGCTGATTTTAATGGAGAGAAGATTTCACGCCGTCAGTGTGAAGTGGATGCTCCTTCTGTTTCGCTGTAATGGTTTTGTTGTGTACTTGTTTATGTTGGAAGTTGGTTATAAACTTGTATTCCATAAGATTACCTATGTATTTTATGGGGTTTATGTTTCGCTGCCTTTATGAGCTGGTCTCTCTTGGCAAACGTTTCTGCTTTTATGCCTTTAAATTACCATAATGCCTCCTACTTTTAGGTGGGGGGTGTAGTCGGAGTACTGGAGGGGCGAGGGCTTCTCCTCATCTCAAATTAATCCTCCATTTATGAGTTCTTTCTTTATATTCTAGGGTTCATCACATCCTTCTACTCTTTTTTTATTGTCTGTTTTTGTGAAATCCTTCACTGACATCAAGCTGGGGGCTGGGGGAAAAGCAGTTTCATTATTCCTACTTTAAAGAACAGGAAGAAAAACGACAAGAATCCCAGAGTCCAACATAAATACAGATAGCCCTTAAATTATGCATAAACTTCCCCCACCTGCTCTGTGTGTTGCAAATGAATATTTCATAAATCCAAGCTCAGCCATCCACATCACAGTACCTGTCGGCGTTTGTCAGAGTAGGCGCCATGATGAGACGACACACCCCCCTCGTGTACTCTGAGCCTCGGTTTTAATTGCTTTCCAAAGCTTTACATGGTTGATGTGTGAAACTGGGTTTATCAGACATGAGGAGTGTTTCGTTATGGGTCATCAGCTTTTATAGAGAAGCCACATGGGGTTTATATGGACAGCGTCTAGAGGAAAAAGTTTATTTGATGATGACATTTGTTTAATCCTTTCCACTGATACTCGGTTGGTAAATCGTGTCAGAAAGCAATGAATAATGTAGTCGTTTGAATCTTTCCTTGGAACAATGTTGTCGGAGTGATAAAGAGGACTGCTAACATTTACCTGTTTGTGTGCTGATTTTCTGAAAAGTCTGCACTACCTTGGATCCCCTCAACAGCCCACAAATATCTTTATTCTGAAAAAATAAAAAATAAAAAAAGCTCAGCAGAAACACAGTCTCTGATCCTTTTATCCCTCCTGCAAAAAGTTTTCGAAATCCTTTCTAAAGAAACTCAACACTGTGACAGAGAAAAATCTGATGGTTTAATGTGGCAAATGATGTTGCTACGGATTTGGTTTTTAATTTTCTTTAGTCGGTATTTTATTTTTTATAAGATAACAAAGTGCACAACTAAGTTACAAACATGTAAGGCTGAAGGTGCCGCACTTTGTTACAACACGGCCAAATACTCACATTTTTATTACATTTCAGAAATGAACAACAGGATGGCTAATTAACTAAAAACAATAGCAATACAGTTGGAGTTGAAGCCAAAATATTATTTTAAAACAAAATCCACATATTCTGTGTGGAATTCATACATCTTGCATGTTGAATTTTGTTTTCTTCACAAATCACACCAATTCGGGACATAGAACAGATATCAGTTACCCCACTGTGCATTAAAGTTGAAGATGCATCAGACTCTAATGTCATAAAACAATATCGACTTATCAGTCTATGTGGACAGTGAATACCAGTGTTGTGGTACTCGAAGTTGGTCTTGGTCTTGTCTCGGTCTCGGGTTAGGTGGTCTTGAACACAACACTGGTGAATACTTTCACACTTTCTTTCCATGGAGCTGTAACATTATACTCAAATCATGAATCAACCATCAGCATTCAAATTTAATTCTGGATTATTTCAACATTTGATGGATTTGTAAAACAACACAAGAGTATTACCGTGAATAAAACTCTTTATTAATCATTCTCATCCAAGAGAAACTTTCACATGCTCTGACTTCAAAATACAAGTGTGCATTAAATCCTTAAAAAGGTTTTATATGCCTCATGTTTTGAGACACCAAGGTGCCAACTGTGTGGATAAGACTTTTCTCGGGCAAAATCTAGAGTTCACCTGCATAAAGACCGTTTTGTACGTTCATAGTTCAAATCACCCGAGGTTTGTGTGCTTCGCTGCACCTGTAATGTAAGAAAATCGCTTCTAATGCTGCGATGAATAACAAAATCTTTCCGATGTTTTCTTAGATGAATCACCCAGTTAATTTTATTGTCCTTCAAATCAGTTTCAATGATGTTTGTTATTTAAGGCTTATTCTGCTGACTATACGCAATACACCTAGAATCTATTTGGTCGAGTCCCATTTCAATGATCGATGGAGCCAATTCATTTGACTCTTCAATAACACCTATTTAATGAGACCTCAGTGTTTCAAATCAGTTTGAACACATTTGCTTCACATCACTGGAGGGCATTACCCCCCCGAGGTAAAAGTTTAAACCCAATGCAGAGAGTAAAGGGGAATGAGGAACTGTGGGTTACTGGTGAGTGTGCCACTCACAGGAGGCCTTCATTGATTTATGATAATGACTGCTGCCCTCAGCTTCTTCCCAGTATTTCCCTTTGACAGCAAGAGGTCAGCAAACCTCGCAGCTTCACCAGATACTGTCACACAATCCTGATATTAGCCCCCCTCACTCCGCCCCCCTCATTGAGTTTGTCATTTAAAAAGCAGTTTGATGTCCCCTAAGGACATCAAATTGGTCCTTCTCAGAATAAAGTGCATTTTTTTTTCTTTTTAACAAATCCCATAAAGGAGTTGTTTTCCATATCTTAGACTGGTCTGTGTACAGCAGTGGCAAGTGTTTACCTTCACAAATGCATCACTTCATTGTATTTACAGCCTGGAGTAATCTGATTCTGATAGGGCTATTTAGATCCCCTGCTGTTTATTCTTCTTAAAAAAGATGATGTCTATTTAGTCATAGTGCTGATATAATACCGGTTTTCAAGAACCAGAACTAATGCCAGCTCTGGTCCTGGTTGTTGAAAATCTCTTGCGTGTAAAGAAGGGTTCTTTGAGCATTTGAATAGACTGTCAGTGGTCACACTAACAATGATTATATTGGATGAGCTCTGTGATGGACTGGCCAACCGTTCAAGATTTACCCTCCCCTTTGCACGCCAGCTCCTCCCGCGTCCCTTCAAGGATAAGAGCGTATAGACAGTAAATGGATGAATTTTGCTTCTGGATAGCAGCTCACAGTGAGACTCCTGCTGTATTTTATGGAGCTCGGTATCTCAACAGAAACCCTCCAGCTCTTCTGAGTTGCCCTAGCCTTTATTTAATATTCATTTCTCAGCCCAAACAGCATCAGTCTGTCCAGCTTTGTTGCAACAGAAAAAGATCCCCAATCTGGGTTTGATGGGCTCGTAAACCCTGAGCCTCTTAGCTTGGTGAGGACCGCCTCCATAATGATCAGATGGCTTTATTGGCCCAAAGATTGAGGCGGCAGACCGTCAGGGGCCTCGTTACAGGCCTGATTTATCCTCAACCCCCCCCTGGGAGTCATCTCCGTCGGTCGGGCTCAATTGTTGGAGCCAGAGTGCTACAGTGTGGCTGAACATTGTTGTGTCTAACTGTGGGGCTCCTATAGATACCCCCACCGTTTCTGCACCATCCCTGTACCTATCACACTCTAATGAAGCTCCAAACACAGTGCAATGGGTTTATGTCTGCTCTCATCAATTATCTGTTTCGTGATGCTCTTTTTATCCCCCTGCATCACCTCTTACCACTGACATCAGTCACATTGTAATTAGTGACTTACAGCTCCGCTAAGCAGAGTTGTTGATCTGGCAAAGACCTGTGCACCATGTGGGCTTTAGGCAGCCAAAATATTTCATGAGCTCTCATTGATTCACCAATTGGGCATTTTTGTTTTGTTCTTTTGCTTCCATTTGTGTATTGGAAAATTTAGACGGGAGAGCATCCTTCAAATTGAGACAAAATACAAGACATTTCACCAAAAATAAAATTCTTGTTTGCATTAAATGTAAGCTATTCTCATTTAACATACTTCATATGGGAGCATCAATTGTAGGTAACTATAATGAATAGGCTTAAAATAGGAATTTTGTTTTCTGAATTGAAGGATAAGAGGGTGTATAGACAGTAAATGGATGAATTTAAAAGCAGAGTCTACTGCAGTGAGGCTAAATATCTTTTCAACTTGCAAAATATCTATATGTAACTGGAAATCTCAATGGAAATATCGCATTCTAAATTGTCCTGTCAGTATTATTAATGTGCACAATGATACTGATATGCAGCCCTTACTTTAAAGTCCATCTATTATTTTAAAGCTCTGCATCTTCTTGGTGTCTCTTTTTAGCATTCACTCACCCAGGAACTGTGCTAATGTAGCTATCCAAAGAAAGAAGCTACTGCAGGAGTTTTTGGCAATACAAGCTGATGTTTTAACATAAATCTTGCCTATTTAGATTTGTGTGCAGAATAAACTTATTTTATGTTTAATTTTAGATTTTCCATTGACTACTACAGGCCAGTCCGGATTATCAATGCAGTTTTGGGATCATAGTTCTTTGAAACGGCTAAAATGGAGAAAATGCCTAATACCACCTTTTTCTCTGCAGACATCAAATACAGGCACACAAACTGTAGCTGAGAGAAAACTCATTGCGACTCTGTTAGTTATTGTTATTCAGTGGGTTAGTTTAGCTTAATATAAAAAAATTGCAGAAATTGTAAACCAGTTTTATAGGTCAAACAAATATGTTAAACATAAGTAACCTCCCATAAAATTCTTACATGTTCATGCATGTAAGGAGTGTATTGCATTCCAGTGGATGTAACAGTATCTGAATATATGACTCCTGCTTATCTGTCCCCATTGTGTGACTGAAAAGCCTTTATCTGCTGCCAAATAAAAAAAAAAAAAAAGCTCCTCATTTTTTTTGTTATTGATTTGGTGTGGATGGCTTTAGTTTTGAGTTAATTTGCTTTTGGTTTAGTCTACTCATGTATTACATTTTTTTGTTGGAATAAGTTAATCAAAATGAAATGTGCATACAGAATTTGATTAATCAATTTGGTGCAAATGTGTTCACCATTATAACTGTTACATAGTCTTTGGTCATGTTTAAGGTAAACACCACCCCATCTACTTTCTACCCTTTGTTTACTCTTGTTTTGGGTCCAGGTGGGGCTGGTGCTTAGACAATAAAAGGGTGTTATTCATAGAAGTACAAAGAATGTAAGACATCTAACAAAGGTGTGTCAAGATTTTAAATAATTATGCTGGCATTCAAGGCTGATGCACAAATGTCTGTCTGAAATTCGAACATAAGTGTCTCTTTTTAGTGTCACCCTGACCATGATGGAAAATTCTTCATGTTTTAAGCATAAACATTTAACATCAGGATGTTAATGCATTGACAACCTTATGTCGTCGCTTTCTATGCCTTTATTTCTCGCAGCAATATGTTGATAGTGAGGCTTGACTTAGCGCCTTCACCTTCACTACAGCCCGATTTACAGCAGCTTAGTGATTGCATGCAAAATTGAAAGAAATAATATGTTAACCTTATTCCCAGAAAAACAATCAAACACGTTCACCTTGTTCCTCCCACTGCCATCACCCTGAGCACATGGGAGAGTCATCCCAGTTATCTCTCTCTTTTATTCATGATGCATTAGAGACATTGCAGCATTGCAGAAATGAAGGACAAGGTCTTCATTATTCAGCCTACACAGCAATGGAGGGACGATTTTATTTTATTTTTTTTGTGAATGTAGAATGATTTGCATGAACAGAAAATAAATTAGAAGCCTTACTAAAAAACATAGAGTAATTTAATTCTGGATGTGACACAAATTTCTGTTCTGATTAGAATCACAAAACATTTGAGGAATCTTGGAAATCATTTTCCTCAATGGTCAGCCTACTTACTATAAACCACATTGGCCTGTTTTGTTTGTTTGTTTGTTTGTTTGTTTGTTTTTTGTGGATTTTATCTGCACAGACCAGGCTGATCACAGCTTAATTCGCATGACATGATTGAACAAACTTAAAGGTCTGAAAAGCCAAAATCTCAGAAAGCAGTTTGGCTTTGTGATTAGAAGTTTTAATATTTTACTCATGTGTCTCAGGTTACTGTGGATCATGAATACTTTTATGGCTGTGCTGTGTGTGCAGCTGCTTTCTACCTTTTTTTTTTTCCCAACATGACATTTTCCACTGATAAACAGAAATGTAACACTTTTATTTGCAGCCTCTCTGATCGATTTGTTTGTGTCTTCAGTGCTCCAGCTTGTTCTCTGCACACTGTTACACTGCTGGTTCTCATCAGGTGAAAACTGCCTCCTCCGCAGTTTCAATATGCAAATAGAAGAAAGCCTTTTCTTTGCCACCCGCCTCCCCCTCAGTGTAAAGGATTAAATATTCATGATCTCCATGATTACAGTGCATTATACTGAAGTGGTATTCAGAAGCGTGCCTTCAATGCACACTACCATAGTGCTTTGAACTGTTGATGTTTAGGGCCCTGTCAGTGGATTAGTGGCTTCCAGGGATTATTTAGGGGACACATTAACACCAGATTTGGTGTTTGTGTCAGAATGAGGGAGTACTGTTAAAGCGGAGCATATGGTGCTAGTTTTAGAGAGGCTGGATTAGGAGTTACAGCTCTCTTGGGTCCCCCCTTGCATCTATTATTGATGTTATAAAGGATCTGATAGCCACTCAGTTTATATTTGTTTATATGCAGTTTTCCTTTTCTCTTTTTTCTTTTAATATTTGTAAGATTATCATTTTCTTCTATATTCGGTGTACTTCTCTCTCTCTCTCTCTCTCTCTCTCTCTCTCTCTCCCTCTCTCTCTCTCTCTTTCTCTCTCTCCTCAATTTCTTGTCTTTGTTTCCTTGCTGTTTTATACTTGTGTTTTCGTCTTTATCATGTTGAGGACAATATTTTTGTTGAAATCTCCTTTGTTGTATTAGTTTTGTTGGTGGGTTATAGCTTTCACTTACACTGATCTTTGTTGATGTTTTTGCTGTTTCAATCTTTATGGCATCAGTTTCAGCAAGATGTCTCTTTGATTATAAGAAAATCTAGAATCACCTTATATTTGCTAATATTTATGCCTGTCCATCTTTACCATTTTTTTTCTTTTATGCATTTATTTATTTATTTATTTGTAGGTATCTCCTAAACCAAAAGAAATGTAATTGACTTCAAAAGATCAATTATATTTTGTGAATGCTTACTTTTTTTTTTTTTTTTTACCTATACCATTCCCACGTGTTCTAGGTTTGGCGGGGCACTCTCGCTAGAATGCGATACCGGCGGATGCGCGCTGCCCTCATAATCCTGCGGGCCTACCGACGCTACAAGGTCAAGTCCTACATCCGCGAGGTCAACCGTCGCTTCAAAAATGTTCGCTCCATGAAAGACCATGGCAGACACGTGAAGTGGCCGACACCTCCTAAAGTCCTGCGCAAGTTTGAAGAGGCAATGAAGAGCATCTATAACAGGTATTCGACCAGGACATCTAGTGATGCGCCAGTCGGAGGTCTGACGCCGATTTACAATCTGTAGTTTTTGTCAAACTTTAATTTGCCGATGCTAGTTTTATTCAATTAAGATTTGTTGCTAAAGACTATCATTTTAAGCGTACAGCACATTTTTCTTGCTAACCTGCTGTGAGGTTAGTACGTTGCATAGCTTTTTGGGTTTTTTTTACCTGTTAAGGTCAGGTCTGGGTCAGTCAGCTTATACATTGGTATTTATTCATCAACTTGACAACACAGTTATGCATTGACGTCATGTGGCAAATGGCTTCAATTCTTACCTAAAAACATTGGATAGCAATAAATAAATATATTTATTCCATTTATTCTAGTTGCACATTTCTACAAAGTTTGGAGTGACACTTGGTTTTTCATAGCTGTTATTAAACGATCCCAGATAAATGCTACATTGATCTGATTTATAGCTCTTACTCGCATCCTGGACTCATTTTGGAACGGCGGGTGTTGATCTGTGTCTCAAGAGTCACTGATGCTGAAAGCAACAGCACTCCTAGGAGTGAGTCGCTGAGCATTAATGGATGTAATTTGGGCTAACATCTTAGTTTTGGATCCCACTTTTGGAATGTTAACAGCTAGGATAAAATAAAAAAATGTTCAAATGGTGCAGTTTATATCTTCCTGAAGCAGCTGTTGTTTTAAAGTGAAACTCAAATCTCCAGTTACTCATAGAAAAAAGAGAGGTCATGAATATTTTGGACAAGATGCTTAATTTGCTTAAAGGAAATCTCACTGTAAACAACACATGGTCCAGAGGGTTACTAAGAACCAGATGTGTCCCTTTTCGAGCTGTTTACACCTGTTTCCCGTGGCTTCAGGCTCACGCTGGGTATTGATTTTATTTCTCCTCCATGAGGGACTCACCTCTGTCTTTCATCTTTGTGTCAGTTTTTTTTTCCACCCTTAAGGCAGCTTTAGATAGCTAGCCTTCTTTCAGAATCATGTTGGCTGTCGGGATTTATGAGTGAAAAGGTATCGAAAAATAGCACAATGCAGCTGGTGTCTGCTAACCCGTCGACAGAATGAAAGCTTTGAGCGGAGGCCTTGATGGAGAAACTTTTCATTTCTGCGATGGGTTTTTGGTCTTTATGAATGACCATGCCCTTGGATGTTTCCGTCAGGTGGTGGGCATGGACGCTGATCAAAGGCCTTTCTCCAGAGGAGACTCTGCAGGTCAGGGCCAAGGTAGCCAGCCTGGAGGCCCTGAAGGGCCACAGGGCCGACTTGGGCTTGCAGAGAGCCTGGGAGGGAAACTATGTGGTGAGTAGGTGAAGGAGAACCAATTGGATTAAATTAGTTATACAGATGAAGAAACAGACTCATAATATTTAAATCAATGTGAAAATGCTCCTAGTTATGCTTGTGTTTGTGTGTTATTATGTTTTTGTCCTTTTTATCTTTTTGCCTTTTTAATGGACTGATTGAAGGACAATTAAATTGTGTTCTACATATTGCAATGGCATTAATGATGATTTTTCACCATACATGGCAGTGGATATGCAGCTAAATATACTATTACATGTAAAATCTAGTTTGTCTTAATCAGCTTTTTATAAACCTAGTTTGCAAGTTTATACTAAGAGTAACGTGTAGGATGGCTTCTTGCTGCAATTTAATAGCAGAGCGCATAATCTTTACCTAATTTTTTCTAATACACATGAATATTTCTTGATGCTGTTAATTGCTTAGCCTCGAATATAAATTAATTGAGAAATCTGGAAATTTGAGATGTCTGAAATAATATTGGAAATGTGTAAGAACGCTTGTAACTTGGTTCTCACTGGGATTTGCTTCAAACCGTTTTCTTTTTTCTTGCTTTGTTTTGGGCAGAAGCGTGACAACCCTGACACCGCTTCGTCATTCACTCTTGTTTCCAGCGAGCTGCAGCGGAAAGACAAGTTCATGAGAGTTTTGTTCTCCTGCAACGTGAGAAAGGTAGCAGGCTATAAAATCGCCGGTCCTCAGCTCGCCACATTTATCCGCATGTGTGCACAGCTATAAAACCTTCTACTGGAGAGCATCATCTCCCTCCAGGGTGTGGAGGTTAGCCTGTTTGCCAGCTCATGATGCATCTCTGGGGGATGACTAACGAGGAGCTTTGTGTTTCCCAGATCAACCGTTTTCACAAGGCGGAGGACCGGGCTCTGCTCATCTCTGACCGACACCTGTATAAGATGGACCCCCTGAAGCAGTACAAACCCATGAAGAGCATTCCCCTCTACAATGTATGACACCCCTCTTTTTACATCCTATTTTTAAGCACACACTAAGGGTAGTAAACAAAGAGCTCATCAGAAGCTCAGTTACAATGAATAAGGAGTGTCTGTGAATGCCTTTTAGAAACTCAATTAGCCATAGATGATTAACTTTAGATCTGAACTCTGACTAGGCCATTGTAACACATAAATATGCTTTGATCTAGCTCTGGCTGTAAGTTCAGAGATGTTGCCCGGAGCAACCAGTGATGAGCAGTTTCCTTTTATTGAATTTGTTTACAATGTACAACAAAAGAAGTGGCTTTTTATGCCTAAATTTATTAGTAACTTCTGTATTTTTTTTTATTTATTTTTGTTGCCATGGGTACTGGTCACAATGGCTCTGAGCCTTTTATACCTTTGCAGTTTTGGTAATTTCACTTACAAATTTCTACTGCAATTTGGCGGCGTTTGCTGTAAGACATTTTGTAGCAGAGGAAAAACCAAAAACCACAGAACAAAAACAGGTTCACCCTTCAGAGGAGGAAGACATTCACATCAGTCAGGTAACAATACTAAATAAGAACATAATCCAAAGCAAAATCTGCAAACACAGTAAATTATTATTTTTTTCCTTATGGTTATTTTGTTTTTCTTTCTCTTTGGGGTGATAACAAGACTTGAGCAATTATTTATGATTAATTGCACAGTTCTGCTATGAATGGCATACTTAATGGTACCTTTTTAAATCTAAAAGAAATTGACAAGTTTTGTGCAAGACATTGATTGAAAAAGAGGCACTTTGAGAAAATACCCACCTATGTGTACTATATGGTGGAAAGGAGAGATTTTCTTTTTTTTTTTATCTACAATGACATACATGTTTCTTGCACTGTTTTTTTTTCCTGTAAAACTGACCTGGAGGTCATTGGTAGAGAGGAAATGTGCAAGACAGTAATCTGTGAGGCAGAAGCAGGAATAAGTGAGATATAAGGCCGGTGGGCACCGACAGCTGTGACGAGACACGGCAGTGTTCAGCCTAACGAAATGACAAGAAGGAATTGCAGAGCTGGAAAAGTGGAAACTCAAATCCTTTATCAGAGCATCTGGAGGAAAGATGTGGGGATCGAGTTGAGACAGATGGTGTCAGAAAAGACGCGTAGCAGGAGTTAACGGGGTTTTTGGTTATTGTTCATTCAGGGACAAACTGTCACAAACACAAACTGTGAACTCAGTCTACATCCAGAAGGCACAGAGGCAGCCATCAACATAACTCTCACTGACAGAAGAGAATGACAATATGCACAAAGCTCAAAACATTTAAATATTGTTTTTCACAATCGTCTGTAGTTTTGTTGGCAAAGTCTGTCCAAAAACACAAACCACTTTGAACCGACAGATCAGATTAACAAACAATTCGACTAAAATATCCTTTTTTGTGTCATGGTGCTTCATCAGTCAAATTCATTAAAAACAAAATGAGTCACTTTGAGCAGATTAAGTTGCATCACTGAAAATCTGCAAATAAACCAAAAATACTCCAAGTTATGAGACAGAGGAATATAAAACTCAGCTTTTTAAATACTTTTTGAAAAGTCTTTCTCTCAGCAGTCTTAGAAATTGATAACGTATAGATAACTTTTGGCCACCTGACATGATAGACCTATTGCTTATTACAACAGTAAGTGAATTAGAAAAATGTTTTATTGCATTGAATTTGATTTATTATTTATTTCTTTGTTCCTGATTATGAACCAGTTCGTCTAAATTGCCTTGGGATGCCATTTGTTGTAAAGTGACGATACAAAAAGCCTTTTGAATTTAACTGAATTGCATTGTGACATCACTGCCTTTGTGTAAACAAACCTTTCCACACAATAAAAGTCGAGCTGCGAGGGGAAGGGAATTGGTCAAGGTGAAAAAGTGCTGATGTAGGAGTGAGTGGAAAGGTGCGTATGTGTGCAAGTCAGAATATATAGAGACATAGGCCGGGAGCCAGCGCAGCGTGACATGGAGCTATTGATCAGAAAAGGTCAAATAAAGGGGAAAGCAGTTAGCTGGTTGTTGATTAGCACTGATAGGCCAACAGCACAGCATCCCCTTGGCTGCCCTACAGCGACTATTTACCGCTGCTCCTGAGGGGCAAAGTAAAGACACCGGCTGGCCTAATAGCTGGTTAATAAGTTTGTGAGTAACCGACAACTGTCCAGCTAATGATTTATGCAGCAGTAAATACTTGTGGGCTGAGATTAAACTATTAGTTTAGAGAAATATCCCCTTTTAATCAGCAGATTTTGTTGATGCTTTTTGACATCTTATTGGTTTCCTTTTTTGTTTTTTTCTGGGGGTTTTTCTGTTTCTCATCTACCCCCTCCCCATCTAATCCCAGCTACCCTCCTCCCCCCCATCTCCCTGCTGTCCTCCCGTTGTTGTCATGCCAACATCCCGGGAGACAGTGTTGTCATGGTTACTGAGCACAGAAAGGATCAGCTGATGTTGCTCATGTATGTGTACTAATCGGACTCCCGTATGCAAATGTTTGCCCTTGTTTTCATTTGCTGTTTTTTTTATTATTTTTTTTTATTTAGCCCCAAAAAGGACAAATATGCAACATAATCATGTTGAAATCTATTTTTATACACTTAAGAAAATCTGGTGTTGAAATGTTGCTGGATGCAGCAGGGCTTACATTATAATCCATCCACTGCAGAGATCATTTGCAGAACTTTATGTTCTCCACAACCATGCTGGTCTCTCTAGTGGCTGTCAGTTCTGCAGCAAGAATGGCTGCTAAGCCTCCCTCATTATATTAAAATAATGGAATCACTGATCTTTCTGTTTTGGGCTGCTGGCTTCTGTTTTGGTTGCATAACCAAAAAGGTTAATCTGGGAGAACCTGCTATTCAAATTATGTACTTGTGACATCCATGAAGCAGAGCCCTTCAGACCAGAGAGCACTTTTTAAATGAAGCAGAGGTTCTACCCGGTGGTGGTTTTTTTCTCGAAAATAAGTGGGTGTTCTTAAATAGAGTTACATTAAATAGCTTTTTTTTTTTTTGCCAGATTCATACAGGCATCTATTGTAAAAATCTGTAAAAACAGTTAAATAAATTCATACATTATTGCCATAATGCATATCAAGCTGAGAAAGAAAATCCAACCTATAATTTTGATTTATTTTGTGGGGAGGTAGAAATAAAAGAAGTCACTTTCATGTTCAGACTCAGAGATCAAATCAAATTATTAAAGCTCACTTTTGGAGAACAGCAGTAGTTTCTGATTAGGGCCCCTAAGTCTCCATGAACATTGGGCATCACCTACACACCAACTGGTTGTTTGGTAGTTTTTCTGTCCCACCATCACAAACGAAAACATGGTGTTTGCAAGAAACCCTTCTGTGTCTTTAACTCAGTTTTAATCAGATGAAACTAAGACTGAGCTTTCCTCGAACACTCTGGATGGGTTTCTTTCGAAACAAAGGATAAAGCACCTCATCCGGACTGAGTAGTTTGGAATATCTGTAATGCTGTGGGCTCTTTTCTCTCCTAGTTTCCCTGTAAGCCTCTTCGAAAGCACCAATAGTAATAGATGTAGGAGAAATATCAAGAATCAAACAAAATCTGTTTAAACGGATAACGGCTTTTGACAGATCAAGTGTAATCTCTTGATCAGCTGGATGCATTCTTGTTTCTATTTTGTAAAAAAAGAGCAGAAAAATCCCTTCAGCTCTTTGAGAGAATAAAAAAAAACATTTTTTATTGGTGTTGTGTGACGGAAGCAGCAGAATAAAGCATATTTGTTGCAGTCATATTGATCAGTCTGATTTGCAAGACTTTTATCAGTGTGTCAAGGGTTTACAGTCATCAGGGAAAAACGAAGCAGAACAAATCTCCAGCGCAGAGAAGATTCTTCATTCTCTTGATTGAGTCTGACAGCAGTTTGAAACATTGCTAGGTAAGATTTATGACCGACAGCTGCGCAGAGGAAAACCTCCTACAGATTAAATAATTGGGCTTCTGTGAATTTATATAAAATATGAGAAGGAAACGAATACTGAAAGTTCATCATTCAACTCCTTGGAGCATAAATTGTTGTTCCTTGCAATTGGACTTTTACTATAAATGTAGATGTGGCGACCTTTTTGTACCTACCTGATTGTTGGCTGTTAGAGAGCCCTGGTTCTTGAAGCCACATGCATCATTTTGATTCTTGCGATGCTGGTGGGATGAACCTGCCTCTGCCCGTCTTCCTTCCTCTGATGGAGAACGATTCCTGCGGGACCGAACTCTGTTGATGGGTGGTAATGTACCTTACTTGATGCCCCCGTGGCTATTTCCTCAACACTCATCAGCTGTAAATCATCTTACAAAGACAGATGAAGTGAGGAAAAAAGAGAGCAGGTAGAGAAGAGATGGGCTGAACAAAACAAAAAGAGAGATAAAAGCACCCAGAGCAGAGGAAAGGAAGTTAATGAGACATAAAGCCGAGCTCCTTTTTCCTCTGAGAAGTGTTTTCCTGTGAAGATATTGGCTTCTTCCTGTAGTTTGTACAACAAAGCAGGGATTCCTCCTTTAACTTGGCTTCTCTCCGCTGGCATGTGGTTTGAGGTTTCTAATTAGTGAAATAAGATGGGTCCCCTGGGATTCTGATCAATAATTCTATAACTCCTCATGCTGACTCTGTTTTTGAGGGAAATCTTTCCCGTTCATTATCAGGCACCACAGAGTGCCTCTTTTTTTTTTAAGTGATAATAATTCAATAATGCATTCCTGGCAGTATTTCAGACTCATGGTGGTGCAGAAGTAGGATATAATGTAAATTGTTTTCGGTTCAGTACGAGTAATTTGTTAGTAAGGCTGTCTGGTAGTACCAATAGAAGAACAATACATGGTATTTAGCTGCACTGTCTGAGAGAGAGATGATTTCTAACAAACCCTTATTTGTTTTAATTCACTCATTAAATGTAAAAACAGTGACAGTGAAAGAAAATGTGATGGGAGTTTTTCTTTTAAATATCTGTATTATGCTTGCTTATGTCATAGGCCAAGAAAAGTGAGACATTTCAATTTTTTTGTTCCCCCCCACTATTTGATGTATAGATCATCAGTCGGGACTGATCAAGGGCAGGGCAGATTGATTAGTGTATCACAACTTACTGTTTGTGTTCTATGCATATTTGTTTCATGCTAGTATGTTTTTATAAATTATATTTGTCACCCTCTTGGTCGGGTTTCTCTTGCGCAATTTAAATATGATGAATAAAACATGCAGTGTGTAGCTTCTCAAACGGACAAGATGTTTTATTATATTTGTCAATGTATAATTCATAAAATGGTTTCTTGTTTGGAAAAAACAAAGCAGAACAAAGAAGAAAAAGTATGTTCGACCTGCTAAGTGTGCTCATGTTTCAGTGGCTTTAGTTACTGAAAATCCTGTAAATATATTTTAATTTTGGCGCAATATAGTTTAGATCCTCTTCCTGAGCTTTAGATCTCCACAACTCCTCCAAACTTCTCCAACTAATCAAGTTGGAGAAGTAATCAAACTTCTCCAACTCCTCCAAACCTGACCTGTCTGCTGTGTTTGATCTGATTTTGTCTGAGCTCGGTTGGTTGCACTGGATTGTATTTAGAAGTGCTGGAGTGAAGGAGGTCAATGAAAATATACAGCTCACGTTGATATAAAATGAAAACAAATGATGACTTTCATTCCACTTTACAATTATTTGGTATTTTATGTCAATAACCGGGTTATATGGAGACAAACAGGAAAGACAACCAATAATGCAAATACTAACACCCAAGAGCATTTTAGGACAACCAGTTAAGCTAAGATGGATGATCTTTTTTTGCTGATTGAAGGAAGCTGAAGTTCACAGGGACTTACTCCGCACAGACAAAATCCAGCCAGGATTTTTACTTCCCACCAAATGCCTGCAAGACGACAGATTCAACACCTGCTCAGTGGTGCGATCCTTTAGTTTGTTCCAACCTCACTGACTCAATAGTTGTTTGATTTTACGTGGGGAAAAGCAGTTTTTCACTTCAGCAGTTTTTTTTTTTTTACTGAATCTAGTCATGTGCGCACAGATGTGGCGTCTGTTGTGCAACCCTTTTAACCTGTTTGTATCAAATCATTTATTTCCTGTTGCTTGTGTGCCTCTCGTCGATACGACTGTGGTCTAGATTTTTGTGTTTTATGACGGTCTATATGATTTTCCCTCTGTTCACTCTGGTTTATCCTCTGTGTTTACATTTTGCAGGTGACAGGACTGAGCGTGTCCCCTGGGAAGGATCAGCTGGTTGTGTTTCACACCAAGGACAGCCGGGATCTCGTGGTGTGCCTGCAGCGCATGGTGCCTGCCAACGAGAGCCGCATCGGGGAGCTGGTCGGCACCCTGCTCAGTCATTTCAAGAGGTTAGCGATCAGGGGTGGGGGCCGTGATGACAAGTAATGGACAACACATACCGTCAAGAAGCAGGATTTATATTGTATTTGCCATCTAAAAATATAAAACTTAAAAAAGAAAAAAAAAAAAAACACTCCACAACATTTAGCTCATTGTCCCCACTTAAACGTTTGGCATTTAGCTTTATTTGCAGCATCACTGTAGCAGAAGTCTTGGCACACACAAGCTGAAAACATTGTCTGTTTGTTCCTTAAATGAAAGCGAGGAGCTCGTGTGTGATGTTGACTGAGGTGACCTCAGGCGGCAGGATTACGGGGCAGGAAGAGGACACAGTCACGGCTGTCCTCAGTTAGACTGTAGTGTTCGCTTAATGTGGGCTCTGTGTTATTCAGGACACCAACAGCACAATATGGATTTTGTCTGTTGCTGAAGGGGGGGGAAAATGTCTGTCCAGCTTGCTAAACAGTCATACTTTGTCAGTAAACGAGAGAGTTTTAATTGACATGTCGTAGTAATGGCTCCGTCAGTGAGAGAGGGGCCAGATACAGTAAACGGGCTTTGATTTAAACCATCCCCGTGACAGGATGTTGCCACTACCATTGTGGAGGTGATGCGGTCGGCATGATTTGCGGCGTGGCAAAATGCAAACAAAACTTCTTAAAGTTTCCTTTCAGTAATTTAACAATCGTGCCCCTTTTGTGAAGGCATGATTCTCAGTTTTTAAGTTTTGTCTCGTGTCGCAGCCAGTGGCCAATTTGATCCTCACTTGGTGCTACAGTTTAACCGTACCCCCATGTGTTTTTGCTTAAGGCCATGTCTGTCTAGTTTACGACAAGAAAAGCTTTTTTGAAGTCAGAAAGTATTAGGCAATCAGTCGTTTATTTACCGAACAGAGGCTCTGTGGTGCGTTTGGACCTTTATCCCTACTTAAACTCAGAGCTTTATTTGATTCATCAGATTTAAAGTAATTTGAAGTACCCACAGCTGGCATTCCTCGTCTGCTTCGTTTTGTGTAGTGTCCTGTTGTCCTAGCATGATTTTATTTCGACATTAGCACTAATAGAAAGGAAGCTTAATTGGATTAGGGGGAAGTTACCTGCAATCCCCAAATTCTCAAACGTGTGTGTAAGTGTTTCATTGTGAAATCTCTTTGATCGTTCCTGGATGCTCCAGTTGACTGAATCGGGATACGTGTAACTGACAAGTGCCCACTTTCATTTACATGCCTTATTGTGATCTGTTTTCACAGCAGTCTGTCTGAAACGTGATCGTTTTTTGCAGGATGTTGCCACATCCATTTGTTCCCTGTAGCTGTGTGTGAGGAAGGCGTTAGCATGCTCCTTCACTGCCGTTCTGTGATAGTATCTCATGCTATTATGGAGCTCATTTCTCTGTCGGCGCCAGGAATGAGGGAGGCCTCCAACGAGCCTCGTGTAATGACCCGCCATGTGTTTCACATGCAGACTCATCCATCACTGTGAAGCCCTGGCAGAACAAAGGCAACACCAGCATGTGGAAAGTGGTGTGGATATATATGTGTCTTGTTTATCTGTGTTTTTCTGCCTGTGGAGGGATTCCTTTAGGTCAGTCTGCATATCATTACTTGTATATCTGATGCCGTAGGTTGTTTTTTTTTTTTTTTTTGTGCTGTTCTGCCTCTGCAGCTCCTCATATATGTAGCGTTAACCTTTGTCTCTCTTGCAACACGCTTCACAGAAAGCAAGATGCACAACAGCAAGCAGGCAGATTGAAGGGCAGCTTACCGCAGCAACAAAGCAGCGCTTTATTCAACTGATAGTGACAGCAAGGCCAACACTGCCACTGGATGTAGACTGTCCTCTAGATACTTGATTTCCACTGTAGTTCCAGGTTTTTTTCCGGTAGTTTCCAAATGAATTTCATATGTATTTTGCGTTTCGTCATAAATTTGATCTTTACGTGTGGTTTTGATTTAGCAATGGCATCAAATATGAAGTTATCTCCACATCCAGCTGGTTGCCTCTAACTGAAGTGACTCAGAGATTTCTGCAGCATTTTGTAAGAGGATAACCCTCTTATCAGTCTCGACTCGACGCTGTCTGCAGAAATTCAGAAATAGTTCATTCTTATTTCGCATTAAAAAGGATTGGATTAAGATTCCCATTCCTTCAGCTTCCCTCCTCCTCCTTTCTTCATCCCCATTTCATGCTTTTATTCCGCATGCCTATTTTTAACTACATCCCCCCATTGTTATCACTCGGGCTTCTAACGGAGCCCCTTCAGCCCCATCATTCTCCGCCTCTTGTTCACGCTGTCTCGTTTCCTCCCGACTCCCACTTTCTTCATTTCTGGCAAGGAAGCAATGAAATATTTAAAGCTGCTGCTGCTGCTGAGCTCTATATTTATACAAGACAGATGCACATCTTTTCCTCGGTTCATTTTCTAAAATGTTTTCATTTATCTCAGTCAGTTTCCAGTAAACAGATGAATAAACCCAAGTTTTTAAATTCTGTGATTACATGCTGAGAGAACAAAGACAGTTGAAAGTAGTTTTGTCACGTTGCACAAAGTAGGACATAAATGTGAAGTGGAATTAAAATAAGATGTGGTTTGCAATTTAGTGGACCCCCACCTATTTGCGCAGAGATGCACCTTGCCCAATCTTACAGATGGTTTACAAAGAGCTGACAAGTACATGACCCCAAAGACTTTTGCCTGTAATGACAGTTAAAGGTATGCCATGCCATCCATCACTGTCCTTCTAATTCACAATGTATATTCCAAGCAGTGAGGATAATGCATATCTTTATATAATACACACATAATTACATTTAAGTATTTCTTGAGAACATAATGACCGAGAGAACAAACCTGTCACATTTTCATTAAGGGTAGAGTTTATTTTCTGGACATTTAAACCAATCGCTTGTTTGACTCGGTGAAACCCACAGCTGTGCTTCAGATGGTTTTCCCATTTACTTATGTTGCAAACAAGTGACCCACAGACAAAAAAATCAGAAATGTCTCATAGATGCGCAAAAGACAATATCCCTAAATGCCACAGTTTTGTGAATGACTGATAAGTTTTATCTCATTCAGGTTTTCCATCAGCTCTTTACTTTTATTTCTGAGTCACTTCTGCATCATGCTCTTCTGCTCGTGTTCACCCCATTCGCCCCTCCACTGAGCCAACATGTAAAAATAGCTTGTCATTGAATTATTCATTCTCAACCCCAATTCGCACAGGTGGAAAGCTGCAAGTTTTCTACCCACTGGAGTCAACCTATTTATGCAAAAAATATTCTTTTCTTCCAAAATCAGGAGAAATCAACCATGTTGAAAGGTGACATTGAACGTGCATGGATCACGTTGCTCCAGCATTGTCGATTGCAGTTAATTGTCACGGTCTCACACTTCTCCATTGTCCTTGCGTGCCAGTCAACACCTAAAGACTAAGTTGTTTGCAGACCTAGGTTCTATATTTTCCTAATTGTCAGGATTTCTGCAGTTTTCCTGTTCCAGAAACCGAAGAGTTTCTACGGAAAGCAGAGGATCATTTGACCCCACAAAAACATTATCTGCACATGTGCGTTACGTCTTTTACTGCATACCTGTTGTTCTGTGGCCATCTTTGAATTTGAATCTATAAGTCTGATGATGACTTAAAGCAGAAATTTGCTATCAACATCTGATTTATCTCTGGAAAAGTGTAAAAAATTTGGCCGAAAAACTTTACAGGTCAGCATAAGTGTTGAAAAATGGACATAAGCCTATAGAAAACTGTTAACATTTCAAGACCTTTTTTTTTGTCCTCCATTGTGCGAACTTGTTTCATCTGCTAAGCAGTCTGGACATCATTCCTTCGGGTCCATTTATAAAAATGGGAACTCTGGCATTCCTCTGCTGAGCAACTCTCTCAATCTCTTTAATGCAGATCCCAGTGTTCTGTCAGAATGTACATGTTGTCCCTCCAGCACCTTCTCTGCTGGAGAATGCCCCCCCCCCAAAAAAAACCTTCAAAAGGGAGCTGCTGAATACTGCAGTTTGTCAGATTCATTCCAGACTGTCACATGATTTTGACTGATTCCAGTTTCTCAATGAAGCTTATAATATGGGACGCTAGCAGCCTATTTTTAGGATTTCTACAGTGAGTTCCCGTTTATTATTAACACGAGAAACAGGGTTCTCCTTATAAGCTTAAAGTAATACCATGTGATTACAGAAATGACCTTTTAAATGTATTTAGCATCTTATGATGGCAGCTTGCATTACCTTACCTTAACTATGAAGTTTCCAAAGAGGGGAGAGTATTTCTAAATGCAGCATGTTCTGTATCAAACAGAAGTCTTACAACATGAATGTACCACAGACATGCATGTTTTAGAAAAAAAATAAATAAATCAATTGCATCTTACATCTCTCCGCTTACTCTGACTTCATTTTAAACCCCTCACTGATTCTGAAAATTACTAATTTGGAGGCTTACATTAGTAACAGCTTTCAAACCTGGTCGCACTTGCGTATAATACATTCATTGATTGGAAGAAGATGGGAGGTTAGAGGGGTTTTACCAGAAGCCTCTAGAACAGCAATTTGACAGGAAAGAGGGTGAAGAGAGATTTGGAAGACGTGCAGCAAATGGCCCGAAATCCTGAATCAGACCGGGGACAACCACTTTGACGACTAAAGCCTCTGCTCACGGTTAGGTTACGCCTGCTCAACCAGCGGAGCCACTCAGCGCCTGAAAAAATTAGATTTTTGAGTTTCCTATCATCAGGTTGTCAATCAGCGTTGATCAAGATGAAAATCTGACTTTAGTTGGCAAGAAATTTCTAGTTGCTTTATTGTTGTTATTATTATTATTATTATTTTTGAATGAAAAATATCAAGATTAAAAAAAGGAAACGGGTAAATTACATTTTCTTTATTTCTGTTTTATATCTACTGCCTTAAACGGTACAAGTTTGTCAGTATAACAGATTTATTGCATCCATTCATTCTTTCTTTCACTCACCTCTAACCTCCTCCACTTTAGTTATGTTCTTCCTCTTCTTAACCTTCCTCCCACCTGATATTATGACTCAGCGCCAATGTGCGGACCTGTGCACAGACCTTCATTGATCTGTCAGTCATATGGTCATACGGTGCTCAACACCTCCCCCCGAAGACATCAACATTTAACTACCCCAACTGTCAGCTTTCGACACTGCAGGGGGGATTTGGGACGTGTCGGTGGGAAGAAGTGTGGAGAAGTGAGGCGGAAAGACTGAGAGTGTTAGAGTGAGCGAAGAGGGAGGGAGGAGATGAAGAAACGAGTTAAATGGTCTCATCGAAAATGAGCAAAACCCAAAACAGATGAGGATGGCGTCTGTAATTTCAACCCCTAGTTTAAAATCCATTTGGGTTCTTGGTTCTATAATCACCTTAGTCTGACATTGAAGGATGTCATCATTAGATTGTCTGTAGATAAGCTCTTAGGGCATTTGATTAAAAGTTTTCTTTTCAGTCCTTGGTGGATGTCACTCATCATTTGTGTAATGCCTGTTGAGTTTTCTGGTTAAACATTAATATTTTCTGTCCAACTTTTGCAATTTTCCATCATTGATGTATAACTTCATCTTCTCCAGAGGTCTCGGGATTCACAATTTAGAACATACTTTTCTTTTTTTACTTTGAAGTGACAGTTTTATGAAACTTTGCTGTTTTCTTATAGAAAAACATTTCACTGATCATTTAGGCTAACAAACTTGAACCCCTAACTTTATTGCCTAATTTCAAAAACATTATTTCAACTTAAAGGTAACAGTGTTGATGCTTACTTGTGCAACTTTGTAAGGATGTAACATTATCAAATCTTACCAGTATTTATTTTGCACAAACTAAGCAGTGATCAGTTTGTCTGCATGAATGTTGATGTCAACAGTGTTTGCATTGCTGTTATTTTTATTCACCATTGCTACTTGTTTTAGAATTTCATCACTCCCTCAAATTACAGTCGACTGGCCTAACAAAACTAAGCCTCATTCAGGCTCAATATTTAATACATGGACGTCTCCTCTGCATTCATTTTGTGCTCTTTTTGGTCCGTCATTAAGGATGCACAGCCAAGCTCTGCAAATGCAACAATACCTCCAGTAATGGTGGGGGGGGCACTGTGGTGCACTGTGGCTCTTGTGAGATGAGCAAAAATAATATAGAAGATGAAGACCGACATGGGGGATCTTCTTCCTCCACATCCTCATAGATCGCTTCTGTCTACCGCTGTGCCTCTTTCTGAGGATGTATCTTATAAAGTCTTTGTCCATTCATGCCATGTTTGCTCATTTTTGAAACTTTACCAAAAATTCAGAGACTAACTGAGAACTGCCCTCTAGTGGCTACGTTGATTTACAACCATTCTAACTTAAAGTCATTGAAAGCAGGAGAGCATTGACTCTTAACAGAATTGAAGCGGTTGGACTTGTTTATGGTCATAAAGGGAGCATAAATTGACCTTTTTAGTGCCACTGAGTTGTTTAAGACTTATGAAGGCTTCAACAAAGCCTTGTATTATTGTTCTGGCTGTCTTTCCAATATAATCAAACACAGTGAGGATAGTCCAAGAAATATGACAAGATGGTAACAAATTAACCCGACTGAGTAAAGTCTAATGAAGACCCCAAACGTCTGGGTAATAACTTAAAAGGCATTAGCTGTCAAGGTGCTGAACACAAAGGAGTCTTGTGTTGCTTTCTTTTGGCATGGAGCGATGACAAAAGGATGGTCAAAAGGTATTCTGTTGGAGTTATAATGTCCAAAATGCAGCTACTTTTCACACCTGTTGCCCTAATACCAATTCATCAGCGATGATGAGTTTGGTGTTTTTAAATGATGTGGTCACTGAATAAGATGTTAGTTCCTTTTTAAAACGATTTTCAAACCAGTAAATGTTTCATTCTCACTATGCAAGTACTAACTTATGAAGCTTGAAAGAAAAGGAGGAGAAGAAAGTCAATCTGTTTAAGTAAGACCATAGAACAGGATTGGGGGAAAAATGGTCCCTAAAGATGATTTCATAATCTGTTTGCTCTGGCAGATTGTCACCACGCTCGAATCTTTCACAGTCTTACATCTCCCACTTCAGTGCTCTGATCTGATTATTTTTTTTGTTGATGTTATGATTATGATTTGGCAATCTGTTTGCAATTTCACTGAACTGAATCCAAATGATAATTTTTTTTTTATTCTATCATTTGGTGTAATGGCTTAATGTTTTCTCACTCAGCTGTTAAGATCCTGTTCTATACCAACACAATGTCGCATGTAATTTCATTTTCATTGCATTGACAATTTGGTGTAATTATCAATGCAATGTTGCATTACTGACTAAACAAATAATTCACCATGTTGAAGGGGTGAAAGCTAAAAATATTTATTTAAAAACAAATCTGTTGATAGCAGATATACTAGACTAAATCTGTTTGAGTCTTTGCAGCAGGAAACTGATTCATTTGGGAACAAATATCTGCTGTTGTGCGAAATGTGTTAGCCGAGCAATTTAGATCTAACTAAAGGCGACGTGGCCATTGTTTAGATCTGCTTGATAAAAAGCATAATGAGAGGGAGGCGGCAGAGAGAACTGATGAGGAAAGCAGACAGAGAGGAGGAGACAATCTGCCTTTGTCGTCCTCCTCCAAGGTCACCCTTTCTGCTGAATCAAATATTTCACTCTGGGAGAAATGGGCATCTCTCTCCTCCCCCTTTTCCTCCATCCCTCCTTCTCACTTTCCTCCTCCTCCATCCATCACTTGTTTCACTGCCGCCGCTCCCCCTTCCCCCTCCTTGTTTTTCACTTCACATTCCACTTCTCCTCCTCGCCACCGTCCTCCCACTCGCCGCCTCCCTCCTTTCTGGGGCGCTGCGGATGCAGTTCCCATGGCAACCATTGGATCCATGCTTGTCTGGATGTGATCCATTAATAGCCCCGCTGGCTGCGGATAACACCGGCGCATCTTGCGTTTGGACCACAGTTGGAGGAAAAATAGACGGAGACGCGCGATATCAAAACCAAAACATTCAAAAGAGAAACTGTCCGAGAACGTAGGGAAAGATGGAGTTTGCCTAAACCTAAATTTAGCCTCACTCCCCAGACAGTTAAAGCCACACGTTAACTCCAAGTGCATCCCTTTTTATCTTGTGTCCCCTTAGCATTTCAAACAGAAATGTTTTGAATGCTCTTGATTTGTTGTTTGGCTGGTTTTCCTATTGGAACCTCAGATTTTTAACAGAACAAAATCTTTTACGGCCATTTCTCTTTTGACGTCCACCATATTGACAGAACTTATGATTTTTGTTGTTATATTTCACAACTTACAAGTGATTTTTACACATCGAGACTGGGACGCTTATCTCCGTGGCTCATCACATTGGCAACACTGGCTAGGTGACATTTTGAATGGCAGGTGGCCAGGCCAGAGTGTTTGTGTGTGTGTGTTTTTTTTTTTTTTGTTTTTTTTTTTGCGACTGTGTGTTTATCTCTGCAGGCCTCGTAAGTACACATCAGAGATAATGCTTACAGGGTTAGAAATGTGCGGTTTGTCGCAGAGGCAGCGTATGAATGAAAGACGGAGGGTGTGTGAGAGACGGTTTGACCTACTTTTCCACTGCGGAGGACCAGATCCACAGAGATCCAGCCAGCCGCCTTCTCGCCGCACCTCTTCATTTTGTCTCGCCCACAAGGACAAGAACAATTAGCAGAGTGTTCTGCAGACCCACCAGATCTAATAATGGCAACACATTTTACTTTCAGATGTGGCTCATTTAACAGCTGTGTAGGTCAGACGGTCACTTAACTTTTATTGTGAGCCACTGCTCGGACACTTACTTGGCTTTACCGCATTTCTTTTATTTCACAGAACGTATTTAAATTACTTGATGTGCTTGATGTCCTGTGTGACATTAGAAGATTATCATATCTGTTAAGTTTCTGGTCAAGATAAACTCTGAAGTTTCAGAGATGTTTTAGCTTTTGGATTCAATGTTCTGGGAAGAATTTATTATTAAACCTTAAGACTTTATAATAAACATCTCATTGGATTTACCTGTTTAAAAATCTTTTTTTTTTTTTTCTGGATAATTCAACAGATTATGCTCTCCTCTTTCAACCACTTACTTTTCAGCTGTCGGTTTATTTATCAGCATTTCAGTGTGTTTAAATATTTCTGATCAGAAAAATTGACTCCCTGAACTTTGCCTTTTAGGTTCCCATTAAAACGCTAAATGCGACTTGGTACGTCTCATTCATTAATTGCATAATGACTTTCCTCTGCAGTGAATCAGACGCTAATTACAAACAGATCACAACCATAAATTAAATGAGAGACTCAGTGGAAATTAGCTGCCATAGATTTGGCACGCATTGTCTTCACAGCAATTGCTTCGCTTCCCCTTTATTCAGCCTACATACATGATCATAAAAAGACGTATGTGTGCGATGGAGAATTAAGGAAATTATCTGGTATTTGTTTCGTTGCACTCAGACAGGAAAAGAGAAATTATTTTTAGATGCTGATGGCTGTTGGAACCAGAAACCATCATTGTGAAGTGTGTGTGTGTGTGTGTGTGTGTGTGTGTGTGTGTGTGTGTGTGTGTGTGTGTGTGCGTGTTTGTGCGCGCGTGCGTGTTTGTGCGCGCGCGGATGTCCATTTGTTGATTTGCTCTGGAATTCCTTCCATGAACTCTCTGCTTTACTGTAGGAGCCGCGCTCTGGCCTCAGTAAATGAATGAAATCGGCCACCTTGCTTTTAGATCGCCTGATTCATAGTGTATAAAAGCAGTAGTTAAGTGCTGTACCATTAAGAGGTACCTGTGACCTCTACAATCCTCTCCCAACCCCCAAACACACATTTATTTTGCCCAGCAACAGCAGCACACCAGCTTCCTCTGTCAGACCAGTTATTATGGACCCATTGCCCTCCATTTCTTTTCTTTTTTTCTTCCTTCCTTCTCCTCCCATCACTAACCGTTTCTTCTTCCATTTTTCACCTCTGATCAATCGTTCTATCTTGTCCCCTTTTGTCTCTTATTGATATTATCTTTCAATGAATCAGTCCACTTCCACAAAATCTCTTTTACACCAGTTTCCATTTTCATCTTTTCAGTAAATGACACACTTTATCCTGGTGACCTGGCACTTCATCTAAACTTCAAGATAATGAAATAGGTTTAGATTTCACTTTTGGTGTCAAACAAATGTTGTGTTGTGTCAGCATTTTAGCACACTTTTAAAATGGTTAGCAAATTTAAATTTAAAAATTTACATTAACATTTACCTGGCACAGTTAAGAATTGACCTAAAACAAGTAACCTTCCACGTAGCAAATTTGTGTTTCTGTTTTTTTTTTTTAGACGTGCAAAGTTGAAGTTTTGAAGTTGGACAAGCAGTACATCTTCTTGATGTATGCTTTTTATAGAATAATTACTCTAAACATGCAGGTAGAGCTACAATGGAGAGGTTTAGATTGAAGCACTGTATGGCCCAAATATCAATATGTAGATCCAAGGGAGAACATGTGGCAAAAATTGAAAATTGATGCTCGGAGACCCTAACCATTCATCTTTTGAAAGATGAATGGGTAAGTCAGAGAGCTCCCCACTGCTGGGAAGATTCTGACTGCCTTATAAAAAATGATCTGAATCTAAACTGTCCTTTTTCTTTTTTCCCATACTCATCGTCTTGACTGACACTTATTAAAATGGAAAAAAAAATCTGTGAATTTGATATTTTATCTCCATCTCCTGCAATGATTCCTTCAGCACCTTTGAACTCTTGCAGCAGGAAACTTATCACGACTTGAGATCTGTTTTAAGAGATGAGACTTTGATTAGGCATTGACTGGCTGTAATGAGCAAAATTGGAT
Organism: Poecilia formosa; assembly: GCF_000485575.1. Lineage (NCBI taxonomy): Eukaryota > Metazoa > Chordata > Actinopteri > Cyprinodontiformes > Poeciliidae > Poecilia > Poecilia formosa. The sequence continues at coordinate 4,387,192 of NW_006799946.1, read as the reverse complement.
ACGTAACTACTTGAGAAGTGAGCGCTCACTCTTCAGAAAAAAGACTCGAAAGGACGCGACCCGTCTTTATCTGCTTTGACTCAGTGTGAGCCAGAGTATTGATTTACCTAATGTGTTTTAAGTTAACTCCTTTGGCCCTTCAGACTGTGGAGTGTCCTTTAGAAAAGGCTAAAGGCACAGCTGATTGGCGAGTATGATTTAGCTTGGTGGTTTTGAGGTTTTAAGAGGAGAAAAGGTCCAGCGGTGTTGACCCGGTTGGAAATATGAGCTGGTTAAACCACCTGCTGTGTGGCTATAATGACTGTGCAGTGTGTTAGACGCCACCATCTGTGGAGCGGCAAAGGTGTCCCCCAGGGAGTCCTTTGATTTTTGAGTTTCCGTTCCTAATTCATCCCCCGCTGATCTCTTAAACAGTTGAAACGTTGAGGTGAGGAGTGTTCTTTTGTTTAATGGGGGAACGACTGGGAACACCAGACTCTCAGCAGCTTAAATAAGAAATGCCACTGATCCCCCCTATTCATTACATGTCCTGTGGGAGTAAGAGGTGGTGAATCTAATAATGGCATATGGAGCACCTTTTAGTATTTTGCATATTTTGTCAATTTATCTATCCTCTACTCTCCTCAGAATTGAATTCTGGGATTTATGAACCAGATATTAATAAGGAGCAACAGAGACGGTGGAGAGGGGGTCTTTGGCATACCAGCAAGAACTGAGTTTGTTTATATAATTAAACCATCACTTTTATTCATATTTTCATTTAGTAGATGCTAAATTTCCCTTCTAGCATAAGACACAAAACATTCTTAAAAGATGAGTGTCCTTTTCAACATTTATTTTAAAAAGCCACATGAATGTAATTTAACTCTGGATTTATAGTTTCTGTCCAGCTGGAAGGAGAATCCCTTCTCTGGTTTACTCTTTTTACTCTTTAAACAAAAAACAAAAAAACTACAGGTTTATTTTTTAAGGATTGCCTTTTTTTTTTTTTTTTTTTTTTAGCTCCATCGATCTAACTTCCCTCTCCTTGCTGAAGAGAAGTGTCCCTGCAATTTGTTGCTGCCTCCTTGTTTCCCGTTAGAAGTGGTGTGTTCAGGATGATGTACAGTGCCATATAGGCCAAAACACTCTGGTCTCCTCTGACGGTGTCCTCCTTCTAACAACCTTTAGGTGGTAAACAGCCAAGTATTGATGGATATCCTTGTATCATTTTCTTCCCATCACCAGATAACAAATTAAACTGTTCAAAATGTGAGATATATTTATACTGAACTCAAATTACATCCAGGAGGATTTAAGTAATTATGTGACATCTTAAGGCACTTGGTTGCATTGGATTTTATTTGGGGATGTTAAAGTAAAATGGGCTGAAAAAATATTCCCACCACGTTTTTTTAGAGTTTCATTTGCAAAAAAAAAAAAAAAAATTATTCTTTTCCTTCTTCTTGCGCTTTACAGTTATGCACAACTTTTTTGTTGGTTGATCATATAAAATTAGGATGGAATAAGTTGCAGTTTGTGGTGAAAGCGGCAACCAACACAACCCACAGAACTTAAAAGCACTTCACACAACACGATAACATCTGTACTTTTGTACGTTCAGAAGCTTTTGTTGGCCTTTGGCGGCTTTTGATTGTCAGCGTTTCTATTCCATAACTGCAGCATTCCAGATCCTGCTTGCTGTGCATAAAAATAAGAGAGACTCACGGAGAATATTAAAAAGTAGGGCTCCTTTAGCTTAGTTTCCTGCTTGTGTATAATAAAACTTCATATTGCAATTCTTGTACTTTCTAAGCTGCAGACTGACTTTTCTTTAAAATCTAATCTGTCCTTTGGGGACAATAATTTGTGTAATACACACCCTCACATGTCGGAGGTTTGTTTTTTAAGGACCTATATGATCTGCTTATTATTTTTATCTCATTCTTGCTCAGCTATGTTTAGGTTTAAAGCAGGGGTGTCCAAAGTTGGTCTTTCAGGGGTGTCCAAAGTCGGTCCTTGAGGGCCGGCATCCTGCATGTTTTAGTTCTCTTCTAGTGGTAGAACAACCTCCTCAGTGTTCTGCTTAGGCCTTCTGATGAGCCATCATTTGATGCAGGTGTTGTATTCGGTTTTGTATTCTGATCAGATGGGGAGCAAAGGCAAAATCAGTTTCTGATGCTCTGATTTCCTCCTTAAGGTTGTGAGTGAAAAGTTTTAATTTGACTTTAGAGTTGATCGTTTGAGGAAATTTGTCATCATTTTAACAACTTTTCCTTTTCAGTTGTTTCCAGGCTCGAGTTCCTAACGGTTGAGGTAGATTTTGAAATTTCCGCTCCAGTTTTGACCAGGATTGTTGATCTAATGTGCTCAGGCATCAGCACGTTCCTCCCTACGGTTGTCAGAATAGCCTTCGTGATGATATCAAGCTAAGCAAGGCTTGTGCAAGTCACACTTTTCTGCACTTAAAAAGTCTTTGTCCCACTTGTGAAGTAATGCTGTTGTGAAAAGTTTGTTCCGAAAGAGAACCTGCCATGTTTGAAATTGGCAGGTTCACAAAATTGGTCTAAATTAACCTAAAAATCTCTGACAAGTGCAGCTCCTGTAAAAAAAAATACTTTAAAGGAGTGCAAGTAGCCATACATTAGGTTTTTTAACGTCTTTATTGACTGATTTAAGATCCAGGCTCATGGAAAATACTTCCATGAGCCTGTTTCAATTTCTTTTGAACCACTTTCTCCTTTTGCGTTTCTCTATTTGAAACATTACATCTGCACTTTGCAGCTCCATCAAAACTGCACAGCTCTAAGGCACAGTCATGCTAATTAAAGAGCTGCAGTCAAACAGCCTCTCGGGCAGTTTTCACAGCGTGAACCCCTTTAAACCACAGCCACTTTAAACTGGGGCAGATCATCTTTTCTTTTCTTTCTTTCTTTTTTTTTTTGGCGGTTTCATCCGTCCAGCTGCTTTGAATCAGGTTCTTTGTGTTATGATAATCAGGGACAAGAACTGTTCCACCTATTTGCTGCTCTGGATTATTTTTAGTTTTTATGTAGGTGTGAGTCTGTGCTGCTGAGTGCACGGTGCCATTTGTTCCTCTGTGTGAACGCAGCTCACAGAAGGATGTGAGACATGCAATGCAGCCATATGAGACAAAGAAAGTGTGATGGTGAGAGGAACAGAATTTTTTTTTGTGCAGATCTGCTGAATATATGTCCAATTAACCAAAAGGAGGAGGGCAGGAAGTTATGAAAGACGATGACTGGAGTATGCAAAGCTTGAACTTACAGCTTGAGCATCCTGAGGATTCTGAGGCTTGGGTAGAAAACCTCTATGAGACATCTCTAGAAAAACATTAAAGTCGCTATTTGTATTGTCAGAATTGATTTAGAACATTGCAGCACAAGTGAAAATGTGTTTTAAACAGATTTAACTACTTAGCAGTAAGGACTTTGCGAAACAAAAAGAAATCACAGTCGACAATTTGGAAAGCTATAAAATGAATTGAACTTGTTTATCATGTCTTCGTTCCTCCTGTATTTTAGAGCGAATGTACCTCTGAGTACATTAAAGTTATTTCTTTTTATTTCGCTTCTGATCTGATCTGCATTTTACACAGACCAGAAAATCTGATGCGGTTTATACACAGAATACATTTTTTCCAGTTCAATCTAATTATACAGACAAATTCAAAGTCCATTACGCATCTTACAATCCGATACCAGTTCTAAACATAAAGGGTCACGTTCAGTTTATTGTTCCATTTGGAAGATGGTCTGTTTTAGTAGCAATAACATCATCCAGAATTCATGTGTGGCCCTTTAAACCGGAGGAAGCTCCAGCAGATCATGGCGGCCCCTTGGCTTAACTGAATGAGGGCGGTCAGAACACCAAGCAGACACAAGAAACACAGAATCGCTGCTTTAGGAGTACTTTGTACGTTAAAGAAAAATGTTAGGGTTAATGTCAGCTGTAGTTTCTTAAGTGGCTACATCTAGAATAGAAACCCAGCAAACATATAAACTCTAAGCCCGCGGGATGAAAAACAGAGTAAACACAGTTATTCACAGCAGTAAGTCCTTTAACTGTTTACTACTGGAGAAAAAACAAAAGGATAACATAGTTACAGGTAAAAGCAGTAATTGCAGATGATGGATAATTGGAGAGTAGTAGGAGAAAGTAGCAGAGCGGGGAAATGTGGTCACTAATGTCCTCCGGCAGCCTTATGGCATTACCAACTGACCTTGCATCTTGGTACATCCTGGTATAGATGCTGAGTATTGCATTTATTTGCAAACATGCAAGGACATTTCCAACAGGATCATAAATAGGTTTATGCTCGTTTAAGTTGCAAAAAAAATTATCCTCCTTCTGGTTGTTTCTCACTTCAACTAAGCCACCTACAGTACATCGACTTGGTGGAGTCTAACCGAACAAGAAAGGTTGAGCAGATTTTAACTAGAATGCTCGCGCTCTTGCATCTTCCTCATAATCTTTTTCTTTTGAGTTGTGTTTCTCAGGGGGAAAAAAATCTAAAAGCATGAAAGGAAATCCTTCAGAATCTGCGTTAGAATCTGGCATTATTTACACGTTATACAGTTATCCAAATCGAAGGCATCACCGACTACTAAATCGAAAGTCCAGAAATATGTGAAAAACTTTTTTTTTTGCTATAGAACTGTGTGTATATTGTTTGTTTGGTTTTTTTTGTTTGTTTTTTTTGATCCCGATGTGTTTGTGTGCACAAACCAGCTTGGATAGAAACCTGACTGTCCATCAGTCATAAAGGCAACACTATCCAAATCTGACCTGATGGTGTTTGAACTAAAAACACAATACACACTGTCTGAACACATATCAAACATATTTCTCCTTTTTTATTTCTTTCATTTTGATCTCCAAGTTGTCTTCAGATCTAAAATATTGACATAAAGACAGAGCTTTGTGCACCTGGGAAGCAGATCCTCTTTGAAGCGTTGACAGATGTATTTTTCTGATTCAATCTGCACGGGGTGGTTTCTATTCTGAATCAAGTACGTTTCCTCCTCATTGCCGTTACTGATACTAAAAGTTGGAAACCTAAATCTCAGCCTATGAGGGATTAAAGTAATTTGGAGGTAAAAACAAAGAGCTTGATTAAAAATTCTGTTCCATCAGCCTTTAAGTTTCATTCCCAAATGTCATCTCACCCAGAAAGGAAGGAAGGAAGGAATATTCCGCTTGGGTCAGAACAAACTTTAGCTTTCCAGAGTGCCATCGCCTCCTCACCACCTGCAGTACTTATATATATTTTAGCAGCTGTCAGCTTGGGGGACAGTCCAGTACCCTGTTAGAGGAATGACTCAGAAGGTGAGCTGGATGGTTTAATGCATCCGAGGCGATCTCCACTGCATCTCGTCCCTCCTCCACTGACCTTGTTTTCCTATCTTTTTAAAGACTTGTTTTAAAATTGGGACTATTTTTACTTAAGCATTTTTAAATTTTAATTAAACAAATTATAACCCATCTACCTCACTAAAGAGATTTGAAATAAGAAGAAGAAGAAGAAAAAAAGGCACAGAACAGGACGGTAAACATGGATGCAATCACTTTTTATTTGATGTTAGTTTGTGACAGTTTTTTTCTCTGTTAAATACCAAAATTAAGATTCTTGTCATTTTTGATTCTACAGTGAAAGCACATAAATAACAAACCCAAAGATCCTTTTAAGTTATAAATATAAAACAAAGAGTAAAATACTAAAGGCGAGGAAAAGATAACTTTATGTCGATTCAAACGGTCACAAAGTTGGATATGGAAGGCTAAAGCAATGTATTACATTATAATGCAACGGACTAACCTCTAAGTAAATGGTTGGAGAAATATATCCAAAAAGGACCTCAGATAATATCACATTTTTTCATTTTGATCCTGCGTGGAACAGAAAGACTTGTTGTTTTCCCTTTTTCGTTTCACTTGATGATTCCATATCCAAGGTCACCCTTTATTACTCTGTCCTCCAACTTTCTTCTCTTGGCTCTTTATTCGATTAGGTTAAAATATGTCACTCATAAATGGGACACTCGTTCAAAGAGCTGAACTGCCGTCATTGTTTGTAATGGAAGAAGGGCTCCTGCACCGGGACGGTTTTTATGCTCTTACTGAGAAAACAAAAACATAATGCACTCTAAATGCACTCCTGTGAAAGTGAGTCTACTTTTAAGCCACACAAAGTAATTATAACAAGATCTGTTTAAAGTACTGACGCATGTAAAAACAACTTTAATAATAATTCTTCATCAGAATATTTTCCAACCTATTTTTAGGTGTGAAAAAATGATTTAAAAAAATATAGAATTATTTGGTTTCTATGAAACTACACAATCTGTTGTTTTTTTTTTTGTTGTTTTTTTGAGCTAATAATAAGGTATGAAGGGTAAACTGACATTCAGCTTTTCTTTCCTCCCAGATTTCATTTTCTCGCCTTCGTCTTTCTCCAGCCTCTTTTTGTTCACACAGAGGAGCCACCTTTGGGGAAAAAAGTGATTCAGGACTCACGTGGCTTGAAGGGCAAAGACGAACACATGCAATGGACTGGGGGGGAGGGCTGGAGTAAAGGAAAGAATTGATTTTCCAGTCAAAGAGGCCATCCAATGATGGACCAAGTTTGCTCCCGGGGTTCAGGGGGGCGACTGAAGGGGGGGTTCCGGCTGGCTCAAGCCGACTACGAGTAAAATATGGCAGTCAATGAACTGAGCTGATCATCATTTCTTTCTCATTAGAGATAAAGTGCTTACCGTTGTTTCTTTAAAACAAGTCTTTGTTTGGTTTGGCTCAGAAATGCATGAAAGATTCGTGTGTTGTTTTTTTTTTTGTTTTTTTTTTTTGTTTTTTTTGGTGAGGTGGTTTGGACGGGAGCGTTTCGGTGTTTTTCGCCCTTCACACGGCGCTCGGCCCAGCATCCCCTCTGGCATTCCAGCAGCACGGTGAGACGGAGACGGACCGCGATGAGAGACGGACCGAGGAACAGACAGATCGCTGCGCACTCACACAAACACTACCATTGGCTGGCTGGCAGCCATGACAGATGGGGGAGTTGGGTTCATGGGGGGTGGGGGGATTGCCATGGAAACCAGCACAGGCGCTACCCTGAGCCTTTTCCACCCTGGATAAAGCCGAGCTGCACATGATCTGCAGAGGAGTGCAGCGTGGGCAGCACAAGCCTTATTTTTTATTTTTTCTTCGTCTTGTTTATTTTGTTGTTGTGCAACAAGTCAGATTCAATAGGTTCACGCCTGAAATTTAGACTTTAGATTAAAGCGGCACAGAGCGAGATGGGGAAAAAAACCTGAATTTGTTTACACAATTTAGTAACTATGTCATCAGGGAAAGTGTGTCAGAACAAACACTTGACCAAACAGAATCAGATGCATATTTATTTATCGTGCTGTCAGCCCTCCGGCCCCGGCGGCTCTATATTCCCATTACTTCCTCCTCCCACTCCACCAGAGAGCAATTATCACACAGTCATCTTCTCGGTTTCCATCACATTAACATTATCTCACGTTTCTGTCTCCCTCAGCGGCCCCACGGTTCCCGCTGATTATATTCTCACTGGCTGAGTCCCTCCATCGATCCTGTCGGAGAGCAAACGAGGCAAAGCCCCAGTTCACCCGCAGAGGGTCTAACTGGATGTGACAGTCTCTAAAAGCCCAGCCACTACCGCTCTCTGCTCCAGAAACACAGAATGGGTTGATCCTTCCATAGCTCTCCTCCATGGTTTCTTCACTTCATTTTCTCGGCCTCTCTTCTCAGACATGCCCAGACCATGGTGTCTGCAGCAGTATATATAGATTCAGCTCCCGCTGTCCTTCTTAAATACCGTTGTTTTCTCCTACACAATCATTCACGCTTTGATCACATGCACCTGTTCTCACATACGGATAGTCTTTTTAAACTACAACATCTTGGAATTTCTTTTGATGGATGATGTAAGACAAGAGGCGTCTAATGACTTCCTGAATCTTTGCTGATGTTAATTTTTAAATTTCCTGCCCCTTGATTCTGATAAAGCCAAAGTCTTTGTTACTTCCCTGTTTCACCAAGTTCAAGTATTTTTACTAGGTGTGTCATTTAGAGTAATTTGATAAATTCTTCAGTCATTCCTCATGTCTCTATATTTTATCTCCAGGAGTCGAACCCTCTTGTGTTCTTGATCTAAAATAGTCTTGGCTTTAAGATGGTCATTTTAACATTATTTTGATCACAGCAGCTGAAGTTCAAGTACATTCAGTTAAATTAAATTTGCTTTTAGATCAAAGATTTTGAGCCACCCTTTACTACTCTATATATCCTGTTATGACTCTTTTTTAACGTATTTTGTATTCTAACATCATCTTAATATGTCATCTGTTGAAACATTAGTTTTAAATACACCTCTAGTAACTAGTTAAACAAGTAGATAACTTGCTGCACTGATTGAGTGCTGTTGAACAAACTGGCAGCAGTTCCTTTTTTTTTTGTTGATGGATTTTCAACAAAAATGGATTTTCAGATTTGATATAAAACTGTTTTGTTCTTTAAGAACAAGGGTGGGTTTACATACAGAAACAATTCATGAAAATTAGAAAAAATAATGTCTTTAGATTTCTTTACCACATGTATTCCAGATTATTTATATATATACTAGGCAGTAATTTGAATTTATTTGTGTTCTGTTACACGGTGTCTAAATCACTTTGAGACATTTTTTTCATTTCCTTTTATAAAGCTTCATTCTTATGCAAAACAGTTTGGTTTTTTTTGTTTTTTTTTCGGTATTGCTGCGAAAAATGTCAAAGGCGCCTTTCTGAGTGAGACAGATAACTCAGTTTGTATGTATGATGATGATTTATGGTTCCTCACTGAGTGGGCGTCTGTGTATACCTGTGTGAGTGTGACTGTGTGATAAATGTGAGATACAGTTGTGATTATGATGCTGTTTATGTCAGAGAGAGGGTAAAACCATAATTTATAGCATAATCCACATTGTACAGAGTTTTCTAACGCTAAAGGATTTAATTTTAGTGGAGATGATCCTCCAATCATCTTTTTTGGCCTGCAGAACAGTGGAAAGAACGATCTGACTCCACCTCACGTTTGCGGAATCTAAGGAAGGATTTTGTGACGACGATGATGATGATGATGATTCAAACTTTTTTCTTTCTGTCTATACTTTCATCCCCCTGCTTTTTGAATATTTATATGTCCCCGTTTACTGTTCTCTTCACAGTGAGAAGAGGAAGCTGCAGGTGAACATTACAAGCCCCATCCAGTGCAGCATGAACGGACGAAAGTGCACGGTCGTCGTCGAGCCAAAGATCAACCAGTCACATCCGGACTTCACCAAGAGTCGAGCCGGCTACATCCTGGCTGTTCCTGGCAACTGAAGCGGGCCTGAAGAAGAAAAGCGTAACAGCTGATTTTAAACCATTCCGAGATTATGATGAAGATTGTTTTGATTTGCAGAGCTGCTGTTGATGTGGCAAGAAGCTCTACGTATGAATTGATTCTTTAAGCTAAGCCAAATTTGTCCTAGTTTTGCTAGTCGTACCATTGGAGAAGGCGACATCGGCTAAAAGAATATGCACTTATTACTTACCAAAGGGGAACTGTTGCTTTGGTTAAAATCTGTATTTGAGTTGATTTGCTTTGTGCAATATTTAGTTCGCTGTATACTGAGTGTTAGTCGAGGTGAGGACGGATTATCTAAAAGCTGTTCTCAGAAACACCGTCGTTGCGTAATATCATCAAAATCCAAACGTTTCACAGGAATTTCTAATCCCTGAAGCTCCATCAGTTGGCCGGCTCAAATGGGAACCCTTGAAAAATGAAGAATACGGTTGATTATGTTTGCTTTAATGTGTACCATTTGTGTTTTCAAATACTACAATGCTACCAAACACCGTACCTATCTAACGGAGATGATGAAGAACCTGGAATGTCTGCTTTACTTAATGTTTACAGGTGTATCATGAAACTGGGCCAAAGTCTCAGTGACAGATTATTTCAGTTGTCATCACAGGATGTTTGTTAGAATGTGTTGAGCACATCCTGCTTGCATAAGAATGGCAAAAAATAATGAACAGCAAGTAGCAAATTAAACTCTCTTCATTTTATTTCATATTGTCTGTAGGCGTAAAACTCAATGCTTTATCAGAATTGCTTGCCAGCACTTCATACAGACGGAGATCATGTTTGAGTGAGACTAAAGATGCAGGTTATCTTTTCTAACTCCACTAGTTTGCTCAGAGCTTCACCTATAGACCACAGAGACGGGGTTGGACACATTTGGACAGTTCTTTTCATCAGTCAGCTCTTTGGAGACTTTTCTTTTACTTTTCTCAAAGCTTGGAAACCCACACAGCGCAAACCACATGATTTCACTTGGATTTGTCTTCCACAAGGTGTCAGTTGTGCTAAAGTCATCCCTTTGCTTTTTTTGTGTTGGCTAAACATAGAGTGTTTTTCTCTGTTTTGCAAAAGAATCTGTCAACACTGAATTTCACCAAACACAAATGTCACGTTTTAGGATGTGGATTTCATTGTACGGTAACGAATGGGGGGGAAAAAAAGATGCATATACAAAGTACAAAACCACTAAAAATAACGAGATTCACACAGTTTGCACGAAGGCGATGTCATCTAAACGCCCCTGGCCATTCACACCACGAATACGTAGCTCACTCAAATAATATTCAAATCCGTCCTTGGATTGAACAGACAAAGTAGAGATTTTGGGCTCAAACTATCCTAACCCCATTTACCCATTGAGGTGAAATATTTATTTCTGATCTTTGTAACGTTTTCCACAGAAAATCTTTCTTGTAGATGTTCTGGAGCTTTCTTTAAAGTATTTGTTTCTAGAAAACAGTTTTTTTCCCCCCCATCTTACATTGTAGCTAACAAGCTAACTGCTATCATGCTAGCTCACAAGCTAACCACTAAGTCAAACAGTTTGCTGCTGCTGGGCAAGCTAGTTAGATAACCATTAATATAATATAACAAAGAAATATACCCAAATATTTTCTCAGATTTTTCTTCATTTAGTCTATTTTGATGTTAAAATCCATCCAGAGACTGAACAGAAAAAGCTAAAATTCTGACCTAAATATATATTTTTTCAACTTGTCGTCTAATCACTTTCTTTATCTATTTTACTGTTTTAGGATGTTGCTTTAAAAGGACCAATCAGATTGATTTGATTTCTGTTTACATGGCTCCTGGTGTTTAGGAGAGTCTGCTAATAATAGGAGCGACAAGACAGTTGTATTGAATTTGAAAGTAATCATTTTTTTATTCATGCTGTCTTTATATTAAACCTTAGATACGCTTAACTATAAAAAACAAATAAAAAATGCATTCATGTACAGTTTCTTTGATACTTTGACTGTCGTTCTAGTTTTGATCCTGAAAGTTACTAGAGAGCTCCAGAACATTTACAGAAATGTTCACTTCCTTTGCCGTTTTCTTTGAACAACAGGAAATATCTGCCTAATCTCCCTGTTCTGCTTACAATTTCCACACAGCTGGTTATAGGAGGATTAAATGTCTTTCTAGATGTTTTAATGGGAATTGCATAAATGACCAAATCAAGCAAAAAGACACAAAAGGACCACACAGCCAAAAGCTCCCATTGTGTTTTCTCTGGACTAAAAGCTTTCTTTGTGCTTCACAACAGGAAGGAGAACTTTAGTGGACTTTCAGGCAGCACAGTCATCCAACTGTGTGGGATTTATCCAGATATTGTTTAATCACTTTGACAATGTTTCCACCTTTTGAAGATTATTTATCATTAATCATGTAGCCATCGACGATAATCTATATATTCACATATGGCGTGTTTTTCTGTTCTTATGCTGCACAAATGCTACAAATCTGTTTTATTACTTTAGGTATTTTGGAAATACACAGGGTTTTTTGGTACAGCAAAAAGAACTTTAGTTTGAAAAGTTCTAATCCCTTTTTTTTTCTTCATATTTTACTTCCCATGAGTGAGATTTTGTTGTAATCCATCAAAATGGTATTATTCAAAAAATTGAAAAAAAAAAAAGAAAAGAAAAAAAAAAAGGTTCTTGGGCCCTTAATGTTTTTGCTTTGGATTTTTGATGCTTTTTCGCTCGGCTCATCACAAAAACAGTTTGTTCCCATTTCNTCAGGGAAGTGTTGCAGGTTTTACTAGACAGTCTACAAAGGAGTGTTGCTGTGCGTGTGTGTGAGCTGTAGCAGTGCAGCTCTGCATGCATGTCCTCCAGCGTGGTAATTTCCCACCGGATTTTCCTCTTTTCCCTCCTCTCCGCTCGGCTCTTCACCGCTCATCATTAGGATGGACTTTATGTCATTTCTTACTTCAGCGCTTCTCTCCGGGCCAGAGAGAGGTGTTGGTGAACAAAGCTTCATTTTTTTAATATTTTTTTTTTGCTATCTTTCCTTCTCCTGTCTCCCTCATTGCATGTCTCCACTCTACATCAAATCACTTGGCTCCTGGGCCAGCATAGCTCACCGTACTGCTGGGCGTTCAAGGATATTTTTTTTGTTTGTTTTGCTTCATGTTTTTTTGTTTTGTTTTGTTTTACTCTGTTATCATGAACTCAATGTTTTCAAGTAAAATTAAAAAATATACATATACAAGATTGCAAAGAAGAATTATGGATATCCCAAAGCATTTTATAGAGTGCACAGTATTTCAAATTTATCGTCATTTTACTACCAACAATATTTGATTGTTACTTTGTTAAATATTTCAGAAAGAGTTCGAGACAAATTTGGTACTTTCCGAAATATGGATAAGACTTCTCACTATCCGAGTTTCATGTTGCAACGAAGCTAAAAACAAAAAACTGTAAAGCTACGTACATCATTATTTATCACTAATCATGAAGCCATCGACGTTAATCTATATATTCACATATGGTGTGTTTTTCTGTTCTTATGCCGCACAAATGCTCACAATCTATCTGGCTACAAATCTGTTTTATTATTTTACGTATTTTGGAAATACACAGGGTTTTTTGGTACAGCAAAAAGAACTTTACTGTGAAAAGTTCTAATCCCTATTTTTTTTTTTTCATATTTTACTTCCCATGAGTGAGATTTTGTTGTAATCCATCAAAATGGTATTATTCAAAAAATTGGAGAAAAAAAAAAAAAAAAAAGGTTCTTGGGCCCTTAATGTTTTTGCTTTGGATTTTTGATGCTTTTTCGCTCAGCTCATCACAAAAACACAGTTTGTTCCCATTTCATTTCATGAATCTGTGAAACACACTTTTAAAAAACAGATTTGTATTTTTTTTTTTTTTCCTTGACATGATCATTTCCAATCAACTATTTGCTGAAAATTTGGCAGACAACTAAAAGATGGTGCATGGAAGATCTTTATCAGATTTCAAGACCTGATTTTCCACTGCTGTTCATCATCTGTAAATATCTATATCTATGAGCTTGCGCAGTCTGGTCAGGAGCTGGACAGAAGACGGAAAAAAGCAGCCAAAGTCCAAGGAGAAAACTTTTAAAACCGAAAAGCCCAAAAAACTAACAATCAAACCCACTTCCGTAGATTACTAGAAATTTTTCAATTTGGTAACAAATTATAAGAGTTCAAAGGTTGTTTCAAAATTATACACAGTACTTATACAATATAATCTCATGGCAAAACGCTCAAAACTGAGTTGTAGTTTCCCCAAGATATATAGTTCAAAATAAACCGTCACAAGCTGTAGGCTGGAGTAGTTTTCTGTTCTGCCCTTAGAGCAAATGAATAAAAGCCAAAATCAGTCAAGTTCTTGCATCTGCACTTTCTAACTTTTGCTGATTTGTGGCTAAATCTGTAAAAGTAAATCTGTAAAATCTGTAAAATTAACCCCTCAGGATATTCTGATCACTTGTTGTTTCTGAAAAATTCCGTACATTACAATGTATACATTATTATTATCATTAGTATTTAAAGCAAAAATATGCAGTGTTGGCAGATTTATTTTTCTTTGATTTATTTTTGGGATTTTTTTTTTAAATTTGACATTTAGCTAATATAGAAATATTGTTAAAAACCATCTTATTTCTATTTATCCCATTAAACATTAGTCTAAATCTGTATGACAGCTTTTGTGCCATTATATCCTTCACCTCACTGTGATCTATTGTTTTTTTTTTTGTTTGTTTTTTTACCCAATCCATGTCAGCCAAATCACAACTGATTATATCTTCTCTCTGTAATTTCTGTTGTCAGCGGCTTTAAGTTATATCTGTGTGTATGCACCTTTCCTTCAATATGTGCCTAATTTTATATTAAGTTTATATTTTGTAATATTTCCATACTATATATGATTAAAAAGTATATATATCGCAAGTAAAACTAAAGGGAAAGTGCTGTAATTCTGTGTTGTGCATAGTGTTTTTGTATGATTGAGGTTCAGCTGTTTATGATGTTCCACAATGATAAATATTGCATTAATCAATTTATTAATAAATGTATTTGCTTCAGTTGCTGCCTCTGACTGTGTGTCTGTTGCCTGTAATGCAGAGACTGACGTTGCGCTGGCAATAAAACTCAATTCCTCTCGGAAAAGTGACTGAAAAAGAAGCTGAGGCTTTAAATCTGCTTACATTTATTTTGTATTTTAAAAAAATGACTATTTCAGCCAGATTGTAAGCAAGTTTTATTTCAAAGAGTTGAAAGCATTTTTGGGTTGTACGATTCGGAACATAGACAAAATATGGCCTGTTCTTTATTTCATGAAGAACTACAGTATCTAGAATATCACATAGTATGTATTTGCTTCTGTGTGATAAGTGGACTGTTTAAATGAATGAATAATTTCCCGCTGCTTGTCCAAACCTTAAGCATCACCTCTCTTCTTGGACACAGCAGATTGAACAGGATAATTGAAGAAGCTTTGATCTCTCGAATCGACTTCCTGTTTCAATCTAGTGGTTGTATATCCTCAGATGTCTACAGGCGTGGGCATTCACTCCTTGCACCTTGGTGCTTTAAAAGTGGGGCTGTTGATTAGGAAAAAAAAAGTGAGAACTGCTGCTGTGTTCACACTTATCAATCGTAAACGACAGAATGGCAAAATATGCGTTTTGCTTTGTGCTTGCTTGATTCCACGTTTGCGATGTGGGTGGAGTGAAAAATGGAAGAAAGGCTAGAGAGTTGGCAGCTCTGATTGGTGCTAACTTGACAGAAGTGGACTTTTTAGGGAAGCCAAACATGCTGCTGGCATTGTGATGGTATGTGGTTGCTTTGCTGCGACTTAATTTAACTGTTGGAACATTTAATTTTGGAAAATGTCCAGCAATCAGTTAATCGGTTTTAGGTCAAAACTCACCTGGGTTATGCAGCAGGACGATAATCCAAAGATATCAACACATTTCTGAATAACTCCATAAACAAAAAGCTAAATGAAGATTTTGAAGTGACCCAGTCAAAGTTATATGACAGTTTACCCTCCCATATGGGTAAATTGAAGCCCAAATACTTTCTTCCTGCCTCCAAGTGGCCCAACCAGTTAAATCAAGGGAGCAATTACTTCTTCAGACTGGTTGAGGCTGTTTTGGATCATTTGTTTCCCTTAGGATTGGAAACCAAATTAAAATAAATATGATGCCCTAAAACATTTTTAGCAAGAACAAGAAAACTGTGAGGGGGAGTAGATACTTTTTCACATCGCTGTAGGCCTTACGTTTTGCACACTTTGATTCAAGAAACAAGTCTCGGTGTGACGTTAAGGATCTGGAAGCGACATAAAATATCACAAGAGACAAAAATTGAGCGATCAGTGCATTTTTATTTTTTCATCACAGTACAAAAATAAATTAAAATAAGCAGAAACATACTAAAAAAAAAAGTTTAAATTACAGCAACTGCTTTCTTTTTTGTCATTTTCCTTTTTTTTTTAAAAAAAAAAAAAGAAAAAAAAAGAACGACTTTATCGAACAGCATGTACACCTTCCTCCCACCGAGTCCTGGTACCACTGCGTATGGTTGCTGTTTGCCAAGTTATCCAACACATTCTTCTGTACAAATAAACGCTGCAGCTTACATACACTCAGCCATGCATTCTCGCACACATACACACACACACGCACACACAAACCTGCAGCTCATTGAGCAAATCCTTTTTGAAGTTTTTAAATCACTGTTTTATCTACAAACGACAAGATACAGAAAAAGAATCCGACAGAAATATTTCAACTATCAATTTAGTCTTTTTTTTTTTCCTTCTTCATGTTTTATAAGCTTATAAACAACTAGTGAACAATGCAAGTGAAGAAACATGGCACATTTCAAGCTGAGAGGGGGGGGAAATGATTTAGTCTGTTTCAACCCGACCTTCCTGCCTGGTCTGAAGAAAACCCAAAAGAGCTAAAACAGAAATAACACGGATTGCTATTTGGAAAAGCGCAGCCCCGCACTTTTTGATTCCCACCGTCTCCTTAATCGGGAGACGACGATTCATACAAGATATCTTCAATAGGTGATCTTTAGATACATATATAGACTGCAGCTGTTATCTGCTTCTGATATGTGGAGCATCAGGTTGGGTTTCTTGAAGTTAAAAAAAATAAAATAAAATCTCAAAGCTGTGTAGTTTTGGCATGGTGACAATGGAGGCTGCAAATGGTGTTGGTGATGGTCAGATTAAACGCAGGTTTCGATAAATGGGCCCAAAACATAAACAAACCAGCTCAATCTTCATTCTCACCAAGGATAAGCGCGCCTCCTGCACCAACAACCCCTTCCTCTGAGAGTCCTTCCCTTTCTCATCACTCCAATGTGCCCAACTGAATAAATACCTAAACGGCAATAAGTTAGATGTTGGGATAAGTTGCCTCAACGTCCAGTGTCTCAGTAGTGTTTTCCTCAATGATATGGCACCGTAAGAACATTTTTAATGCTGAAGCATGAGCACAAGAGTGGCTGCAACACAACCCGTCGACAGAAAAAGTACAAAGAAACTTTTTTTTTTTCTTCCCTGGTAAATAAATAGCCTTATTTTAGCAAGCAGAGATAAATAAAACTAGCGTCACTTTGTTCACAGCATTCTCTTAACGCAGATGCAGTCGGTTCGCAAATCAAGTAAAAGGAAGAAACATAATAATCCTAATAATTATAATAATAATAATAATAATAATAATAATAATAACAGCTCCTGGAGGCTTCGTAAAATTGCATGGCACACGTGCAAAATGTTACATTTCTAAGTAGAAAAAGAAAACTTGTTGGAAAACAAAGCAATAAATAAAGCCCCGTGGAGCAAAAACATCCATGAACATGTTGTCTTTCATTTTTTTTTTTTTTCCTTTTTCCTTTTTGTCAAATAATGTAAGTCCTTCTGAACACACGATATTCATCGTCCAGTTTTTTTTTTGTTTGTTTGTTTTTTTTCGTTTTGCTTTTTCTTTTTTCTTTTTTTTTATCAAAAGTTCAACAAAGCAGGGCTGAATGTCCACTGACAGACCCCTCCAAACCCCCCTCACCCCCGGCCATTCTACCTCACCACCCTTAATAAAACTCAGGCTCCGATTGGGCTCTCTGTCCTCTGACAGTCAGATATGCATCGCCGCAGGAAAAAGAAGAAGAAGAAGAAGAAGAAGAAGAAAAAAAAGACAAAAACATCCGTGTCAGTGGAGGGGATGTCCCAGAGAGGCAGCGGGAGTTGCCTTGTTCATCCGTGGAGCATGAAGCAATCCAGTCAGGCGATGGCCCTCACCCTCCTGCAGTAGGCAGTGCACATCACATCGTCAAACAGTCAGAAGGTCACTGGTGGGCAGCTGCAGCTTCAGTCCTGTTCACATTCATTGCTGCAGCTTTTTCATACAGTTTTTTTTTTTGTTCTTTTTTTTTTGTCTTGTATTTTATATAATTATGCTTATCTAACAGTTGGTAAAGAACTCACCCAAATCTGGCGTTTGTTTTTTTGTTTTGTTTTGTTTTTTCTTTCGTAACGTGTATATACAGTGTTTATAAATCATCTCTAAATTCTTTCAGTTTTGCCTCCCAAGAAATCTGATAATCCTTCATAAAGGTCTTCAACAAGATGTCTTTCTGAAGGTCATTCAAGGCTTTTATTATTTTATTTTTTTTTGGACAATTGTGCAGTGTGTACTAAAAAAAGAAAGAAAAAATGAGGGAGATGGACTATTCTAAAATAATATAATCCTGTTCCAGAAGCTGGAAGTCGTGTCTTTTAAGACTGGACACAGAACCTGAGACATGGATCACGCTGCAGCTGAGGTTTTCATTTTATATCTCCATGGGAATCTCTTTTTCCCTTGTGGAAATCCTTAATTCTCTCTGCCATTCTTTGGTATTTTTTCACACAGGCTGCCAGCGGCGAAACCTATTGGGTGGCACATAATATGTAAATCAGTGCTGAGGTGCTGCACTAAAAAGTGCTGATAAAGCATCCCGTGATAAGAAAAAACCTCGAGTATCGATTTTCAAGTCTTGCCACGGCAGCCGTACGTCTTCTGTGGCCTCCAGCACGACGGAGGCAGGATGATCCTGCGTTCAACTCCATCCACCTTCCCTGTCGACTCTTCACCGTTTTGGCGAAAAGCATCCTAAAGCTTTTTTGTTTGCTCTGGCAATGGGTTTTCTGAAATGTAGACCAAACTGTTTAAAGTCTGAAGGACCTTCAGAAAGCCTGAAGTGTTAATCAAGACCATGAAACGATTTACAAGAGAGCAAAAGAAATCTGAAGAATCAAAGAATGACTCGTGTACAATCCAGTATAATAAGTCTTAAAAAAAAAAAAAAAAAAGCCTTCATTCTTGGGTTCACATTATTTGCAAGTTTGAAAATAGATTTTGGCCCTGACATTTACAAGCAAAAAAAAAAAAAGTACTGTTCTTGGGGGAGCATTGTGATCCTTTCAGTATATGCAAATATTAAACCAAATGTCAAAACTGCTTCATACAAATATGGAACACTCCCTCGTGTAACCTGGCGTCACGGCAGTTTGGACAGTAGTGAATAAATAGCATCATTGATCATTTCTTAAAAGATGTCAAAATGCCAGACTGGAGTTAACCCCCTCCTCCTCCTCCCCATCTCCTCCCCCCACCCCCAGCATCCCCTCACCGGTCCAGGCCAATGAGCAGGCGGCTCCTCTCCTCCTCCTTCTGGCTCTCGTTCTTCAGGTCGGCAAACACCTGAGTGAAGTAGTGGGGATCGGAGTTGATCTGGAGCATCTTGGCGCTCATCAGGTTGATGATGGACAGGCACCGGTCCCAGAAGGTCTCCTTGGAGCTCTCCACCAGGAAGGGCTTGAGCGGATAGGAGATCTCGTTGCCCATGTAGGAGTAGGACAGGTAGAGGCAGGTGAGGAGGACGGCCTGCAGCTCGTGCTCCGTGGCCACCTCGGAGGAGACCACGTCGCGGCACAGCATGTAGACGAAGACCACGTTGGCCGGCGTGATGAAGCCCTGGTCCTGCCAGCCCTGCAGCAGCAGGGAGCGGTCTACGCTGCGCAGCCACAGCACCGGGTCAGTGGGGGAGAGGTGCTTCAGGCGGTAGCAGCGCCGGCACAGGAACTCCCCCAGGCAGCGCAGCAGCTCGCTGGTGGAGGCCTGAACGATCACTCTCTTTGGGGTGCCGGGGGCCACATTGGAGTTAGTCAGTGGGGCCTTCTTGACCGAGGATGTCGTGTTGTTGGAGCTCTTGCTGAGAGCCGGGCTGCTCTGATCCTGGGTGAAGCTGGACAGATTAGCGCAGGACTGCGACTTCTTCAGGTTCTCGTTGTTCAGGTGGGACACGTTGTTCTGGTACGTGGCGTTGGGCTGCACCTTCTTGGAGCTCTTCTTCTTGGCCGACACCGCCACGATCCGCTTCCATGGCAGCACGTTGATGAGCGAGTGGCGCTTCAGGTTCTTGTCTTTGGCGTTCTTGCTGTTCTGCACGGCCGTGTAGTGGCCCACGGTGGCGGGGCCGTCTTCAAAGAGCGCCGCCTTCCGGTAGCTGGGGGACAGAGACAGAACGGTTCCCATGGCGGCTGGTAGGAGGCGTCCAGGAGCGTCAGGGTCAAAGGTCTGAGCTCTTTGAGGGGGTATCTATCACCTGGACAGCCTGCACCTCCTGGAAGCAGAAACATAGTTGGTAAAGATATATATATAAGGAGTCATTCTCCAGTCATTGGGCTCATTTTAGATAACATCACAGCTCTCTGCTCTGTAAAACTCTATCAGATATCTTCAGAGTGGTTTTATACCTCAGGATGTTAGAAGCATTGATTTGAATCTCTAAGAGGCAGAATGCATCATAAGCCACCAGAAGGCATTGCGCTGCTTATGAACAGTCCCCCCACCCCCCACATTTCACATTTGGTCACATAATGAACCAACACAATGTAATCAAATAAAAGGTAAATTACACACTTAGGATCTGGATTACAGGGCTTAAAGTTAAAAACCTAGAAACTGTTGAATGTGTTTGTACTAAACCCTGTTTTCCCTAAAAAAAAAAAAAAAAAAATTAAAAAAATTTAAAATAAACAACAATACAAGTTACGTTCATGAATAACTAAATTATTGCCAATTAGTACCTTGCGGAAACCACGTTTTGCTGCAATTGGAGTTGTGATTATTTTGTTCTATATCTGCAGCAGCTATGCGAAATCTTGTCAATTTTCCTTTCCACAATACCTCAACATCAGTCCCCTTGGATGGACAGCATCCATAAAAACGTATTCTGAGGCCCGGTATTAAGGCATGGACTTTGACTATTCTGAATACACAGGTGAAGCTCCAGTGTCAATGTTTTCATATTTTGTTGTTTTCCATTCACCTAACAACTTGATCATACCTCCTTGTGCCTTATAAAGCAAAACAATCCCACAGCATGATGCTGCCATCACTATATTTTGCAGTTGGATTCAGGGTGATGCCAGTAAGAGTGCCCTACATGTCTTGTGGCAAAATGTAGATGGGAATTTGTACCGCTTTCCTTTTCCTTGTCATCCCCCACTGTCCCACTGTAATTCTGGCTGTATGTTTATGGCTCTGATGCTGCTGGAAGGCGAAGCTCCTCTCCAGTCTGTAGTCTTTGGCAGCTTGTAACAGGTTTTCTTCCATGACTGCTAGTATTAAGCCCCCTCCATCTTCACAGCCATTCTGAAGAGTGAAGCATCCCCACACCAAGATATTCCCGCAAGCACCACGTTTCACCGTGGGTATCCAGAGTGATACCTGGTGTTAATGTTTCTATTTTTTTTTCTTTCTAAAGATTAACTTGCTGAGGATGTCGTTTTATAACCCAACCTGCTTTAACTTCACCTGACATGCCCGCTGTGTTATCTAATGTCCACGACGCTGTTTGTCCACTAATGTTCTCTAAAGAACCTCTGAGGCCTTCATACAGAACAGCTGGATTTATTGTGAGACTGATGAACACAAACTTAGACTTTTTTTTATTATTATTATTTGACGATGTCTGGATGCGGCCGTAGCGCGTTTCAGTAAAGTGGGCTTGAATACATAGTTTAAATGTTTTCTTTTTAGTCATTTTGAAATCCAAAAATAATTTCCCTTCCGTTTCAAAAAAAAAAAAACGGTGGATTTGAGCTACACGGATGATTGAAGATGGATCCATAATCCATAATTTACAGTGTGAGATTTATGGCGGACGGCTCAGAGTGAATCATGCGTCTCCCCCATCCCCCGCACTAAGATGGACGGCCGGACCGTAAACACCATTTTAGTAATAATAATAATTTTTTAAAAAAAGGTGAAGGAGGTCGACTTTTATCCAGTATTGAGCCACAAATAATAATAATAAAAAAAGCCAAGGTCACATTTGTATTTCCTCTCAATTAAAACCCACTAAACACGCTGAATATTGGATCACCTCCCCCTCACCCCCCTTTCCCCCTTCCTCCACTTCCTCCCTCCCTCACTGCAGCGTTAAAGACCCTCGATCCAACAAGCTTCGTTCCTTCATCATATCATCATCATCTTCATCATGTTGTCAACCATGATTACCGGCTCCTGAGGTGCGGGAGAAATACCAGAACATCCCTTTTTTTTCATGTGTGATATTAGCGGATTAACGTTGCAGGGATGAGGAGCTGCGTGCATGCTGCGCTCTCCGTGGTGCTGAATTTGTGCGACCAAGACAGATCTGTCGCTCTGATAGGCGGTGGCTCACAAATAGAGACGTTATTATTATTACTCTTTTTCTCTCCCCACCCCGTCTGTTACTCTACAACATACACAGATACATTTACCACCATTGTGCTCATTTTGATTACACTTAAATTATTATGTTTTGTTCATTAGAAATAATAAGTGCGCATTTCTCGTTCTCAAGAAGAGGAATCCACAAATCCGTTCTACTCAACCAGCGGCTACAGGCTTTTTTTCTTTTCTTTTTTTTTCCCTGCGCAAGGATTACATCAAGAAAGCAAACAAACTCACCAGATCTCCAGCTCAATGATTTGAAAGATGACGGCCTTCCTTAGAATGACGCGTTTGAAAAATATTAAACCATCTCGAACAGAGTAATTGCAGCAAATAAAAAAAAAATAATCCGAGATGATCCAGAGAGAGAGAGAGGGGGGGGGAGAGAGAGAGAGAGAGAGAGGAAAGAAAGAAAGCACAACAGATGCAGGCAGCGTAATAAACTGGCCTGGTTGTCGGCAGTGTGCAGACGGTGCCGGGCTGTTGTGGAATGGACGCTCAGATGAAGGTGTGCTCCTGGTCCCGATGGCCGCGAGATGCGGGATGCAGCGCGAGCTGATGTTGTGATCTGTGATGGTTGACGCAAAGGCGTAGCTGCGGCCGCCGCGGATCGCGAGGATCTGCGATGAAACGGCGCCCCCTCCTGGCGGGCGTCGAGACTGACTTTTCCAGAAACCCAAAGAGATCGGGACTTTAGGGTTAGCAGCGGCGGTATATGGGCGACATGAGCGGCATGGAGATCGGCTATTAACTTCCAGTTTTGTATATAATTTTCTCCCAATGCGTCACATGTTATTGGAGTAAAATGCACTGTATTTTGTTGTTTAAAGTGACAAAATGCAAAAAAGGTTCAGTTAAATACTTTCACAAAACACTACTATCTCAAATTGTTCCCCCCAAATAATGTGGAGCACATTGTCCGCTCCTGTTGTTGTGTTTAACAGAATTGTGAAACCACAATGGCCTGGTACTGACTTATCAATCACTTTATTTAAGAAAATATAATTATTGGTATAAGTCACTCAGATAAAGTCTTTTATGCTTTTTTATGTTCTTTTTTTTCCTTTTTGCATTTCAAGTGGACCAAGATAATATTTCAACGAGTGTGTTTCTTAGTTCAAATGTATTTCTCTGGTCTTTCAAGAAAAGTAGATGAATAAGAACCCGCCTGTTTCTTAGTTCAAATGTATTTCTCTGGTCTTTCAAGAAAAGTAGATGAATAAGAACCCGCCTAATAAACATAATTAAAGAATTATTTCAATGACCATTGTTTGCCCCCACTTTATACATCAAATGTGTTTTGAAAAGAGGCAGACAAATATGGTGTGAGGTTTGTCTTTTCCAGTTTCTTGCACAACAAAGGTCAGAGCAGCTAAAGAAATTAAGGTAGCTCATGTTCTCTTCAAACTCACAGATTATATATATAAGAAATGTAAGGATATCACAAATAAGCCTATAAGTACATTTGTCTTCAATGCTGATTTTGAAGACTTGGAATCGCTGGGGGGACCTGTTCAACCAATATACTACATTTCCCGAAGTGCACTAAGTCACGCCTAGCGCAGAGCACACTGACGTCAGCCCGCCAAGAGACGTATTCGCCGCACGTACTTTTCATTCAAGTAGTATTTGAATAAGGAAGATGGCGGCCGCAGCAGTGGTTGAATTCCAGAGAGCTCAGTCTCTCATTAGCACGGACCGGAATGCGTCTATTGACATCCTTCATTCAATCGGTGGGTGTTTATTTCCCTCTTCCGTTAGACCCGGTTCCTCTGAACCTGTTTGTTCCGTGTTTCTCCGTGACTGTCGGAGGCTTTCCAGCAGCTTGAACCGGCGCTGTGCCGTGCTGACTCACTGCTGAACCGATAGCAGCTGGACGTTAGCTCCGTAGCGGCTCAGCTCTCTCTTTAGGCCCATGGTTCCCATGTGTCCCCCAGCAGTCGTAAAAGACGGACTTCTTTTCAAGAACTTTGCTCGTTTTCGTGGTATTTCCTCACAGCATATAGGTTCTGTGTCCAAGTATCCCGTTTGAAGGGCCAGTGCTGCGGCTAGCGTTATTAGCCTGTTGTAATGTTGAGCACAGTGAAATCAGCTCCATGATTAGGAAAGGCAAACACTCACCGACTTATCTCTGGGACATTTATTAGCAACTTGTTTAAAATCGGCTTGTAAGTCAGCAAGTTCAAATCGGACACATTTTCCTAACGTTATATATCAGAAGGTAATATGTGTCTGTAGACATGGCGGTCAATAATTTGCCCTGTCACACCTGCCAAATAACTGTCAACTAGTCTCTGCTCTGTTTACTTCAGGACCCATTATGTTCAATCTGACTCTGATTCTGAACAGATTAGCCGGATAATCTGTGAGTCAGTTAGCACACTTTTAAGAAGCATTAAGTTCAACATAAATCATTTTATATTGAAATATATGAGCCAACTTTAAGAAAAAAATAGTTTTTTTCTAAACGTGGACAATTAAAGCTAGTTGAATTCAACTCCACGACTGTCTTGGGGAAATGTACTTAAAGTAATTTTAAATAAGTTGTCAGAAAATGACACTTTGATGACAAATTCTTTAAAGTAATTCTTTATCATCTGCTTATAGTCTGTGTAAGGAAACGTAGTGGTCTGCCAAAGGCTTCTTTGAGTTGTTTTCCTTGGCATTGGGTTTTCTAATCTGCCATATTTCATGTAACTGGCTCAAACTGCAATCAGAACTAAAATCAATGCAAATATTGTAACACAAAGTGTTTAGAAAATAAAATGGCATTTAGGCATTTTCTGACTGTATCGCCGTAAATTGATATGAAATAGTTTATACTGGTTTGGCACACTGACACAGCTTCAGTAATGAGATGGGAGGCGGCGGAGGTACACATTGGGGGTCACATTTTATGTAGATCCCAACCCCAGAATCAATAAAGTGTGTACTTTCCAGAAACTTGTGATACTGCTTACTTCTGTAAAGCAACCAGCTGCAGCCCCATTTCGGAAGGCTGTTAGGGACCAGGGTTTATGCGCTTCAGAGAAATTGCTTCGTTAGTTTTGTTTTTAATCAGTCCTCTTCATTAACGTTTCTGTTTTTAAAACAGTGAGACGAGACGTTCAGGAGAACGATGAGGAGGCCGTTAGGGTTAAAGAGCAAAGCATCCTGGAGCTGGGAACACTCCTGGCAAAGACGGGGCAGGCTGCAGGTAATGTTTTTGTTTAATGTTTGTAATAGTTGTTGAAGTGAATTTAGTTTTAGATTTTGCCTCCAAATGATTACAAAATAACCCCCACAATCACTTAAAAAGTTCTTTAAAATAATTTTGTTTTCCAAGTTTGCTCTAATTTTGAATTGTCTGGCTATTTACGTACTACCTTTAAAAGGAAACCAAAGGTGCTGAACTATAAAGTTTTGACGGTTCTCATCTTTCTGCAGAGCTCGGAGGCTTGTTGAAGTTTGTGAGACCGTTCCTGATTTCCATCAGCAAAGCCAAGGCGGCCAGACTCGTCCGCTCTCTGCTGGACCTTTTCCTGGACATGGAGGCAGCGACCGGGCAGGAGGTGGAGCTGTGTCTGGAATGCATCGAGTGGGCAAAGGCAGAGAAGCGGACCTTCCTACGACAGGCTCTGGAGGTCAGTACGTCTAAAGTAGCGGGTGCATCGAGCGGCACCTAATCCATCCTCAACCGCACTTTTCTATGTGAATTTGTAACTTTACTCAGTAAGAGAAGATGTATCTCTCTTTATTTGACTTTTTGTATCTAGTGAACCTGATTCCAGGACGCAGTGACCAAAACCTGATCGCTGAGTACTCCTACAATAATGAAACAATTCCTGCCAAAATATTAAGTTACTCTGAACTAATTGCTTTTGTTTTTTATTTCCGCTTTCTGTACAAACGTGAAGGGGCTTCGGAGGGGATCGGTTCTTAAAACGCGGTGGCTCAAGGGAGCGGGAAAGGTTTCCATCTTAAAGTGAAAGTCGTCATTAAATAAGACTGTTTATATCATGGCAAATGAATGATAAAACCTGGAGCTTGTACACATGTGATGAAACAGCCTGTAAGCAATATCTGATGACTGCTGCTGGACGTCTTGGCCAAGCTGTCACATCTAACTCTGGCATTAAGAAACGGTCGGAGTTTTTATTTGACAAAGGGAATATCTCAGTTTTTTTTCCATTTATCTTGTTGAAAAGAGCTGTGGCAGTGTTTAATTTAAAGATGGTGAAATTAATGTTTACTGTCGCTCCACATTTATGGATCTGAATTGAAGTGGCGAACAGAGGAACTTGAAGTGAAATGACTTTCATGTAGAGATGTGATGTACTGTCCCATCGGCCATAGATGGAAATCAGACAATTTTATTCTTGATGAGATCCGGTTAGCTGTTTAAAAACAACAATTTTTAAAATTATAAAATGAGTAGCTGTTTAATTATCTTTTTATGATAAATAACATATTTATGTTGTAAAACCTGAAATCCTTAAACTACAGTTTGGTTAAAAAAAGTAATTATATAAGGCCCTGTGTCTAAGCAGCTCATTCAAAGCATACACTAGTTGTTGTTGTTTTTTTTTTTCTAGATGCTGCGATGTTTAACTTTTGTTCTTTTCTGAATTTTAATATAAAAAAATGATGTTTGTTGTAAATATCAATGTAACACTGATATTGTTACCAAAAAAATGTTGCAAATTATGAGTTATTCATAATTTTCCAGTGGATTCCATTTTATTTCTGAATTAAGTGAAGTCTATTTTCTGAATCCTTTCATTTCCTGTTGATATTAGAAAGTTTTACCAGAGTTCTGAGCTTTTGACTTCATCTAGTTATTCGGATGAAGTCCGATGAAGTTGTTTTTTTGTGTTTATACTTTCTTGTCTTTATTTGTCACGTTTTCCCTTTGCAGCTTACTCTTAAATGCACATAACGTAACTGAAATAATTTTTTCTTTTTTTTTCTTTTTTTTTTTTGATGGCCACTGACCTTCAGTTCACCTCTTGGAATGTAAGAGGTCTGAATAAACTTGTCAAACTGAGACAGGTGATGAAAAAGGATTCAGCAATTAAAAGCTAAGATAGTAGCTTTTAATTTTCACGTTTAAAGATCCAAATCTTTAAACGTGAACATTTGAGAACCCCGGTTCTATGAAATGAAGGTCAGCCCAACATTTTCAGCGGTTTGGCTTGGCGTTTTCTCCGTGGCTCATTTTAACATTCTCTCCGATTTCAGGCTCGGCTGATCTCCCTCTATTTTGATACCCAAAGATACCAGGAGGCCTTGGCTCTTGGTGAGTTTTGTTGCTTACTCGATGTGGTGTTTTTAGGATCCGCCTATCGCATAATAATCACCTTTTTTTCTTATGTTGAGCAGATTAAAACAGAGAAACAAGCAGCATGTTCATATCTGTGTGTCACAGTTTTGTAGTAATGTTCAACACTTGGTGGGCATGACTTTGACTCGGTCTCGCTCTCCTTCCTCCAGGCTCCCAGCTGCTGCAGGAGCTGAAGAAGATGGACGACAAAGCGCTCCTCGTCGAGGTCCAGCTGCTCGAAAGCAAGACATACCACGCTCTCAGTAACCTGCCCAAGGCCCGCGCCGCCCTGACCTCGGCCAGAACCACGGCGAACGCCATTTATTGTCCCCCAAAGCTCCAGGCGACGCTGGACATGCAGTCAGGTCAGATGGGAATCGAGCTGATGCTTCAAAATCTCTGATGGCTTAAAAGAAATGTTTCATTTTTGGCGATTAAAACCGATCTAATCGTCACAACTGCTTGCTAGAAACTGTCTGAAGCAGCTCTAGATTATTTCTTACTCGCGCGATTTCCCAATTTCGGGATAGTTTATGTCAACGTTTCAGTTTTTCTCCTCTTTAAAAGCAAGAACAAGAACATCATACCTATGAACACACCAAAGGTGAAAGGTCCCTGCTGGTTTCGGTGTAACTTTACAGTTTAAACGAGCCTCATCCGGCTTTGTGGACGTTTCACACTTCACGGAGGTTTATGTCTCTTACTGTGACCGTAAAACGCTTCATGTCGCGCTGTGTCATGTCTTGCTGCAGGGATCATTCACGCGGCAGAGGAGAAGGACTGGAAGACGGCCTACTCCTACTTCTTTGAGGCCTTCGAGGGTTACGACTCCATCGACAGCCCCAGAGCCATTACGGCGCTCAAATACATGCTGCTGTGCAAAATTGTGCTCAGCTCGTGAGTACTTCTGCATCTTAAAGTGTCAATTTTTACTGAGATAAATGTCTGGAATTCACTTTTGAAATTGGAACCATAAATTAGCCTTTTTGTTTGGTTTAGACCTGAGGAGGTACAAGCGCTGGTCAGCGGCAAACTGGCCCTGCGATATGCCGGGCGTCAGGTACGTACCGAATCGAGAGATTTTTATTTATTTATTTATTTCCATTTTTTCCATATGTAACAGTGTTAATCAAAAGGTCTGATTAATGCTGAATGTGTTGGTGTGGATTCTTTGTCATCCAGGACTCTACAATCCTGATAGATTTGACCTTCTTTTTTTTTGTTTCCAGGAGACGTTTTACTTCTTGTTCTAACATTTTATTCCTTGTTGTTTGTTTGAACCTGAGGGAATCTTCTCCGGTTTGTTTTGTTTGTTTTCTCGTTTAACATCGACGTTTTCATGACCTCAATGCAATCCTTGTTTAGTTCTCGGAATTTAAAATCTGTTTGTGGTTAAAACGAACATTCAGTGTCAACAACACGGTGTCCGCCCAAAGCAGCTTTAACTGTTCCACTTTTTGTCACCTTACAACCACAAACTTCAGCAGCATCTGGCATAATTTTATGTATCACTTCATGATTGTGAAGTGGAAGGAAGTGTTTTTTAAAGTTACATAATGAAGATGCATTTCCACAGCAGCAACCATAACCAAGAACTGCTCAACATTTCCTACTGCGTAATTTGCTCTTAGTGTAAATCCAGTTTTTCTGTGAAGGCCTCGAAGATTTGTTAGAGTAAAAACGGCAGCATGAAGACCAAAGAATGGAGTTTAAAATATGTTTTATAAAACATATCTCAATCGTTGAGATGTGCTCAGTGCGTCATTTGAAAACTACAAACCTAGGAAGACACGAGCCTTCACCTGAACTCACCATATTTCCCCACCACACTTTTTAGAAATTTCATCTGTATGCTTTTTCTTTCACTTCTCCTGATTTGCACTGCTTTGTGTTAGTGTGTCGCATAAAATCCCATTAAAATACAATAAAGTTTGTATTTAAAATGTGACAAAACTTGGATAATTTCAATAAGTATGGATAGTTTTGAAGAAGTGCATCGTCATCAGTTTAGATTTTTTTTGTTGTTTCACTCCTAATATTATTTTTTCCCCCCTGCATATCTTGATTAGTGTGGAAAAGCATTTTTGTGTTTCTAGACTTGATTCCCTGTCCCTGAATGTCTTTTTTTTTTTCTCTCCTCTGTGAAATGCAGTTGTTTGCATGTAAACATGAAAAGCAAACGCAGCACAGAATGATCTGCTAAACGAGTTTCAACTGTAAACGGAGCCTAAGTTGGCACTGAAGCATTTTCTGTCTTCTTGTGTTTAGACAGATGCACTGAAATGTGTTGCACAGGCCAGCAAGAACAGATCATTAGCAGATTTTGAAAAGGTAAGAAATATCTTCCACCTTTTATATTCTTTCTTTATAAATCAGTCTCAGGACTGTTTTGCTTTCAGTTTGACCTCAGCTTTGTTTCCTGGATTCAACTGGGGAAGAAAAGGGAACTTTCTGACCTTTACAAAGTTGTTCATTAAGTACAGATTTATACCTTCTGATTTGAGTCGGTTTTTAATCCGACAAACCATTTTGTCTTTCAGGCGCTGACAGAGTACAAAGCAGAGCTTAGAGACGATCCGATCATTAACATTCACCTGGCCAAGCTGTACGACAGTCTGCTAGAACAAAACCTCATTCGAGTCATTGAGCCTTTTTCCAGAGTACAGGTAAGAACTCTACAAATGCTTGATTACGTCACTTTTCAGTGAGAAAAGTATGTTGCGAGTCACCGGGTGTGGTGTTGATTTGTAATAAACCTCTGAATTAAGAGTGATGCCTCTTCCAGCCTTGTTAATCTACTTTTGCAACAACAGCTCCTTCTAGTTCCTTGATCATGCAGTATTTTGAGTTAGTCCCAACACAATACAGCTTGGTTACTGTTTTTTACTTTTAAGGCACTGTATACTATATCCATTTGTTTTTTTTTCTTTTTTCTTTCCTTTTTACTTAATTTTTGGGTTTAAGGCACCTTGTTTTTTTTTGTGTGTTTTTTGAAATGTTTGATTTATTTGCCTCGCTGTCTCATTTCAGATAGCACACATATCAGATCTTATCAAATTATCAAAGGTAAGTTTCAGCAAAAACAATTAACTGTTCACATTTAAATTAAAATCTGTGATTTGTCTTAAAAATGTACTGTTTTTTTTTTTTTCTTTCATCATTAAAGGGTGATGTTGAGAGGAAGTTATCACAGATGATTCTGGACAAAAAGTTTCACGGTAACTTAACTTGTCCGG
Organism: Poecilia formosa; assembly: GCF_000485575.1. Taxonomy (NCBI): domain Eukaryota; kingdom Metazoa; phylum Chordata; class Actinopteri; order Cyprinodontiformes; family Poeciliidae; genus Poecilia; species Poecilia formosa. The sequence goes on along the minus strand of NW_006799946.1, from coordinate 4,356,481 downwards.
TTTAATGTTGCACCGACTCTGTCAGAGCAGCAGCCTTCAGTGGTGTGACATACTTTTCCCAACGCTCCTCCAGGAATCCTCGACCAAGGTGAAGGTGTCTTAATCATATTTGAAGAGCCTCCGGTGGACAAAACGTACGAAGCAGCCTTGGAAACAATCCAGAACATGAGCAAAGTCGTGGACTCGCTTTACAACAAAGCCAAGAAGCTGACATAGGTGAGGAGACGTTGGATAAGAAACCCCAATTCTGTCTGTTTTTAGGTTCTTTGTTTTAAATGTTTTCGTCTCTCTCGTTCTCAGAGCCGACTAGCCCCCCCGCCCCCGCTGGCCGTGAGATGGAAGAACTGCGTTGTGTGTGCGTGTGCGTGTGTGTGTGTTTTGACCAGCATGTGTAACGTTTTTATTTTTAAAGGGGACAAACGAGGGAGAGAAACAAACAGGATTCCCCCCATCCTTGATTTTCAAACGGACAGTTTCATCACTTGTTTGTTTTTTTCCTTCCTGATTTTGATAACTCTTCAGGATTCTGTACAACAGTCAACGGCCAACTCAGGCCATCAGGGAATATTGTATAAGTGCATAAAAAAACAAAAAAAAAAACAACAGAGATTAACAATAGGTGTAGGATCACATATATGTTTATATCTGCTGTAAGGCTGGTCCTGCCAAGCCTTCAGCTGACTCCATTGCAACCTCACAGGTGCAACATCGACCTCTGCGGCCTTTTGCTTCGCAACCTGCAGAGCAAGGCCTCCGTTTTATTTCTATTTTATTTTTATTTTTTTTTCTCTCCATATCCTTCAGAAGCGAGCTGGCACATTTGTTATTCCTTCAGGATGCCAACAGTTGACCTCCCCTCTCTATTTCAGCTTTATATAATTTGGTTTCTAGTTTGTGTTTTTGCCGAAGGAAAAAATCACATTGTTGCCACATATCTGCACCCTCCGCCCCTCCCAGACACGTTTTTAAGTTTTCCGAACAGACAGTACGCCATTTCACCAACAGTGCCACCTTTTTTTGGCGCTTCGGTTTGCCTCAAACGTTTGGGTGCAAAATGAAATCGCAGGGTAGAAGTGGAGTTGTTTCCATCGCCTCTGAAAGTCTGCGGGTTTTCCCAAGTGAACACTTCTCCATCGTTAGTTCTTAGCACTAGCCCAGTCTGCTAGTAACCAAACTATTTGTATGAGTTTGATTTGGTTCTTTCTTTCTTTTTTTTTTTTTTTTCTCTCTCTTATAAAGACATTTTCAAAAATAAATATTTTGTATTTTAACAGTTGTCTTGTCTTTTCCCACAAAATAGACACAAAAGGTTTGATATTACCTACTACCACTAAGATTTTTGACAGTGGCCTTCAGTTGACTTAAAAAAACAACTTCTCTTTAAAAATGACCTGGTTACATCTTCAGATTTATGTTGGTAGAAAGTGAAGACGATCATCCAGTGAAGAAAATGTGGGACGACGATGGCAGAATTACCAAGAATTGGATGTCCATCAAAGTTGATGGGAAGACTGAAAAAACCAGTCATGGATGCTCCCAGGAGGCCTAACGCTGTACTTGATTTGTCTTGGAAGGCATTAAACACAAAATAATGTATCAGAAAGCAATATTAAATGAGCTGCAGGAATTTCTTGTGAGCCCCTACTACATGTGAAGAATGTACTGTATTTCCAGGCAATCCTAGGTTGGCGATATGAAAGGGATTTCTTTAGTATAATATCTAAGCCCAGCTAAATTCAGAAAAGGGAACATTTGATTTGAAGTCACCCAAAAGCAAGTGGTAAAATACAGGTCCTTCTCAAAAAATTAGCATATTGTGACAAAGTTCATTCTTTTCCATAATGTAATGATAAAAATTAAACTCATATTTTAGATTCATTGCACACCAACTGAAATATTTCAGGTCTTTTATTGTTTTAATACTGATGATTTGTGTATTTTGGGATTTTGGGTTTTCATGAGCTGTATGCCAAAATTTTCCATTACATTATGGAAAATAATGATCTTTATCACAATATGCTAATTTTTTTAGAATGACTTGTATGTTTTGGTCTGACAAAACCAAGGTTATGTCAGACCAGACCAGCTCTAATACCAATAGTTGTATTTGACACAAACACATTCCTATACCCAGTAGCAAAGCTATTCCCCAAAGTATGGCAGCATCATGCCTTGGGGATTTTTCTTTAGTTTTTCTTTCTTTTTCTTTTGACATAGCTGGAGGGAATTACAAATTCAGGTTCTCCTACAAATTTAAGATAAAGATTAAGTTAATTTAAGGTTGGCTACAACCCAAAGCATACATCCAAACCAAAAAGCCTTAGGAAAACAGTTCTGGAGTGGCTCGGAAGTTTAAAGTGGGATGAAAACTTCTTCAAGCAATTTGTTTACAACTTGATGACAATGTTTGCATACTAAACCATGATGGAGCAAAAAAAAAAAAAAAAAAAGAAATTGGCTAAAAAAAATGGCCTTTTTTGTGCAAAGTACATTCATTTTAGCAGTAGTCATGGTAATCAATATTTAAAAAATATATATCTGCAATTCAAAATAAGATAACCAATGTTCAATAGGGTGTACTTAAACGCCCTTAAACTAACTCAAAATGTCTGCAGTTAAGAAATTGCCACACATAATATGGCGACGACCTTGACGTATGACCCGGACTTTCCGTCTGCTGTAATATACGTACGTAGTGACGTTCGGCCACGTACTCTAATCCCGCCTCCGGTTCGTCACTCATTTCTGTACGTTTTACATTTGTTTCTGTAGTCTTTTTTTTTTTTGTCTACGAAAATCTGATGTCCAGTTAAATCCAACAAAAATGGCGACACGGGTGAGTTTATTTTGACAAGTTTATTGGAACTCCGACACCAATATACAGCGAAGGAAAAAATACATAAAAGTACACCATACTATTTTAAAACGGGAAGTTTTAAAATGAGCCTGCACAGCATTAGCCAGAGTAGCAGGATCAGTTGTCATTCTGAAGTTCCGGAAGAAGAATCTTATGACCAGTCTGCCGTTAATGGTTGGTTCTGCTATTGGTTTATAGGTTAAAATGACCAAACACCAGAGAGTTGCTTTATCTTCCAATACGATAATATTTCCGAGAAACAATGTACCCGTCTTTGATGTGTAAATGCTGCTGAATAGTGAATGTAGCCCCGGTGTTTACAAGGTAAAATGAAGGAAGTGCCATTGAATTTAATGGCTGCATAAGGGTGCTTCATCTCAATCTGAAAGTTTTAATTGAAATGTTTTTTTAACGCTTTTCAGTACACATCTTTTATATTTTTCTCCATGTTATTTCGCTAGCAGATTTCAATCCGACGTTCCAACAATTTCAACTTTACACTTGAAAATACAATTTACACCTGCTGAGGAAGTCTTGTTTAAAGTTAAACATAAACTGAGGACCACAGCAAGCATGTGGAAGCACACGCTCCAAGTCAGATGAGACCAGAAATGAACTTTTTGATCCACATGCAAAACTAAAACTGGTGTCGGGAGTTTAGAACCTAACTGCAAAATGTAGTTTTTGGGAGTTAACCTAAATGGAGTTAGGCCACAAAACAAAACAATATACTAAGCTTGAAGCATCCTTCCATGCATCCTTATATTGAAACATGATGGTGGCAGAAAGATGCTGTGGGGATAGTGAAGCAAGGGAGCTAGTCATTGTTGAAGGTAATATGAATGTAGGCAATATTAAGAAAATCTGTGAGCGATTACAAATGACTCAAGACTGGTAAAGAATATTGTTTGGATAAAGCTTATTTTTGTATTGGAATTGCCTGAATTCCCTTGAGAATCCCTCGTAACACTTGAACAATTTTTGTTCATGCAGTAGACACCATCCACTCCAGAATATGGCATCTTTTTGTGCAGAAAAGGTCGCTCTCCTTGTATTTACTCATGACAAGTTTTGAGCGTAACATTTGGATATGTGGATCTCTGCAAATCTCACTCGTAGACACACGAGAGGAGCTTTACCTTTGACCTCTACCAAACAACATTGAGACAGTCTCACGGGGAGTTTGCTGCTCTCTGTTGACGCAACCGGCATTTCTGTGCTTTTGCTCACAGAAACATTTGTCCTGGATTAATGAACCAAACCATCGCTGATGATTGTCACAGAGCTTGTTATCTTTGCGTGGAACTAAAATTAGTGTGACAACCTAAAACATTTAAAGGTGCAAAAGCAGCATTTAGATTTCTTGGCTAAGTCTTTTAAAAGTGATATTAAATTCTCAGTGGAAATATCAGTAAGTCGTGGTTATTCCTGTCTTTCTTTCAGACCATGAAGGCAGTGAGGTGCCCTACAGACGACCTCTCCCTGACCAACCGCGTCGTGATCAGTGAAAAGGAGCCGAACTTGGAAGAGTAAGTGAGATGTTTTTTTTTTGTTTTTTTTTTTTCCTGATGCATCACAGCTGGTTAACTTTTTCACCCGGCATAAAATCCATTCAGGGATAAGCAGTATAAACAGTGTTGAATTGTAACTTTATGAAACATGCCAGTGGAGCTGAGTGTGTTGACTTTAGATCTAAATCTTACCAATCAGCTGACGACAGACGGAGGGGGCAGATTGAACGATTACGACGAGTTTTACAATATTTGAAATAATCCTCTCATGTTTGTACAGGCGGTGGGCAACGCCATGTTGCTGCACTTCACACCAAGCTGTTTGCTTTTTTTATCGGTACTTCAGGGGCTGATTCTAAAATAGCTTGATTTAATTTTTACTGGAAGGTTTAAAGGAATAATCCCACATCCGACAGGAATGAGGATAATGCCTTAAATCTCCTTTAGCGTCTCGATTTTAGCCATCAAAAATCGAAAGTCCTTTCGATAAAGGCATTACACATAAGACTGATGTATTTATTCATTTTGTCTCTATTAATGTCAATTATTGTGGCTTCCGGTTAAAATAAAGTTTCTCGTGATACGATGAGCGGTTGACTTAAAAGTTGCCCAGCAGACAGTGACAATATTTGATTTGATCTTTTTAAACCAAATTACTGAAATAAAAATTCAGTAAAACAACAACAACAACAAAAAAACCCACTTGCCTTTGTTTTTTTTTAACCGCTGTACCTGATTGTTTGTCGTTGTTTGTGTTGTGCCTGCAGACATGTGGTCGTGTCCAATAACAAACAGGAGTTTGTGTTTACCACTAAGAGACATAACGAAGTGAGCGTCGGCTCCATCGCTTTCAGCCTGCCGCAGGTACGGCTCACGTGTTTCACTCCCCCGCCTACATGCTGCCTGACTGCGTCTGGCCTGTACAGTTAACCCTGCAAAGAATGTCCTAAAGTTTGACTTAAAAAAAACAAAAAACAAAACAGTTTTTGAATTTGTTCAAAGGACAAATGTGTGAATTGTCTTGCATGGGCCTCTTTTGTCTCAATCTGTCTGTTCCTGCTTTTTTCCCCCTGTTTTTCTCTGCCCGCTCTTCCTCTGTCTAAAACACTGGCAGCAACAGGACTCAGGTACTACTGCAACCTCCTCGCGACGAGGAATGTTGAGCTCTGAAAACATGCTCTAGTCATCTTTTTTTATTTCTTTTTTCCTGCTAGAAATAACTGGCAATCCCGTGCATGTTTAATTTATTTTATTTCCATCATGACAAATA
>NW_006799946.1:4301005-4350307 GCF_000485575.1 Poecilia formosa | reverse complement strand
TTTTGACCTGCTTCACACCACGTGCTACAATTTTCCGCCGCAACACGCAAACTTCCCCATTCACTCAGTGCGATATAGTTCCACATCGCTTAGGATTTGTTGCTGCGCGTTTGCGCAGTGTGAAGGAAAAAGGAGGCCAGCTGCACAGGCAGGCTGCGAAATGAGAAGCAGATGATCGGTATCGGCAACAAGAGCCAATGATCGCCGATCCCCGATCATGCACTTTTTCACGGAAATCGGCCCGATTATGATCGGTGACCGATCGATCGGCACACCTCTAGTAATAATAGTTTGTACACTTTTAATCTAGCAGGTTTTTTTTTTTTTAAAAAAACAGCTTTATTCATTCAAAAACTACCTTTGACATCTGTTCGGGGTCGTTGTGCGTCTCTATATGTTTGATATTTCATCTCGCTGTCATAAAACTTGACTCCTGGATGAAATTCAGTAGCCGCCGTCTCTCTGGCTGAGGTGTTCCTCGCACGTCTCACCCAGGAGTCCCATCCAAGCTTTTTTGTGTTCGGTGACATTAATTTGTCATGTGTTAATAATTGGCCTCTGGCTGCAGACTTTAAAGACTTCAAACGTCTTACGTGCGACTGACGTTAAAGGCGGCTTGACTTTAATCTAACAGAAACCCTCCGACTGACGTCTGGTGGGTCACTTAATGCTGATTTCCAAGCATAAGAAGAGGAGAGAGAGGAGTTCAGCTTTTACTTAAGTGACACAGAGACCGCATAGAATATGTGTTAGCCTGCAGGTAGGACGGACCGTATGACAGTGTAACGTGGGTGGTGTCGGTGAACATCTGTCTCAGAGGCTGACCGGCTTCCAGAGACGGGAGAGAGAGCCTCTTCTATTTCGCCGAAACTCTCCGAGGCCAAAGCGATGCTCGGAATGACGCGGACTATTATCAGGCGAAGAACAAAAGGGGGCCGGCCCGCTGGTTCATTCGCCGTCTGGAGGAAAAGAATAAGCTTCACGGTGCTTCCAACGGTTTTGACGTCATCTTAAAAGACTCGAGAAACGCTTTGTAGCCTTTGCAGTTCAGGATCAATATCATAAAAGACGACATAGTTTTATGAAGGATGGGATTTGAATCAGAAGCTCCTGCTTAACTGGGATAACGCTGTGTTTCTCAGCGGCGTAGGTTTGAAACTAAATGTCATCGGCAAACATTTTGGTGGTGAACAGCAGCCACATTTCACTTTGTATCCAGGTTACCACGTTGCAGTTAATTGGAACATCATCAAAAGCGGCAACAAAGCTATTATCACACGATGGCTGCCGTAGCCTAGCAGTTTCGGTGAAGTTAAAGGGATAAAAAGTCCTTTGTTTGAAACCTAGAGGTTTTATCTTCATTTTTTCCCCCCTCCACAGTAACGAACTACAAGTTTGACAAATCCAAAGGGTGCATAAACACCATGACCGTGGAAATTGACTTTCTCCAGAAGAAGTACATCGACAGTAACCCGTACGACACGGACAAGATGGCAAGCGAGTTCCTGCAACGCTTCTTCAACCAGGCATTCTCCGTCGACCAGCAGGTGTTTGTTTGGGCTTTCCAGGGTTAAATATTAGGCCGACAAAATGTCTGCAGTTCTTTTTTTGTTCTTTTTTTTTTTTTCTTTTACAGAAATAAATGTTTTTCTTCTTGTTTCCCTCGTTAAGCTGGTATTTAGTTATTCTGAAAAGCTCTTCAGTCTGGTGGTGAAAGACATCGACGCCATGGATACCAGCATCCTGAGAGGAGAAAAGACATCCGACGCTTCAGGAAAGAAGGTATCCGCAGACGTTCCTCTCGTCCGGCAGCGTTCGTGACCGTCTCGAGTCAACTGACGCGCTTTATTTCCAAGTTGAAGATGTGGGATTTTTTTTTTTTGTTGCTCAACATTTCCGTGAGATCCGTGCTACTGTGTCCACGCCAGGATTATCGTTTTCTGTTTCTGTTTTCCTCAGATAAAGGTCGGTCTGCTGCTGGCAAACAGTCAAGTGGTTTTCGAGAAATCTGCAAGCTCGGCTGTTGTTTTGATTGGTGAGTGTTGCGTTGTTGCATGTCACAGCGCCGCGTGTTCCTCCTCCGCAGACGTCTTTGTTTTTAGCTCCTCTGCTTCACTTAAGACAAAGACAGACTGGGCAACTTCATGTTTTCACATGTTAATTTCATTTAATTGGAGAAAAACCATCCAAGCCCTCCTGGCCATGTATGACAGGGTAATAGCTTCCCTGTTCAAAATCATAAATTAACTGTGACTAACAACATTTTCAGGAAAGCTGAGTTAAATTTGGAAAGCCACGCCCTCGTTTGATAACTTACAAACTTTGTGGCTGATTTCTTTATGCAATCAGCCTATTTAATGAGCTTTTGTGATCTTTCTTGTGTTTGTGTCGTCCATAGCCTAACACTGTTTGTATTTAAAATCCATTTTAATTTTATGCGATATTTTAATGTCACGACACGCTGGGTTTTCATTGGCTGCGTTTTTTTTTTCAATAATCAAAATGAACACAAAGAAACACCTGAAATATTTCACAGAATATTGAATGCACAGCATATTGGTTTTACTTTTTTTTTTTCTTTTTAATTAATCATTGAAATAAATAAACTTTTGAATTGTATTCTAACTTGCACATATAAATGCTAAGATAACCCAGGAAAATAATTTTTATTTTATTCCGTCTAAAGTAACTCGCATTCAGGCCACCAGGGGGTGCACAACACCCACATAGCTAGGTTTGCCTTCACATTTGTTTGGCAACGTAGCAATAAACAGAAGCACCTCACACACCGTTTGCATTTATTAGTAATTAAACAGCTTGGACATAATAAAGTTTACAAACTCGCAGGAAAATGAAGAGCTGTTCAGAGCTGCTGCTTCTTCTGCTTTTGTAGTTCTGACTTTCTGTATCCATTGGGCATATGTTGTTAGAAAAGAGAAAAAAAAAATGTTGCATGTTCAGGTTGGTTGAAAATGCTCTGCGATTGTCGTGTTTCAGCTTGCCGCTCGTACATTTAGTGTCTTGTGCTCACTTCACCCCCGAAGGAAAATCTAAAATCCGAGATGCTCGGCAGTCCATCATCAGCCCTGACTGGAACTTTGAGAAGATGGGGATTGGAGGCCTTGACAAGGAGTTCTCTGACATCTTTCGCAGAGCCTTCGCCTCACGAGTCTTCCCTCCAGACATCGTTGAGCAGATGGGTAAGTGCCCCTCCTCGCCGCCCCCCTTTCGCATTTTTTTTTTTTTTTTTGTCGGTTCCTCCTTCTCTTATTCATCTGTTCCTGCTTGTGTGCTCCTTGTGCTGAAAACAAGATTATTTTTCCGTGTCACTGGAACATTCTCTCAAATTCTCCTCGTCACGCGAGTTCTACCTCAGCCCTCTACAAATGTATTCCTTAATGGTAATTTGGGGCTTTTAATTGTTTATTTAACCTTTTTCCTTTTTCCTGGTTGGAATAATTCAATAATATACAACTGTAATGAATTTAAGAACAAGAATTAGGTTTGCACGTTTGAATTTGCGTGAATTAATTTAGGGCCAAAACTGGCATTAAAGCAGCCACACAACACAATGCTACGCCACAACGCTTGGCGGTTGTGGCTGGTCCATGTGGGAGTTTCTGCAAATTCCAGTCAAATATAACTGTGTTCATTTTGGACCCGGTTCTTGGTTGGCAGAAACTCCAGTCCATTAGTCATGTTAAACTGAAGCTGAATCTCACAGCATGATGCCACCTCCACCGTGCTTAACTGAGGTAGCGTTCTCAAGGTTCTTAGTTTAATGTCTTTTGAAGGACCGGTTTCAAATGTTCCGAGAAAATACAAGATGCGTTTATTTTCAAGATTATTATTCAACTTGGACGAGTGCAAAGATTTTTAGGAGGTGCTATACGTTTTCGGTTGTTATATGAATCTTGAACCGGCAATCAGCGTTAATCAAACAGCCGAGCCTGTGTCCTGTTCTGGGCAGCGCAGACCGATGACTAAACAGCCCTGACAGAGACCTCTGCACACACTCGTTAATAAGTCTCTTGACAGCTGTCAGGTTACATGATGATTCACTCTAAAGGACAGCAGCTCGCTCTAATGAAAGCCGTGAGTTGGGCCCGTTTGTGACTCAGACCCCCAGACCTCGCTTCCCACATCTGCGCTTGATCTGCGGAGCCTCATTTTTACACCCAGAAGTCTTATGAAAACCTGTGGTTTGCACCCATCAGTTTTAGAAATGCGCTCCGTGCTGAAAGGGTGCAGCCAGACAGACCTGTACCCACCGTGGTGGCAGGCTGACCTTTAGCTGGGTGGCTGTGTGCAGGAGCTGCCCTTTGACTGCCGGCAGCTGGCTGTCGTAATGAGATGGCGTGCCCTGATAGAGCTTGCCGCTAAGGGTAAACTTTTAATTGGCAGGCATGTGGAGCATGGGGGTGGGGGCCGGCGCAGGTGCTGACAAGGAGGCGTTCCTGCTAAAAGTCTGAAAGTTTCACCTTGTCTCCCCTTTGCTCCCGGAGAGGCGAGGCAGACGGACAGGAACTTCAGAGCTTTGTCTCCGAAAAGCCGCAGAGACAAGCACGCCGCTTTTCCCCGCCGCGCTCTGCCCCCCGTCCCACCTGTCGGCCCGGCTGCTTTTCCCTCAGCACACTCAAATGGCATCTCAGATGGTTATCTCTGGCTGCTCAATTAGTCTGGGCTAAATGTCATTAGGCAGGTGCAAAGGGCCATGAAAAGAGCGAGACTTTGAGTAAAATCCAGTGGAGAGTTCGTCGCATCCAGACACGCTTGACCTTTAGGGGGGAAAGAACCCCCATAAATATATAAAAATGAAGTTATTGATCAGAAGTTTGTTTTTTTTAAACTCTTAAATTTAATTTTTTAAAATTATTTCTTGGGAGCGATGAAGGTAAACTTCATTTTCTCTCAACAATGTGGCTTATTTTCTTGCCAGACTTTAATAAGAGCCAAATTTTTAGAGCTCACAATTAATAAATCTCTTCTGCTTGATCTCTTGTCTGATCAGTGTTGGACTCAGCTGAGATTCAGTTATTCTAATTAAGACAATTGAATATGAGAAAGAGGGACTGAGTACAAATGCATGCCACACTTTTTAGATTTTATGTTTTAAAAAATGGAAATAATTCACTTATTTACGCGCTACTTCATGTCGGCTGATTTCATAAGCCACAAAATGCATTTTGTGTGTCTTTTTATCCTTTTTGTATTCTGTGTTTCATCCCTTATGCGGGGCTTTTATATATATATTTTTATAATGTGCAAGTTCTGTAAAAGCAAGTCGTCTGTGTTGAAGTGAACCCTTCTTCTCGCCGTGCGCGCGTCTCTGCCTCCAGGCTGCAAGCACGTGAAGGGAATCCTGCTGTACGGCCCCCCGGGCTGCGGCAAAACCCTCATGGCCCGTCAGATCGGCAAGATGCTGAACGCCCGGGAGCCGAAGATCGTCAACGGCCCAGAGATCCTCAACAAGTACGTCGGAGAGTCTGAGGCTAACATCAGGAAGCTGTTTGCAGATGCAGAAGACGAGCAGAAGAGGGTGAGAGGACAAAACGCTGTTCCCTTTTTTTTTTTTTTTTTTTTTTTTTTTCCCAGAAAGTCCCTTTTAGGGGAGGGGTTTTTTCCAAAACAAAAAAAAAAAAAAAAAAAAAGCTATCCGGTGTTGCAGAAGGGTCTTGCCTTGTTTTATTAGCCATTTATTTTGTTGTTAATGTCAAAACTTTCCCGAACCCTTCATCGAGACATCAGAAGTCTCAGACCTCTCTAAAATAAAAATAATAAAAAAAAAAAAAATAAAAAAAAAAAAGCAATAACTAATATCATCACGAGTGGAGAGATCTGCCCTTTAGCCAGATGTAGCTGTGAAGTTCTGCTCACAGGCCCAGCAGCGACGGCTGGTCTGATCAGTGACACGAGCGTCACTCTGCACCACTTAATGATGGCGCTGGGTTCTCCTTGACCCCTCCGTACGCAAACACACACTCACACACGCACACACAGGATCCAGTGTGCAACATGCGCAGCCCCACACCTGCCTTAAATGCTGCGTCAGGGTTGACGGGCCCGTCGGTGGAGGGATGACCCCCCCACCCTGCCGCTCGCTCATTTATTCCATCTGTTTGTCTGTGGACGGCCAGGACTCGGCTCAAATTAGATAAATGTGGAGACGTGTAAAAGCGGTGCTTTGCGCGAGCATTCGATCTGTTTTTTTTTTTTTTTTTCCATTTCGTCACATTACAACCACACATTTTTTTGGTGTGATGGGTCACAATTGTAAAGTGGAAAGACAATGACCAAACACGCCAGCCCGACATTAAAACACAGCAGTGCTGGCATCATGCTGTGGGCATTCGGTTTCTTCAGCACTGTCTGAGTTGATGGGAACGGTAAAGCGGAGCTAAATCAGTGTTTATTGAGATGATTGTTGTGCCTTTCAACGTTTGTTTTTACATCATGTTTCAAAGAAAACCATCTGTGGTATTTATTGGTAGATCAGAACAAACTAGTGCTTTATATTACTAAGTGGAAGGAAAACTATCAGTTTTGTTTTTAAAACCCTTACAGTTAAGAATCTAAAATGCAAGATGTACATTTCTGTTCAGGCCTACGTCTTTCTAAAACGCATCGGGCTCAGTCAGATCGGATGGAAAACAACTGTGGATATCAGTTTCAAGTCCCGCTAAACGTTCTCAGTTGGATGCAGGTCTGTGCTTAAGACATAATAAAAAAAAAAAAGCCCTGATCTAAAACCATTCCTTTTGTAGCTGTTGGTGTTTAATTCTGCTAAAGGATGAACCTCCGCCCCAGTATCAAGTCTTTTCCAACCATCACCAGGTTTCCCTCCAGGAACGCCCTTTATTCAGCTCCATAAACCTTCCTGTCATCTCTGAGCTGTTTCCGTTTCTCTAGAGAAGAAGAACATCCCAAGTGTCGTGATACTGCCACCACCAGATGGTGCGTTGTTGACTAATTTTCTCCTCCAAGTCCGTCCCACAACAGGCGGACGTACACTGACAAAGGTGGACTCTGCTTATTCATTAAGAAACATTCAAAAGCAGTTGATTGTTCTGGATTTCATGTGCAATTTTTCTATCACACAGCATTAAAAAAAAAAAAAAAAAAAAAAACTAAACACAGGCAATACCCCTAGGGAACCAGACAGTTTTGTAAGCTTGATCAGTCTGACAAAGTGTGTTTGGCGTTAAGAGGCAAAGAGGGACCTCCGTGCTTGAAGGTGCAGATGTTTTAAGATAACAGCAGGCGGCTTATTTACGGTCTGCGCGTTAATCTTCCTCCTCTCCCGCCTGGCTCCGCAGCTCGGAGCCAACAGCGGCCTCCACATCATCATCTTCGACGAGATCGACGCCATCTGCAAGCAGCGCGGCAGCATGGCGGGCAGCACCGGCGTCCACGACACCGTGGTCAACCAGCTGCTGTCCAAGATAGACGGAGTGGAGCAGCTCAACAACATCTTGGTCATCGGTGAGAAGCTGTGTTCTAGCAGAGCACCTGCGCTCTATCTCCTGCGTGTGTCATTCACCCTCGTCCTGTGCTTCCCTTCCCCCTCCCCCCCTCCATCCCGTCCCGCTATCTCTCCCGTCTCCCTCAGGTATGACCAACAGGCCCGACCTGATAGATGAGGCCCTGCTGAGGCCGGGAAGGCTGGAGGTGAAGATGGAGATCGGTAAGAAGTGAAGAACACACACAGACGAGGCTCCGCTGCACTGTTTATTCCGAGCAGCGTCTCTCGCAGACGACCACAATGTGGATTTATAATGTATTAATGATAACGGCAATAAAAAAAAATAAAATAAAAAAAACTATTAATTGGTCCAACATTCCTGTCTAAAGTAAAGTAAGCAGTCAGGTGGGCGGTCTCTTGCTTCAGATACATTTAAGAATGTTTTCTTAAATTTTGTGTTAAATAAACACTTTTTTTTTTCACCTGTTATTGTTACAGACACGCTTTATAGGTTATTTATTGAATCCAGACATTAACAAATGAAGCCCAGACTAAAACAAAGCGGTGAAATCCCTCAGCTGTTGGTGGCCGGAACGTCATGCAGAAAGCCCATTTTTTTCCTCACTTCTTTGTCCTTATTAGTCAAAGCTTCTCCTTGCAAACTAAATGAACATTACTCAAATATCCTAAATTATAATTAGACACAGTTTCAACAGATATCATACTTACTCCAAAGGGAGAGATTATGTCTAGAGTGATAAATTAGAATAAGTATCCAATAAGGGTGAAACTGTTCAGAATGATGGTCGGAAACGTAATTCTGCTCACATTATTGCCACAGTACAAGATTACTTTCACAGTGCATAATAATTGGGTTGTTTAGAATAACTTTTCAACTTAATAACTGTTCGCTCAGTAAAATCATTCTCCATCCGTTTCTTTCTCCAGGGTTGCCAGACGAAAACGGTCGCATTCAGATCCTAAACATCCACACAGCAAAGATGCGTCAGTACAACCTGCTGGCCACCGACGTGGACATTAAGGAGCTCGCCGTGGAAACTAAAAACTACAGCGGTGCCGAGTTGGAGGGACTGGTCCGGGCCGCGCAGTCCACCGCCATGAACAGACACATCAAGGTCAGATTGTCCTTATTTTAGGGCTTATTCGTTATGTGCATTGTAAAAACTGAAAGAGGAATACTGTGTACGTCTTACAAGAAATAAATACCATACGCATCCAGGTGCGACGGGCTGTTTATTATGTTCGGACCCCCGAGACTTAAGCTATTTATCAGGTGCACTGGCTCAAATCTACACAGCTCACTGCTGTACACAGATAAGGAAAAGTTCTCATCTGTTAAGTGTTCTGCCCCCACGGGCGCAGACACTCAGAGAGCAGCAGATATTAGAGGGTGATGATAAGCGACGGACAAGGGGTGTACACATCTCTGATGGTTCTGACGCTTTTCTTCACTCCTCTAAGCAATTATTCTTCCCTCCCTTTCCTTTCCCTGTCTGACCTTTTTGCTACGGGGGGGAACGCAGTCTCGTGGCACGTTGAGCAATCTAAATGTGCCATATTTCACGTAAAAGCGGTATTTACCAGGAGGACATTGAATTGTATCAGTTAGGAATGTACTTATTATTTGTTTATTTTATTTTTATTTTTTATTTTTTTTGCGCTGTTGCAGGCCAGCAGCACAGTGGAGGTCGACATTCAGACGGCGGAGAAGCTGCAGGTCAGCAGACTGGATTTCTTGGCCTCACTGAATAACGATATCAAACCGGTAAGTTTGTGTGTGCGTCTCTGTTCGCTTCTGTCCTGATTGAGTCAAATAGGGACAGGAAGTCACCAATCAAATCAATCAATCAAATTTTATTTTTAAAGCACATTTCAGCAGCAAGGCATTTCAAGGTGCTTTACATAATTAAAGAAGAAATAAAAACAGTATGTGACATTAATAAATAGATGAAAAGTAAAGATAAAAACATCGAAGACATCAAAACCCACCCTCTAACCCTAATTTAGCCATACGCAACTCTAAACAAGTGGGTCTGAAGTTGAGATTTAAAGGCACCCAGTGTTTCAGCTGCTTTACAGTTTTCTGGAAGTTTGTTCCAAATCTGTGGTGCATAGAAATTGAATGCTGCTTCTCCTCGTTTGGTTCTGGTTCTGGGGATGCAGAGCAGACCAGAACCAGAAGATCTGAGGGGTCTAGACGGTTGGTACAGCAATAACAGACCTTTAAGGTATTGCGGTGCTAAACCGTTCAGTGATTTATAAACTAATAACAGTTAAAGTCTATTCTTTGAGCTACAGGGAGCCAGTGTAGGGACTTTAAAACTGGTGTTATGTGCTCTATCTTCCTGGTTTTAGTGAGAACGCGAGCAGCAGCGTTCTGGATCAGCTGCAGCTATTTGATTGATTTATTAGTCAGACCTGCGAAGACGCTGTTGCAGTAATCAATGCAGCTAATCAAACTGGTTTCCATCGTGTGTAGTCATTCCCTTTTCTACCTTACCAACAGTAGGAGACCGTGAAGCTCTTTATTTTGGCTCTGCAGAAAATCCTGTGCTATATTGTAGTAAAATTATTACTATACATTGGTAGTCAGAGTGAACACATACTTTTTTTATATACATATTCTAGTTTTCTCTATACGTATATATGCTCCTTTTTAATTATGTATAAATATCACTATTAGTACTTCTCTCTATTGTAATGTACATAATATTTTTGGGTATCTGGCCAGGACAGCTATGTAGCAGCTAGCTGACTAGTAGATATCTGTCTGGAAGTTTGTTTAGCAAGCTACTTGTTGAGCTAGTATCCTATTTGCCTATTGCTTTGGATTGCTAACTATTTGCCTGTTGAAGTGAATAGGTATCTGGTCAGTTTCCCAGCTCTCTGCAGAATAGACGTCCTAGTAACCATGTTACTATGCTAGCCAAGCTATATCCTAGTTAGCTATTTGTGTCATGAGATACTTCAGCTGGTATATAATTGTCTGACTAGCTACCTTTTCAGCTAATTAACTATTTGGTTGTTTGTCTAGCTAGCTATCTGTCAAGCTAATAAGTTGCTTGTCAATCTATATGTTTAGATAGCTAATCATTATCAAGGTAATGACTAGCCTAGCTTTTCAACTGTCTGTACAGCAACTTTAGCTATACTAGACATTCATTTATTTTTCCTAACTAGGTAAATGGATAGCTATTTCACAGGCTATCTGGTTAGCAGAGGATTGTGGAAAGTAGTTAACTTTTCTTGAGTAACCTTTTGAAAATAATTTACTTTTAGCAGTTGTTTTTTACTACACTGTACTTTTACTGGAGTAATATTAGTATGAAGTATTGCAACTCCTACTTGTGTAAAAGTTTAAATGTGTTAGTTGCACCAACAACATTTAACGATTTTTTTCGTTATGTATAATAACATGGTACAATCATTTTTTTCTGTCTATTTCCAGGCGTATGGAACCAACCAGGAGGACTACGCCAGTTACATCATGAACGATATAATCCGGTGGGGTAATCCAGTTTCAGCCGCCCTGGAGGATGGAGAGCTGCTGGTGCAGCAGACGAAGAACAGTGATCGCACACCGCTGGTCTCTGTGCTCCTGGAAGGTACACCAATGTTAACGTGTTCAAACCCACAGGAAGGAAAGCATTATTTTTCCCCAACTAAACTTTTCATGTTTCCCTCTCAGGCCCACCTAACAGCGGGAAAACAGCTCTGGCAGTTAAGATTGCTGAAGACTCCCAATTCCCTTTTATCAAGATCTGTTCGCCCGACAAGATGATCGGACACTCCGAGATCGCCAAGTGTCAAGCAATTAAGAAGGTACGCTTTATTTTCAGCTACTGAAAAGTTTAAATACATATGACTCACAGGAGATATTAGAATTAAAAACTTAGTTTTTTTGTGCCTAATTTAAAAAAAACCCTAAAAAAACACACATTTTAAAGGTACTTGTTGAAATGCAGTGAAATGGGTGAAAGTTTAGATCCAAGTTTTTCTGTTAACTACTGATGTAATATGGACCTGACAACCTTGAATTGGGGAAAAGTGTTTTTTTTTTCTTTACTGAACAATTAAAGGACTTTAAATCTAGACTAAATTCATCCAAAGTTATTTTTTCAGTTTCATTTTAGATTGAATGCTTAACTGGTTTCTGTTTTTTAATAGATATTTGAAGATGCTTACAAATCACAGCTGAGCTGTGTGGTAGTTGATGACATTGAGCGCTTGTTGGGTAAGAACCTTATTTCATAGAAATAAGTGTAGATATATGTTATCCTGTCGATCGTACTTGGGTTAAAATGTATTATTATTATTATTTTATTTTATTTTTTTCAGATTATGTACCGATTGGTCCTCGTTTCTCCAACTTGGTGCTACAAGCGTTGCTGGTTCTCCTCAAGAAACCGCCTCCAAAGGTACCAGCAGTTTCAGTTGTGTTATTCATCTCCTCCTCATGCTGTTAGTCCTTAGGCAGCAGAAAGAGGGCAGCAGATCTTATGGACGCCTACACAAGGTCTCATGAGGAATTGATGGAGGTCCTTGGCTGCGGCTGGCATGTGTGAGCAACTGTGTGAGGTTATTAGCAAATGTTTTGCTCCGGGTCCGTTGTGCTCAGAGTGAATGGTGGCGATACAGACCAATTTCTCAGAGCTTCTTTGGTTGTAGTTTGTTGTTGTGTTTGTAAATGAGGGTACAACCCACTATATGGCTGCTTGAGAAGTGGCGCGGGGCCGGGCGCTGAATGCCTGGGTGCAGAGCTCCTCCGGGGTTGTAAAGCGCTGAACCCAGCGGGGCGCCTGGGGCCGGGGGAGGCCAGGGGGACACGGAGGAGAATGGGCTCTGTGAGAGATCCAGGACCTGGCAGAGCTGCCGCCTGTGTGGCACCTCATCTGCATGCAGCATCACAACCCCCCACGCCATGGGGGGGAGCGGGCAGCTATAATCCCCCTGTCTGCTCACCACTCCTCTGCTTCTCCTTCCTCCGTTGTCTGCTCCTGGTTGTCCTCCAGCTCGTCGGCTTAGCGGAGCTGCAGTTCTTCTCTTTTGTCTTCTTTCGCCCATGTTTGTCCTCTGTGCTGTTGTTTTCTACTCTGTTACGTTCTATGCTGCCATTAGTTTCTGCTCCGTATGCTCTTGTTGCGACTGAGACCCCGCTAAATGCCGTGCTTCAGCGGGGCCGACTGCAAATCGCACAGGCGATTTAATATTATTTTAAAATCTGCAGAAAAACCTAAAATGAAATGAAGCAGAAAACAGCTCGTAAGAAGTTTCCTTGGCCTTATGTTTAAATGAGCAGCACAAAATAGTCTAAAATGATGTTTGATGCATCTGTTTACCTTTTATTTTTCTCAGATTTTTGTAAATGATTGGGCAATTTTAGTTTTTTATGTATGTTTTATTTCCTCTAATCTGTTTATTTTATTTTTAAAGTCTACACCCAGACTTCCTCAGCAATGAGGAAAAACAGACGTCTGTTATCTGGTTAATACATGCTAATATTTGATTTTATGTGACGGTGCAATTGAGCATCATTTTATTGATTGTTTTCTTTACAACGTGCAAAAAAGGTGCAAGATATAAGTAAATGCTCATCTGCTTGTAGTGCAGATTGAACGTGCGGGGTTTTGGTTTTTGTAACGGGATTCAAGACTTTTCAATTTCAACAGAAAATCCACAAAACCTACATCCATATCTACAACATGTGCTCCTCCGTTTTCCCCTTTCTTTCTGCACGTGAGCATTCTGGTTTAAAATCAAGCTTGAATCTCTGGAGAGAAAAATCAGGGAGTAAATTGGTGATAAAAAAAACAACGAATGAAGCACGTGTCTCCTCCCTTGCAGGGACGTAAGCTGCTGATCATCGGCACTACGAGTCGCAGAGACGTTCTCCAGGAAATGGAGATGCTGGACGCTTTCAGCACCGCCATCCACATTCCCAACATTTCCAGGGGAGAGGAGCTCGTGCAGGCCCTGGAGGTAAAACACGCCCGACTCAAACCCCAGCCGAATGCAGAATAAATTAAGCGGGACGATTAATTAAATGTTCCTGATGTTGTGCATTCTCTCTCTGTTTCTCGTTGGTATTCGGAAACGACTCAGTCTAATTTTCAGGGAGAGAAGCTCAATCGCAAATATACGAGAGGCAAAATTAAACAGATTTTGCATCAGCGAGTGAAAGAAGTGCTTAATCCACAAGAGAAACAGGATGTAAAACTAATAGCATTTCTGCTGATTATCCAGAATCTTGGACATGTTGTCAGGGTCAAATACTTATTTCATTCAGTGAAATGGAAAAATATATAACTCCTGTGTTGTGCCTTTATTTTCCTGTACATCTTAAAATAAACCCAGCATTAAAATCAGTAATATAAATTGCTAAATTGGTATAATATATACATAAAAAAAAGAATGTAATTGAAAAGTTAATGTATTCTTATTTCACCAAGTGAGACAGATTATGTAGATTAATTACACACTGCCTGATGTCTTCAAGTCCTCGCATCTGGTAATTATAATGGAACTGTACCATAATTAATGCATCTTCTTCTTTATTGAATTTGAATGAATTTGAAAATAATTTTCATAATTCAATTTAAAAAGCCAAGGTGTCTCGACAGGCTGAGGCTCAGAAGCCACATTTAAGCTTTCGAGAGTGCCGCTTTGACAGAATTTTTAAATATAAATGAATAAAAGTATTTATTAAAAAAAATGACTCATTTTAGCTGGTTTTCAATGTGTATTTTTTATGCAACAGATGTCACAACAAATTGTCAAAAATGAAGGAAAATGTTGGGGTTTCCCCCTCCCCCCATTACTTTTCCATCAACTTGAAATTCAGCAAAATGCATAAAAAAATTGTATTTGTATTTTTTTTAATAATACCCCAAAATACAAATTTTGGTCCTTCAATTTAATCATAAAGCCCACTCGTTTTCTAAAGTGTGTTTTTATTAAGTAGAAAAAGACACGTCATGTAAATAAGTGCAGATTTGGGCACGTAAGATGATCTTATTGAGCAGAATCGAGGATAAAACTGCCTCTTTGGATTGTAAAAGCTGCTGAGCCACGATGTAGGAAATAACATGGACATGATATTTCTGGTTTTTAAGATTATTTTTTGTTGCTTTTAACTGATCTAATTCTATGACAAATTGAGAGGTGCCTCAACAATATGTACTTGTTGCTGTATGTTTTGTGTCACATCTGAACTGCTCTCAGACTTCATGTGGTTATGTTCAACTCGTATCTCGTCTCTCTGCTCCCCTCAGCTGCTGGGGTCTTTCGAGGAGAAAGAACGACTCGGCATAGCTAACGCAGTGAAGGGCAAAAGCTTGTGGATCGGCATAAAGAAGCTGCTCATGCTGATTGAAATGGCCGCACAGGTATGGATTGACGATATTGGTTATGATTCGACATAACACTTGACTGTTGAACTGGAATAACTTCATAGAGCTCCTTAAGGATTGTTGTAGTCTTTGAAAGCAGGCTGGCTCAGAAGCTCTCCAGGATTTCTGAAGGTGCTTCAAAGTTTTGTTCTTTTTTTTTTTTTCCGTTATTATTATTAAGCTGGATCTCCAGCAGATGAACAGAATCTGAATATTCTGACTTTAACAGAAAAGAAATCCCTTAAAGACCTGACAAGGACCTTACCCGAGGGAAAGTAGAGGCCCTGGATTAGTCCGAAACACTAATGGAAATCCGCATTTTATATTATTTGTATAAACGTGTTTCAGTTGCATTTTCAATAATTAATTGTTTGAAAAGAAGTGGGAAAAAAATATCGACTTTGAGAAATGAATCTTTTCCATATGAGGTCACGTTGCTGTGAAACCAAATCAATTTATTTTTAAGGCTTTTTGCACATTTGCACCAGGGATGCCAATAAGTGTGGAGAGTGCTGTATATCACTGCTTTTATAGCTTTGTGTTGGCTCCAACAATGACTGATCCTTCCTCATTTTGCTCTAAAGCAAAGATTTAATTCACAACGTCTGTAAAACAGTTCCTTTTCGTGGAAGCCCTCACATTCAGAACACGGTTTCGTAACCGTGAGCCGAACCGCGTCCCAGCAGCTGGGAGAGAACCGCTCGTGAACTGGAGCGCTCCGCTCGACAAATCACTGGCGAAGCCACGCGGTTTTCATTCCAGCTCGCCGATGACAGGTTTTTGTCCCCCGACTGACAACAAACAGGCCGTCGAGAGCCGAGAGTGTCGGCCAGATGTGGAGGAACACGGAGGGATGGGGGTGATTCAGCTCAGACCACACTGCCAGTTTCAAATTTGTGCTCTGAATATAAAATCCGACATGACTGATTGATTGGAGAGGCTATCTTGCGTCTTCCAGCGCTTCAGTTTTAACCCCTCGGCTGTATCGACTCGCCCAACTTCAACTCTGCACCCAGTGTGTTAGTAAAGTTGAACAAACTTGATAATTCGCTTGTCAGAAGTTTTTCCATATAGGAATTTGCACCAATATCAGATGTTATCAAAATCTGGTTTCCAGTCCTCTATTTTATTGGTTTTCCTTTGATAGACACAATAAGATTTGATATAGTTTTACTTTATTTTTTAAATGAGATAAAGGACAAACCCTAAAACAATTTTTTTTTTGTTTTGATATAGTTTTTTTTTTTTTTTTTTTTTTCCCAAATTTAGTCTCATTACCACCAAAACAACATTTATTTATTTTGTTGGTATTTTGTGTGATGGATCGACTCAACGTAGTCTATCATTGTGAAGTGCGCAATTTATTCTCTAAGAGGACAATATTTACTCAGGAAGAGCTGCATGTATTCACATTTCAGATGGAAGAAAAACGCCTAGACATTGAAACCACAAAGCTGGTCTCTATGGAAGTCCATAGCAAACATGTCGTAGAAAGTGGCCAAACTTTCTGCCCTCCATGCAAAATGCTGAGGAAGCCTCTCATATTTGATGGCTGTATAAATGGAGCTGAATGCAGGACGATCCTGCAAGAAAGTCTGCGAGATGCTGCAACTGACTTGAGACTGGGCCAGAAGTTCACTCGGAACAGGACAACAACCCTAAAAACACCGACGGAGATACAATAGGATGGTTTAGATGAAAGAATATTAATGTGCTAAGAATGGCCTTGTCAAAGTCCCCAGCTTAATCAAACGAATAGGAGAACAGGATTGTAGAAAGTACCGACTCAGGAATACACATGCATGTTCAAATTTCTATTTGTTAACCGATTTTAAACATACGCATCGCTTTCCTTCCGCTTTACAACAAGGCACCGCTTCGCATCGGTCCAGATGAAACAAATGAAAAGTTTGTGGTTGTGACGTGACTAAACGTCAGAGGTTTAACTGATCTAAATCCCCTTTGCGAGGCTCCGCGCCTTATATTTCGTCGCTCGTGTAGCCCGACGGAACATCTCCTGCAGCATCGCCTCCTAACTTTTGTGTCTGTTCGCCGAGCCTGGATGCGGTGTGTAATTGCTGTGGTATGCGCGGCTGCAGCCATGTTTTACACCCTCCCTGTTCTGCGCCTGAAGAAATATGAACCTGCGTTCGCCGAGACATGCTGCGAACAGGCGTGCGGCGTCACTCGTCTTGGCGTTCCCGGTTCCCCTCTCGTTGCTCCCGTGCTTCACGGAGGTTGAATCCGCTTCTTCTCTCCCTCGCCCCATATTTTATTTTGTTTTATTTATTTATTATTTTGCACAGTTTGATGTAAAACCAGGTGTTCCAGTTTTAGCAAAAGTGACACGTAGTTTCTAAGACGTTTCTCTCTTGCAGATGGACCCCGACTACAGAGTCAGTAAGTTCCTGAGTCTACTGAGGGATGAAGGAGGGTAAGTATCCTCTTCCTGTTTCTGTGACACTGAACACTCTCACCACACTCGCACACATTCGTCACTGTTGACCGAGACGGGGAAGAGCCAGATGTATACATTTCGATCGGTGTATGAAGTGAGATTAATAATACACATGTTCTCTCTGTTTTTTTTTTTTTGTTTTTTTCCTGCAGTCTCGATTCTAAGCTGGGCAGAATCTAGACGCAGTGAAAGAACATAGCGAGGAGGAGTCATCCTTCATCGGTAAGACTGCAGAGCCTGGATTAAAGGGAGATTACACGGAGCTGAGCACATGTAGCGGCCAACCAGATTAACAACCACCATCGGCTTCATTAACACTCCTCGTGCAAATGAAAATGGAAACTGCAGGGCGGTACGGTTCAGTGCAGGGGGGGGGGAGGGGAGTTTAATATCAACCCTGATTCGTGAGATATTTCTGCCCCCCACCCTCTCTCCATATTTCTTCTCTTCTGAAATGTGTCAGATCATCAAACATCTTTTAGACAAAGACAACCTGAGTAAATAAAAAAAACAAGATTTTCATTTATTAAAGGAAAAGAGCCAGCCAAACCAACCTGAAATGTAGGAAAGTAAATGTCCATTAAACCTAGCAGCAGGTGCCGTCAAGCATTTCTCATAGCTAATGAGTGTTTCACGTCCTCGTTGAGAAGTTTGAACCAGCTTTTCTTCTCAGAGTTGTTTGAATTCAGTCACATTGAAGCGTTCTTGGGCATTGCCAGCCTTATTGAAGGCTGGACTTTGACTAGGTCACTCTAAAACCTTTGTGTCTTCTATTTATTGATTCATTTTAATCACTTAACAGCTCATTTTTAAACCTGCCGTGAACTCGAGGCCGGATAGCAAGGCATCCTGAAGAAGCAAAGCTACGACCCTGTTTGAATTTCAAATCAGCACAACATCCTTCTCTGAAATGATGCCAATTTTGTCAGATGTGACGGTGACACCTTTTAGAAAGTTCCACTTTTTTCTCATCAGTCCACAGAAGTCGTGAAGATCATTAGGATCACATTTCCACTCATTTTGATCAGGGTGCGTTTCTGGCCTCAAGTCTCTCAAATGGTTGCTATTTTTTTTCCTCAGTCTCCTATTTCTTATTGTTAAATCATCAATACTTACCTAAGCTGGTGATTAATTTTCAGACAGATGACAGTGACTTTGTTTCTAATGTTTTTAATACTTTTTTTTTTCTTTTAAATAATTTAGGTTGGAGTATAATGTCTATTTCTTTTGAGTTTGCTTAGCCTACTTCATACAGTCAGCCCAAGGTCTACTTATATCTGGATATTCAAAAATTGTTCAATCACAAAGTAATCCTAAAGTATTCAAATAATGTCTAAAACACCTTCTCTATCCTAGCAATCAAGGTAACTGACATGTAGTCTGTTAGAAGATAAGAAGAAAATATTAGTCTTTTTTTCTACAGTGGATGTAAGTATCCGCTTTTTATCGTGTATGTATAATTTTGAGCCTGTAAATTTGATCCAAATTTCCTTTTTTTCTTTCTTTTTTTTCTGCGTGTAAAAAAAAAAGAAAACATTTGAACTTCTGACTGAAATTTGAAACGAAACAAAACTCAAAAGTTTCCAAAAGTTTTGGTGCCACACGCGTAACGGCACCTTTTTAACATCCATCCTGTGAAGAACTTGGCTGCCCACGGTGCAAAGACTACAATAAAAAAAAACTTCTCCACCTCCTGCAGGAGTTTTGCTTCTCATCGCAGCCTCAGATGCTTATGGTATAGTCGGCGTAAACAGTGTTCCTAAAAATAAGCCGGCTAGACAGCTGCTCCCCTGTGGTGGCACGTCCTCTTTTTTTTTTTTTTTTTTTTTTCCCTGCCAATCTCTTCTCACTTATGTTTGTTTGTTTGTTTGTTTTTCTCCGCTCAGCGACTGAGAAGCGGAGGCCTGAAAGAGGCTGGCAGGGGGGCGCGGAGGGGGGCATCAATCTGGATCCTTCCTTCTCGCCCCCTGTGAAGTTCCCTGCAGTGCAGATGCCTGCAGCAGCCATCGACCAGGACACCGACTTCACTTCAAAACTGTGCCAAGACAGGAAATGAGACTAGAAGCGTGTATATGGGATGCTTGCGTTTTGGACGACTAATGCCGCCATCCTGGTCGCCGGAGCTGCTTAGGGATTTTTTTTTTTTACTCATTTAACGTTAAAGAGTCAGCGCAACTGAGGCACTTCTATAGCAACATGTGCTCAAACACTAATTATGAGACAGTTTTATTTCAGTGCACGGATGTGTAGCCTAACCATTCCACGACACGACTTGGTGTTCAAGTTGTGCGCCCGCTTCTATCTGATCTTCTTATTACATGAATAAATTCTGTTGCTTGCAAGACACTCTGGTTTTGTTAATTATTAATGCTCATCCATCCACCTCTAGGGTGTGTGCGACGTTCAAGAGTCGTGCCTCATTTCTCGGTTCCGATCATCCAGACTTTCTTGTGGTGTTTAGATATTTAGAGGTTTGTTTTTGTTTTCAACTTTGACTATTATTTCTGTCACTTCTGCGCAGCATCGTTTGTGCAAGACCTTGCAAATTGTTCAAACTCCTTAAAATTTCTTCATTTTCCATAAATTTTACTTTCAAAGAACATTTTCTGTGACGCCCTTACATAATGTAGCTCATACCGGTGGTGTTTTCTGATATGGGCAACTGCCCAGGGCAGCATCTTGTTGGGGAGAGAAGGGGGGTTTCTTATTTCCTTCTCGGTTTCGTGTTTCCACCCATCTGTGTTCTAGACCAGGAAACTGACAAAGCTACTGCCTTGATATAAGTGGTTACTTTAACTGCTGGAAGACAATCACAGGCTCAGTTAGAATGCAGAATTAGTTGTAACCAAGAGCAAAGTTTCGATGCCTTGTAGTGCTGCGAGTGCTGCTGCTTACGTTTCTGCTGGTTTTATTAGAACTAAGGAACGTGTCGTTTCATCGTCTGAGGCTCAGTTTTCAGAATTGTAAGCTCTAGTGAGAATGCACCTCGGTTAATGAAGGACAGCAAATTGAATGCAAGTCAATAAAAATACAGGGTTCCGACACATTTTCCCAGTAAACGTCCCACACTTTTCTAACCTCTAGAGTTCTCAGTTTTTGAATACACAGTTGTCTGTGTATAGAATCGAAGATTGCGTACAGATTTTAGACATTTCCACATTGTTCAGATGCAAAAGCTGCAAAACCACATACCGCGAGGAAGGCTGGATGAATGAACGGGTGGATGGATGGATGGATGCAACACTGTATGTGCAATGTTTATTTAACTACCAGCACAAAAAAAAACCCGTTATGGTTAGAGTCATGTTCTTTTATAAATTCAAATATTTATCATGTAGACAATAAAACAATTAAAAGTTGCTAATATTTGTACATACTTATCTTAAAACTTAAACTGTGTGGGAACCTTGGAAATACGGTCCTAGTTTGAAAAATGTGCTGTCATTTTGTTTTTGTCCACAATTTTATTTTATTTTTTTCTACAAAAATACCCCAGTTTCAACTTGACAAGTGAAGACGTCGATCCGACGCTGGAAACATCAAGAAACACGAGACAGACAGATTTTTCTTCTTCAAATATATAATCTTAGTTCAGTCATACAGATATATACATTGTATAATAAATAATATTTATAAAAACATAACATTTACGATTATAAAATAAAAAGGGAATTATTCACTTTAAAACATTTGTACAAAACTTTGGATATAGCACGGGGGTAAAGTCAGGATGTCGGATAGTGGGAAGGTACATCCAGGAAGAAGATGACACAAATATGCTAAGCTATGTCACACAGAGAGGACAGCCTGTACAGGGTGAATATAATTTATAAGAAGCATGGAGAACCGTCAAAAAATTCTTTTTTTTTTTTTTTTTATCTTTTCCTGCACAAATGATCTCATTTTCCCTTGGTGATCTCCTAGTTTAACCTTTTGTCACATCCGTTCCTCTGCTGAACTCCTGCGCGCTCCCTCAGCGTTACCACGACGGTGCGGCAGGCATGTTTTTTTGGGGTGAAGCACAGACAAGAATACAGCTTCATAAATCACACCCGTTTGAATGCTTCGGCACGGGAAAAACATGAAGGAATGCTCTGGGAGAGATGTGACGGCCAATCAGAGGCTTTCCCTAATCCTTGGTCTCCGCGTGTCATCACATGTCCTCTTGTTTTTTTGTTTTTTTTTACTGAATCAGATTTATTTTTAGACACAGATCTTTACGATGAACCTGATGAACTGTAATCAAACGCGCTAAAGCTCGACTCAAGTGTGATGCTGCATGGATCCGTGAGCAGTTTAAAGGCCGAACTCGCCCTCGGAAAGTGCAACAAAGATATTATTCATAAGAACTTTGCAGACTTTTTTTTTATTGTTTATTTTTGAATTCCCACCTAGAGTTGTTGGAATAGTGCATATGTAAACCCATGTGGGGATGTTGTTGAGAGGAATGCGCATGCGCCCTCCTGCATACCTTCAGTCCCATCCTGATGGCCATAATTCAGAAATGCAGGGCTATAAACCTCACACTGTAGTGTGTGTGTGTGTGTGTATATATATATATATATATATATATATATATATATATCTTCCAGAATTCGCAGTTGACTGGTCCAGTGGAAAGGACTCAATCAGCTCAGTAGTTTGCAATAGACAGGACTGTTGCACCGTCAGCGTCTGCCTACTGTTTTCAGTTCAGTAGTTAAAAAAAGTGACATTTGGGCTGCAGAAGAGTAACCGATAGGATGCCATGTTAGTTCAGACGTACGTAAAAGCTGGAGAAGTGAGGTGTAAGTTGGGAAGACGGGTGGGTTTTACTGCATTATGTGTTTTCTATACATGCCACGAACATCGTGTCGGCATAGAGGAGGGAAATAAATAAAGACACGGGGGGGCGGGGGAGGAGAGGGCGCTGAAAGTGGCACAACTGCTTCCCATGAGAGCGGGCGACGTTTTTCAGGTAGTCCGGTGCAGGGGGCTATGAGGACTAAGTTGTTTTGTTGTTTCCGATTTAACCTTTAGCCATTCGTCGCGGAGCCCTGCGAGTGTCGGGTGTCAAAGTAAAAACAGAGGATTAAATGGGTCGAGTTCCTCAGGTCAGGAAGTAAAGTGTGTCAGAAAACACACTAGCAGTTAAAATCTTCAGCTCTACATCACTTCATCAGCTGAAAAGCAGAATAAATGCAACATTCATATTCTAATAAAACAGATCATAAGTTTGCTGAGTGTTTCGGTTTAGACAGGTTCCTAATGTTGGGATCTTGATGTCGGGTTATTGCCACAAGTGTTTCAAAGATTAAAAACTGTAATCATGAAGCGATTCAAAATGTTTACCGAGTGTGCTGTGTTAACATTTAACTGCCTCGTTATAAGTATTCGTACTGTGCAATGTGCAAAAACTGAGGTGGAGAAATATTTGCTGCCTTTCAGATTCCCTTCAATTTATCACGCTTAAATAACTTGGATCAAACAAATACCAAAATCAGACAAAGTACTTTTACTTTACTCAAAGTATTTGTTTTTAGAGTAAATACTAAAAGTTTTCTTATAATGATTTCATTTATCCAAATTGTTCAAAAATATTTCAATGGTGGGCCTCCATTTCCTGTGTCAACGTTAACAGAAAGCGTAAATGTCTGATACGTCCAAAAATGATTTAATGACTGTACTGTTAATAGCGCTGATGGATGAATATTGCATCTGAATGTTGCAAGATTTAGACAATCTTTTAACTCCAGTTATGCAGCTGGTGTATATAAACACCAGTGTTACTGTAAATCAGTGAGCTAAACTGACCTAAGCTCTGTTTTTATCGTTGCACCTGACCCTGGCTTGGCTCCGTACGTTACATCCTAAGTTTTTGTGTGTGAGTGGGTTATTGACCGGTGTGCAGAATGAGTCTGCGTCTGCAGGGAAGTTGTGGAGGGAGGACACAGGGGGGGAGTTAGGGTAGAAGGTCCAGCAGTCAGTTTGCCTTAAAGTACAGGCCTCTCATTTGCATGTGTGTACATCATAGACGCGCACACACTCCTGGCAGCTGACGTAACAGCACCAGTGGAAGATGCAGTGGCACTTCTCCTTGCGCTTCTCAGTCCGGGTGTTGTGGCCGCGGCCGCAGCATAGGAGGTCACACCCCTCGATGCCGTGGGACGACACGTTGCAGACGCGGTCGCGCGTCCCGAACGACCCCGTCTCCGGGTTGGGCTCGCAGAAGTTGGGCGAGCCCTCGTAGTAAACCAGATCGCGCTCGGTGGGGTGCTTGAAGAAGTTGTACTTCACTCGTAGGGTCTCCACCCAACCCCGTGACTCGCGGTGCTTCTCCACCACCATCTCCGAGGCGCTGTCGTACTTGTCCTTCAGGTAGTCGCCCAGCGTGCGGAAATCCGGCTGCGCCCACCAACAGGTCTTCACCTCGCAGCTTCCAGAAAGGCCGTGACATTTGCAGCGCAGGTGCATGTGGTCGAGGATGGTCTGAGAAACACAGAAGGTGGTTATTAGTTTGGTGGGATTATGTTTTGGATGTCATTGACCGACTGAGACAGTAGCGCACAAAAGCACCTCAGATTTGACCCAGAACTGTTTCTCTCTAAGTCTTTGCCACATTTCTATGGGACAAGCTAACCTCTATCCAGAGACGTGCCACCCAGCAATCTCAGGATATATACAAAAAAGATATGACCTTGTCGGTCACATCTGCTAACTAAACATTTTATCTGAAGGCCTGTCGATACATGTCTTTTAGAGTACGTCTCCACCAGTTGTGAGCGTCTTTAGACTTTCCAAGATAGCTCAACATTCATTTTCGACTGTAGGCACAGACTCCCAGTTAGACTGAGTTCTGGGTGTCGACTGGGCCAGTGTAGCAGTACATAAATCGCTTTCATGTAAACTATTGTATTATAGATCTAACTTTATGTTCTGAGTGTTTGTCATGTTGGAAGGTGAACCGCCACCTCAGAGGGAAATCTTTTGAAGGATCTACCTGGTTTTCTTCCAGTTGTCTCGCATTTAACTCTTCCTGCCTTGTTTTAAGTTTAAATCACAAGATTCTTGAAGCTGTGATTATTGTCCATTTCCCTCCCACTTAGCTTTCTGTGAATATTCTTGAACAGAGAGCAGGCGGATTATTTAACAATGATTTTCTTTTAGGCTTATCCTGCTTGAAGGAAGGGGGGAGGGGCGTCAAAGACTATTTGCTGGGCAAAAATCAAGTCAACATTCTTCTCCTATGTTTGCATAGGACGTAAGACTGTATCGTTTTGTTGGCTGTAAAGTTAGTCAAAGCTAACAAAATGGATATACTGTATATCCATTTTGGATATACAGTATATCCAAAATGGATATACTGTATAAAAATCTATGTGTTACATTAGATTGTAAGCTTAATAAAATATGTTATTTTTTTACGTTTGTGTTAATAACACAACGCTGGGGTGTTTTTATCCAATGTAAAACCTCGAGAACTTCCATACCAGCCCGTTGCCTAGAATCAGCAGGTTTGCGTTGCGGTTTATTGTCTAAAGCTTGCACAGTGCGGCGGTTCTGCGAAAGCAAAACGAGCCACCTGCTGTGTGTTACTGAGGGTTCATGCAGCTGTGAAGCACAGATGCTTTGTGTTGCTGCTAATTCTCTCTGAAGTCAGCGTGCGTGCTTTCCCTCGGGGCACTTTTTTTTTTTTTTTTTTACCTTTGTTGTTTTGATTTAGTTGTACTTTAATTTAGCAGATATATTTAGCAGCTGAATTCCCCCGGCTCGGGCGGAAAGCAGGTGGCCACGCACTGGTGGACTGGTGGTGACATCACGATGTGAGCTTGTCATGCTGAGATAAAGTCCCAGGCCCTCGGGGCTAAATAATGAAGCGTGAGAGCACCAGGTGGAGAGAGCTGGAGGCCTCTGACGGCAGCGCTGCTCAGTTATCTGCTGTGGCCCGTCTAACTGCGCCGGTGTGCTCAGATCAAAGGGTCGCCTTGTTCCCGTGTGGTCCCTCTATTTGCCCCCGAGCGAGCAGCCGAGGGCCCGTTTCCCCCCAGCGGTGACAGCAGCCGGTGATGTTTTAAGTCTGAGTTGATTCCCCTTCCCTTCCACCGTCAACTCGCTCGGGTTATTTGACTGTTGGGGGAATTTCTTTTTTTTTTTTTCTTTTCTTCTTCTTCATTGGGACACCGAGCATGAAAGGCAAGGTGTGGGGCTGACTGTCGTTTAGATGAGTAATTAGCCAGTCATTCAAAGTCAGGAGCTCATTTTCAGTCAGAGTTTCGGAAATGCGCGGGACGAGTCAAACAGCAAATCCCTGCCCATCTCACGAACAGTTTAGTAATCCCGAACCGCGTGTTTACCGCATAAATCACCTTCGCTTTGGAACAACCAGCTCATTGTATAAGGTTTCATGGTGGCCTGAACGTATCTTGAAGTTAAATTAAGTAAACTAAGTTAAACTTTTAACAAGTACACTGCCGTGCATTTGCATTTACAAATGGATGCCTTTTGGAGTATAGTCTCCAACAGCAACAACTCGAAATTTACACTTTTGCCCACGTCATCTTTGCGAAAAAGTTCAAGTTCAGTCAAATTGGATGCACTGCTGGATGGTGAACCTTTGACCTTTGACCCCGTCTCAAGTATTTTACCGTCTGCAATGGATTTTCCTTCTTGATCACTTCATTGGTGTCTCTGAAGAAGGAAAGGTGTATAGCCAGGAAAATGGTTCCCAGCCGTGACTCACTCTTTTTCTATTTGTAAATGATGGGCTCAACAGTTTGGTGTAGTAGGCTATAAATGGTTATGAAGCCTCAAAATATGATTGAATTAAACCAATTCTGCAAAGCCAAGTGGGCTAAATGTCCTCCGCTGTGATCTAAAAGACGCATTGCCAAGTTTATGAACTGAAATGTTTAAGTTTGACAAAGAAAGTAAAAAAAAAAAAAATTGAAGGAATTTGTAAAGCAACATAACTTTTCTAAGGCACTGTACACTCACAAGTATTGTTTAAGGTCTACCGAACACAAGTCTATTCGGTACTACTCGTTTACATTTTATTGGGTCATATCCCATCAGCGACTCTTTCTGCACGTGCTTACTGTGCGTCCGGCCTCGTTGTTGTGCCGGTTCATAGCAGAGCGAGCATCCGGTCTGTTCTCTCTGGCGTCTGCAAATTCCCTCGACACCAGCACGCCGAACTCGGCGTCCTCGCTGCAGCCGCCCCACTTCCAGCCCTCGCCCGGCGGCCCCTTGTGGTGTGAGTCGCAGCCGCACATGGTGGACGTGCCCTCGGCGCAGGATCGGGTCACTGCGAAGGCGACACCGGCGGACGCTATGGCGTGGACGAACGCAGACTCTCTCGTAGCTAAAGGAGACAATCGAAGACGGATGGAGTAGGAAAAAAAAAAAAAAAAGAGGAGCGTCAATCTTGGATTTAAACATGGACAAAGCTGCTGCCAACATCCAGACAGATACATTGAAAAGGATCCCTCCAGGCAAAAAAACCCCCAAAAAAACAACAACCTTTTAACACATTTTATCTATGGAAGCAGCAAATTTATGGGCAGGTATTTGTCAAAGGAAAAAAAAAGAAGAGAAAAACAAGCAGCTCAAAGAAAACTCTCCTTTTTGTATTGATTTTATTTTTTTATTTATTTTTTTATTTTTTTATTTTTTTTTACAGTTTTTGTTTACAATTTTGTTTATATCAGCCTCAACAAGGATGAATCCCTGCCCCTTTGTGGTGTCAGGTAGGCCCCGGCATCGAGTGGGAGCTCAGTGACCTCCTGTCATCCCCGAGGTGTGCTGCTGTGCATCTGGATAGTGTTTCAGGAATGCTGTCACCCCCTGCTCCTCCTCCGCTCCCGTCCCAGCTCAGAGAGCCCAGGGGCCTCAGGTGAAACCGAGCAGAGCGTCGGCCCGTTTCTTACTGACGCCGAAGGGATGGAGCTACGCCTCCTTTCAAGGCAACAGCTTATTATGTAACCAGATACCATTGTTTCACAATCACAGCACACTTAGCACGGCTCAGCCATTACACCCTACTAGCTCTGCTGTAGACTCACTCAAGCATGACGGTGTGTCATATAGCTGACTTGTCAGGAGCGCTTGGTGGCCTGATCTCTCCAATACAGGGGCTAGGGCAGATCTTAATATTCTTTCTTTTTTTTTCTTTTTTTTGCATTGACATGAACAGAGAATGAAACTCTCAGCTGCATCTAAAGCCAGGAATTCCTCCGTGACTCAACTTTAGAGAAAACCCAATAGGGGCACTTTTACAAGCCTCACTAATGCTCAACATGTCTCCAAGCAAAGTCGCAGCAAAGATGGAGTTCAAAGTCGAGCCAAGTCAAGTAAGATCTTTATTGTCTTCTCAACCATTTCTGTGGCGCACAGAAAGACAAAGTGGTCTTGACCAGCAGTTCTCCAGCCTTCCTGCAAGCCTTTCGAGGATTTTCTTTGAAAGTCGTCTGCTTTATTTATTCTGGTTTCATACCTAACGATGGCAGCCATGTTTGCACTGTTTGCAGCCCACTAAGTCGAATTTGTTCTCAGTCGTAAATCTGTCAGTATATTGTAAAGGCTTTCAAAGAGCATCGCGAAGACAAAGGAACACAAGTCGGGGGGAAAAGATGTGGACAAGTTTAAAACAAGGTTGGGTTCTAAAAGAAAATGTCAACCTTTGAACATCTCCTGGAGCACCCAGATCACGTTACTATCTCTGTGGTGGCAGCAGCATGCTGTGGGGATGCATAATGTTCAGCAGAGAGAGAACGCCTAATCAGAGGTGATGGGGAGACGTAATTTAGCCAATCGCGGGGCTGTTCTGGAAGATTCCTGCTGCAGACATTCAACTTCCAGCGAGATCACAGCCCCAAACGCACAAGCCAGAGCTACAACGGGATCGTTCAGATCAAAGCGTGTTTATCTGTTAAAATAACCCAGTCGAGGTCCAGACCCAAATCTAATTAAGATTTTCTGGCACGACTTAAAAATACATACTTCTGCAGGGTTCTCTATTGATCAAGACCTGTTTAACAACAGCCTGTGCTATTGGAAGTAAATTTTGTAGGAGTAAGGGATGACTCGAGACTTTAGCGCACTTTGCAGTCTGCAGGTTGGGCTTCCTTTTCTTGCCCTGCCAGGACCAGTCAGACCCTGAAAACAGGCCCCCATGAGCCCTGGGCCCCTGGATCTCTGGCTGTCAACCAAGGCCAGCACTGCTCCTGCTACCTGCTGGGCCCATCAATCCGCCTTTGTTTCCCTTGTGTCACACTGTATTATCTGCACAAAGGACCCAGCGACTAGCGCCCCCACAGCCCCGCTCTGCCCAGAGCTGGCATTCCCTTAACTCCCCCTCCGCTCCCTCCAACTACCCATTTCCACCTCCACTCTGAGCTGAAATGGCATACACCCCTCTCCCCCCGCATCTATACCCCAGGTTCCCTAGGCATTCACCAAACAGCAGCGCCAATGTGCACCTGAAGGTGGCGACAGGTTGGACATCTGCAGAACTCCCTTCTCTTTTCCTTACTCCTAAAGAGACTCACTCATGGTCTTTCCTTTGCTACTTCCTTCGCTTCTTCATCCCAAAGATCGTCCGGTCTAGATTTGGAGAGATCCCCTTTCAGGCTGTTTTCGTGACAGAGTCAAAAGGGCGTGTGAATGGGGTGTCCGTGGGAGTTGGACTGTGTGGGGAGCGGACCGGTCTTCATGCACAGTAGGGGTTGAGCGGAGCCCCTAGGCCCTTTTCTGTTGCCTGTAATCTCATTTGGCCTTCCCTATCCCTTTTATTTGACTGGGGAGCTTGGACTGCTCACACTGCCCATTCCTGCCCGGTTTCCCTCTCCTCTGACACACAAGCTAATTCATTTCCAATCAGCAGGCTTAGTCACAATGCAGAAACGTCTACCTTTAAAATCCGGGTTTTGAGCAGAAGACATGGTTCTATTGTTTCCTGTGTAAAGGATACTCCATATCAGTAGTTCTGTTAGGGAAAAGCACCTGATGTTTATATTTTTTTACAGTGTGTCAACTGCACTTATTGTACCCATCTGCCATTCTGTCAATTCAATATCTGTCTGAATAGAGTCAAAATATATTGCCTTGAAATGTTTTTTTTGTTGTTGTTTTTTTTATGAGGTTTTCACATTTCGTCAGGTTACACCCACAAACTTCGGTGTTCTTTTTCTTTTAACAAACAATATCTAAAAATTATAGTTTGTATTTATATTCAGTCCTCTGCGTCAGAACATTCTAGGTCCAACTTTAACTTGAATTACATGTGCATCTCCTTTTGGGGGTATTCTTCTACCATCTTTCTGCTGTAAACGTCTCCAAATCTGTATCCCTGATCTGTCTGCTGCGTTCTTTATTCTTCATTACAGTTGCGCAATATCGAATTGCAGTTATCCTTATCAATATTTCTGAAAATTCTCAATTTCAAAACACTGCTTAATTGTTAATAATATAATTATTGCAATGTTTAGCAATAGTACAGCCCTCGTCCTCTTGGTACTGTTTTTTCACTGCTAAACCTCTGAGGCCTTCGCCGAACAGTTGGGTTTGTACTCAGATTTAGTTGTACAGAGGTGGAGAATGTGGACTGAGGCTTATTTATGAAAGTAAAAGGGACTGGATACAAATGCACCCTAGTCTTGGAGTCTTTTCACTTTTTTTAGTGTTTGAAGATATTTTCACAACTTTTATTATTATCCTTCATCCAAGTAAAAATGTGCAACTTTCTTTGCCACACACACACAAAAGAAAACCAATAACATGCATCAAAACTTGTGTTTGTTACATGACCTAATGGGTAAAAGTCTTACACACTGGGTCTATGAAAACAATTGGTATCAAGGATCTACCTTTATCCAGCACTGGTCCGAAGATGGCCAGGTTGTCCTTTATGGTGGTGCAGTTCCACCGGCGGCCTCTGAACTGGTGCTGACATTCCTGGATGCCCAGTTTGACGCCCTCAGCAACACTGGGCATGATCTCGATGTAGTTACGACAGAAGCGAAGCTGCTTGGCCACCAAGCCAGGGATGGAGCCACACAGGAGGGGTTGGGAGCCCAGAGACGAGTACTGCTGCCCCAGGGCCAGGGACCTGTGTCACACAGCGAGAGATGAGGGAAGAGGAGGGAGGGAGAGGGGGACATCTTTAAAAGACAGCTACAGAACAAGAACAGTCTTGGATTTTTATTTTTTTTTTTGGTGACTTTCCCAGAAAATGAATGAGTGGGATAATATGGTTGTGCTGAATATGAAAGGATTTTCTGGACCTGGACAAAAAGAAATGCGCCCGGCACCCTCCCTTGTATGCATTTTGCCTGGATTTGTATTTAGTGAAGCCTGGGGGTTACAAAAGGTTTCTTGTGTGGAGCCCACTTAGGTTGGATAATATAACTCGTGTTGAAATAAAAAAAAAACAGCTGAAACCCCTATGTGGGTCTTGGCTTGGACTTAAATTGGCATTATGAGAATCAGTACAAATTTGACAACACATGTAGGACCCATATGGGTCTCACTTTTCATCAGCGTTGCCCTACATCAAACTTATGTTGGGAGTTAACGTGGGCTGTTACTGCTCTCTGGAATCAACCTATTTCCTGCCCTCATTGGCCCCGTATGGAATGAATTTACAGAACAATCTGTACAACAAACAAACAAACAAATACATAAAAAAAGCCAGAGCAGTTTATTGGGCTCTGGTTATGTATTTCCTGTAAAAACATTGGAATGCTTTGCTCCTGGAGGCCATAGCCACCTAATTTCAACCTGAACTCACACATAAAGGAATTTGACTGCAAAAGAGGTCATGACTTAAAGATGCCGGCAAATTCTGAGGTTCCCAAACCCGCCCCTCCATGACTACACCTTGAGGTCCTGTCCATGAGCAGAGCTAACAGGATCGGACACAAGGGGCAGCGGAGAATCCAACCCGCACTCGGAGAAAGCTCGATTGTAAAGTTGAGAATGTGGATCCAACTCTTGCTTTGTGCTCACAAGAACCGGAAAAAGCCTTGAGCATCTTCCACAAAACGCCTCGCTGGACATGGTTTGAAGCCTCTCTAGAGACACAATGGACAACCAAACTCTTGGTCTGCAACTCTACAGATGTTGTCCCAGTGACCCGTGCAATACTGAAGAGGTGCATAACCTGCAACAACCCAACAATGATTCCAGAGCCTTCGGCGTCTCATCCCCCACATCCAACTTACTTTTCCAAGTACTTCAACAACAGTTGAAGTACTTGGCTCTTTGTCCTCTGCGGAGGACAAGATGACCAAATTCATGAGATCTTTAATGAAAACCTGTTCACACAAAAAAACATGGGCAAAGTTCCTAGTGGGACAATTTAATTCTTATCAATAAAAAGGATTATGTAGTCGGTATATTCTCAAGTATAGTAAATATGCTGATTGAGTTTTCCTTGTAATGAATGTGAATAAAGGTCTCTGATTCTGTAAACCAATGCAGGGCGAAGAGAGGAGTTATCTAGACATCAGGCCTCCTTCACATCCATAACCCTGCAAATAACCTCGTCCCACACCAGAAAACGCCTTCTGGTGACAAACAAGTGCTCCTGTTGTACACATTTATGTATCTGATATTGACAATGCTGTTTGCATGGAGGGAAAAGGGTCCAAACCCAACAAATACTCTCAAACTTATCCCAGCTTTAGTCTAAAAGCTGGCTTTGCTTAGAGTTAAAACTTTTTCAGCACCTCATCTCTTCCCATTTGGCAAAAGAAAAGGATAGCTAATTGTCTTTAATCAAAAGGAGATCAAAGATCATTCATTTTCTAAGGATTGATGATAATAATAATAATAATAATAATAATAATAATAATAGCAACTGCATGTTTTTGTTGTCATCTAATAAAAACTTAAAATTATGGTGCGTTCACTAAACACAGTCATGGTTAAAACAAACTACACCCCCTTTTAGTACTAAGTCTTTACATGTCACGACATAAAACAGTCGTCTGCTCCTTCCCAGGTTCTAAAATGATTCAAATCTAACCCCAAGTGTACAAAGGCATTCGACAGATTATACTGAGATTATACTGATCAAATAAAGTTAAAGCGGGAAATAAATCCCAGCGGGCACACCCAGTGATTGATTTATAAACATCTTTAGCAATATTATCTTGAACTAATAATTTTCTGTGCGACTTTATCCTTGTCTTACTGTTTGTGGAGAACTTATTTACACAACATTGCCTCATTGCTGGCATGACATGAAAGTCTGGAAAATTGGCCGCACATTTTAATCTTTGGCATACAGAGGATTCGTGGTCGACCAATGGCTGCAAGGGGTTTAGGTCTTGTGGCTGCAAAACAGTCCCAAATCATCGCTCCTCCGCCATCATGCTTGACAATTGGAATGAGGTGTTTGTGCTGAAATGTTTTGGTTGGTTTCTTACTGACATTATGCCTTTAGTTTATTGCTTTGGGCTAGTTCTTTCCATTTGCATATTTTGATTAAATAAATACAAAGGTTTCTTTGGACTGGTGTTCCTTTGTTGGCTATAGGTTTTTCCCTTTTGCTCCATCTGCTACTTTTACCTCTTCCTTGGTATTTAAGCGCTTCATGGTCTATCGAGTGGCTTCTTCTATTGCCCTCTGTTAATTGCCATGGTTCTCCGTGTTTTCCTCCGCCAACACACAATAAGCAACCTGTTTCCTTTTGTCGATCTTTTATCAAAATCATAGATTCCAAAAGGCCAGTCCACACTGAAGTGAATGACCAATAAAGAAATTTTTTTTTTCACATTTTTGTCAATAATATTGTTGACATTTTTATTTTTCAAATTCGAAATGTGCAAAAATAAAGTAAAAATTAAACACTTTTCAAAAAGTGCTTTTAAGCAACTCCAAATCAGACATATTTCTGTTTCAATAATTACTGCTTACAGCTCATAAAACCCAAAAATGTGGCTTTTCAAAAAGAAGAAAGTTTTTTTTTTTTTTCTATAGCAGAAGTATAGGGTTAATTAAGAGTCTAAAAATGTTTGGTAGATTGATTGTGGACTTTATAAAACACGGTTGACACGACACCCCAAATTATCGCTGACAGTGGAAACGTCTCTGTAAAACTTCGGCTAGTTGGAGTTTGTGCCTCTCTACTCTTTCCCCAAACCCTGGGATCAAAGTATAATAGCCCAGGTAAGATGCTCCTGACACTGTTTCTGTTTCGGGAATGATTGAACACAAGGAATGTGACAGTTGTACTCCACGTCCTGGAAACATCTGTGTGAGGTCCACACCTTTTGAATCTCCTCCAAACTCTTGAATGAGCATTCCTTTACAACCCTGTCAATGCTGCGGTTGTTCGCGTTGCTTCTGAATCTTTTTTTTTTTTTTTTTCTACCACAGTTTTTGTCTTACGCTCAGCTTTTCATTAACGTGTCGGACGCAGCACTCTGAAAAGCCTTCAGCTGTGAACGTTTGTGTCGACAAGCACTTTTCTGTAAAGTGAATCCTCTTACTGTTTTGCTGTTAATATTCATCTTGGGCTTCTCGGTGTTGCAGCTTGTAGCACTGTTGCCTTGCAGCAAGACGACCGTGGGTTTGAATCCCAGCCTGAATGTTTCTGCGTTTTTGTGTTCTCTCCGGGTACTTAAAATCATTTAATCAATACTCATGCCAACCC
Organism: Poecilia formosa; assembly: GCF_000485575.1. NCBI lineage: Eukaryota > Metazoa > Chordata > Actinopteri > Cyprinodontiformes > Poeciliidae > Poecilia > Poecilia formosa. The sequence goes on along the minus strand of NW_006799946.1, from coordinate 4,316,342 downwards.
TTATCAGTTCCCTGGAATCTGGAAGCAAAGCACAGCAGCATCCATAAAATCCTGCCGCAGCAGCAGCAGCCAGGGGGAACACCGCCTCCAGTTTCAGTAAGGTTATTAATAAAGTTTATACTAAGAGTTTCTGTTTATTTTTCTTTTTTGTTACATCGGGAGGGGGAGTCCCACTCCAGAGCACGGATACCGTTGCTACTGATATTTATTTATTTAATTTTTATATTTCCCACTTGTTAGCATGGACAAAATCCAGATCTGACTAATAAAACACAACAACCTGTTTCCTCGCTTTGAGAAAAGTCCCCTTTATGCAAAATCAACCTAGTTAATTTGTGGTTTTGTTCCTCGAGCTGGTGTTTCAGCAACAACCATGTGTGTTGCTTTTTCACTTGTAATGGACAACAACCAAAAAAAAAAAAAAAAAAAAAGAGTCATGTCTTAAGCAATGAGCCATACTAGAGGACTCCTGCAGATGTGCCTAAACAAAGAATAATCACTGGGGAATCATGCCAGGAACTATTACACTTTCATTCAGGTAATTAATTTTAATTGCCTTATATTTCTTTTAAACAAAATGAGACAGAAAACATGTTGGTCATGCCTAACTTTTAACATGCTCAAACAGAGCAGCGCAGGTTCTTCCAGAAGCTCAAGCATCTCATGTGGGGCTCAGTAAAGGAGCGTGCCGTGTATTCGTGCCTTTTTTTCCCCCCCCCTTTCCCAATGACAAACGTCGGTGCATTTCAGTGGTATTTTAAGTGATAGGCCGACTCAAAGTTTTAAAGCGATTTGCAAATGAGAAAGAAAGAAAATTTGCTCATTTGACTTCAGTCCCGTTTAATTTGCTTCCTCGATGTTGAGTCCGGCATGTCCAATTTCCTTCAGATGCTCCGATATCAGAATTAGGTTTTCAAGAGGACATTTATGAACAAACGGCACCATGAAGAGAAAGGAAAACAAACTTCAAGTCAGAGATAAGTTGTGGAGAGGTTTAGAGAAAAGTTAGATTATAAAGCAATATCCCAGGCTTTGAATATCGAACAAAGCAAAAATATTTCCTCATCCAAAAAAGGGGGCAGCATCATGGTGTGGAGACATTTTTCTATCCAATCCTTGATCTGAAAGTGACGTGAGAGAATCTGTTGACAGGGCAACCGTTATTTGTTTACACGTCACGTTTAACTTTGTCGTGATCTAATCCAGGAAAGGAGCTACGTAATTTATTATTCATCACATGGTTTGTAGCCCTGTCTCTCCGAGATTACATAACTGACAGAGATCATTCCTGCCATACCTCCACAGAGTCCAGTGTACTGTACTGAACTGTGGGGAGGAAGTTTCTTCCTGTTAAAAGAGAGTCTACAGTTTGATCCAACCAGCTGTTCTTCTTTTCACAGATAAGTTTTTACCAGCTGCCATCAGGAACTAAGTTTTAAAGCATTTAATTACTGAATTGTACATTGCCGATTAGAGGGATCGGTAATGTGGCTCTTCAGGACATTTATTGTTAAATTCAGCTTTATCAATAAACTTAATTGAACTGAACAAGACGAAGGCGAATGATGAAAGAAAGCAGCAAGAAATCAGGTTTGCGGTTTGTGACCAGTTCAACTTTTTCCACATACTACTTTGTTCGGATCTGTCACTTAAAATCTCTGTAAAATACAATAAAGTTTTATGTGACCAAAGAAAAAAACAAGTCCTAGGGATATAGATATGCCTGCAAGGCTACACAAAACACTACATGAGAACATTTACAGGTTATGAAGCGCTGAAGAGAACGTCACAAGATGCCCAAAGCATTCAGGAATCCAGATGGGTTACTACGGGAACAGTCTGAGGACAATTGATAGGCCCAGAGCAGCAACGTCCCAGAGGGTGCAACCCAATCACAGCAGGCGCTGGCTCTGACGGATGAATGCCCCACCTTGACACAAAAAGTCAAGTCATCCTAATCAAATGTTGGCCTTTATAGTTTCTGATCTAAAGTGTGCTTTGTTACATCGGGGGTATCAGCGCGCCAAACGCTGTAACATGAGGCCCGGCTGTTTTGCCTCTACAGCTGCTGTAATGAAACATGATGAGGCCATAACAAGCCGGCAACCGCTTGTGTCGCCGGCCACGATCGACACAGACACACAACAAACAATCCTTACGTTTCATCAGGAATGTCTGCCTCGAGGTTCTTCAAAGTTCGGGGGGAAACTTTCAAAATGCAGCGGCTTGAAATGCTGTCGTGCAGAGTTAGCGACTCATCAATCTCCAGTCATGTTCCTGTCATGCGCTACGCAGCCACATCATCTCATCTGCCCCCCCTGAGCCCCACCAACATCACACAGTTCAAGTGCTGCTGACTTCACTGCGTCTGATGGGTCTCTGACTAAGGACCTCAATTACCCTGTCTGCTAGTTTGGTTACTGCCCATTAATCTCTCATTTGTGGGAAGGAGTGTCACAACAAAGTTAGCCAGTGGGAATCCCATGCAAAAGATTTAAACTTTCCCTATTTTTTAAATTTTGTTTTATTCTGAGTTTATTGTAATCTTTCACTATGGTTTTGGTCATAAGTTGTATGGTACATCAATATGAAGCGATGTTAAATTATATGTATTAATCAGTCTCATAATTTTTTAAAAATGAAAAGAGATATTAATTAATCTACAAACTTCTAGGTAAGGTAAGGTGATTTTATTTATATAGTACATTTTCAGCAACAAGGCAATTCAAAGTGCTTTACATGAATTAAAAGGAAATACAAACAAAATATCCTAAAAAAATTCGGAAGTTAGATATAACTAACTATAAAGCTGAAAATCAAGAGTTTGACAGTTTCTCAGACATTATGGCATATTCAGCAACCTTTACCGTCAAATATCTCTTTTGCTCGTCATCCCACTAAATAAAAAAAAAAACTTTTAAGCTGTAAAAACCATTGAATTTTTTTTTTTTCAAACATAGCTTCTCAAGTTTTATACATGCCTACTGAATAAAATCTGGTCATATTCTGGCAAAATGTAGGAACTAAGATTTCATTTAAGTTTATTTTTTCCAAAGACAGACAAAAACAGCTTTAAAATGGGAGACTAACTGAATATTTCTGAATTGTGTATTCCATATTTGCATAAAGTGGGAATGGAAAATTAAATAAAGCTCACGGTAAAAAAAATATATATATATATATAAATATTTTCTGTCTTTCTTTGGAGGTAGTTTAGTAAGCTTTTTCCGCAGTTGTGCTTCGGTACGATAACAATTATTCTGATTCTGATTCTGCTAAACCCTGACCTGGTTTCTAAATTCTGTTAATCTTAATTGAAAAAAAAAATAAATAAATAAATAAATAAAATAAAAATGTAAAAGGAAATGAATTCAAAGTTTCTGAACCACATGGATGACCCAAACTAGAAACAGAGTGCCGCACTTTGGGCCAACATGTGGTGTTAGTTATGTCTTACAAAACCAGCTGTAATCTCTATGGACATTCTGCATCCTTGCACGCTGCTGTTTCTTTCTATAGGTAGAAGACGGTGGTTTCCCCAGTCAGAATCACAAAATTTGGCTAAGATATTTTTGATCTAATATTGTGTTATTTATCACAAAGCTGTGATAAATTACAGCCTTGTTATTTGTCACATATAACCTACATTTCTAAATAACAACCTTCCGCGAGGGATAGCATTCTGGTCGCCAGCATCTCTTTAGGCGGTGGATATCAAAGGCATTGTATGTGCATGATCTAGCCAAAGATATATTTCCATCTGCGGTGCGAATGCACTTGAATTACAAGAGTCTGTCATTTGCAGTTCCGATATCTTGGGACGATAATTGCAAATCCATAAAGTGTACAGCTCTAATATGTGTTTAGGATTTCACCTGTACTCCACTACATATGACTAACCTCTGTTGTGTGGTACATGCAAGCTGTCCAAATGCATTAAGAGCTAAATAAAGCAAGCTAAGCCGTTATGCACCATCCTCCAGATGTTATCTGCGTTTGATCCTCCTGAATGACATATTTCTCAAATTAGACGAACACCTCGGTGTGGCGTCTTCCTGTGGTGATCAAAGGCTTGACATGGGTGGGTTGAGTTCTATCCCCCTAAATCAATGTCAACACCTGTCACATAATCCTATGCGCTGCAGAACTAAAGTAAATCACAGATTGAAAGTTTGATCTGGAAGAGATTAAACACAGCTTTTGGGTTCATTTCCCCCTGTGCCAGATTCTACTCCTATTTCTTACATAGGCGTAACCATGTAATTCCTTTACTTACATTTTGTACCCCTTAATAAAGCATTTTGTATCCATGTACTAAAACCATTGCATATCTGTTTACTATTCAGTGTAGTTACATATTTTCATGGGTCATAACGGGTCATAAAAATTAGAACAAATTGCCTTCGTGGGCAATATGAATTGACACAGCATGACAGTCAAGAGATCATTTCTTACTCAAGTTTTTTAGGTACAAACTGACAAAAACTATACAGCTATGAAATGGAAAAAGGGTGAAATAACCAGCACCTGCTTTAATAGATCGCTTCCCCCACCCCAGTTTATTAAAGCCCCGTCCCTGAAATGATAAAGAAGTTAAATTTTAGCACCAACAATTAGCAAACAGCTGTTTTTAGTTGATAACTTGGCATGCAGCTGACATCAGGACATCAGACCTTGAAGCTGATGGGCCACAGCAGTAGAAGCTCAACCCACATGCCAGTTCTGTTAACTAATGGCACAAAGCGTAGAGAGAGAAACTCAAACAACTTCACCAAAATTTGACGACGCCAAGATCGTGGGAAAAAAAAAAATCGGCTGGCCCGATGAGCCTCGATTTCAGCTGCAATTATGAGAATTTGGCATGATTGTCACAAAAACCTGGATTCATCTTGCTCTGTGTCACTGGTTTTAGCTGAAATTGGTGACGAGATGGTTCGGGGTGTATTTTCTTTGCAAACGTTGGTCCATTTAGCACCAAGAACAGCCTCGAATGTCTACTTGGCTACTTCCAACACGATAATGCACCAAACCACAAAGTCCAAATCTTCTCAAACTGGTTTGTCGAACATGACAATAGATCCACTGTACTGCTGGCCTCTACTATCACCAGATCTCAGCACCTTTGGGAGGTAGCGGAAGGTTGTCGATATACAACAAAATCTGCAGCAAATTGCATTATGGTAACGTAAATTTGGGCTAAAATCTCTCAAGAATGTTTCTGACACCTTGTTAACCTGATGCCAAGATGATTTCAAACCGTTCCAAAGGCAAAATGAGATTCAACTCAACTCTTATTAGCTAGATTATGAAATAACAAATACTTTACTCGTGTTAAACTTCTTGTTGTTATGAACTGAAGGCTAACACATATTTCAACTCTTTCCTGTGTTTTTTCTAGCTTTTAGGATCTGATCATTCTTAATTTGTCTGCTTGTTCCCTTTCCTCACTTTGTATTCATGCACACACTACAACATATGTACCATGCTTTCATGTTACTGGGAAAAAGCAACCAATGTCCAAAGAAAAACAAAGAGACACATTCAGACAGCCTCAGAAACTGCTGATTAAAGATCCCTTTCAAAGGAAAAATCAGCAAAGAGTTCATGTCTACAGTAAAACATAAAAAAACGGAGTATATACGTAAGGCAACCAAACCTCTTTCCCACCACCACGACAACACTGGCCCAGTCCGTGAACTGAAGATTTCAAAAATGAATTTACCATCCACATGAGACTCTGTGGTGGACGTGCTTAAACTACAAGCGGTGGCTCTACCAGCCCATTTTTCTTCCTTTGCAAACGACGTGCCTCACTTGATCCATAAGCGCAGTTGAGATGAAAGGGATATCTTTTTTGGCTAGGTGCTAATGAGAGTCTTAACCCTGAGGGTTTATGAGGTTCATTGTGCAAACAGACACACACGCAGACTCATGCAGTTAGGCCACATGTGTGCCGTGCTGATCCCCGCCTGCTCTGCCTCACTTCTCGGAAGCCACGAGCAACATGTCTTGACTGAGGGAAGGAGCAGCAGGCGTAGAGACCTCCTGAGAGGCTGAATGCCGAGGAAATCCGCTGCAGGGGGAACAGACGAGCGGCGCAGAGGCAGCAAACGGCAGGACTCGGGAGGTGCGTGCCCAGACTTGTTTGGATGGGGCCTCCGTTGCCCTCAGGGGGGAGTTCACAGCTTGGTTGGGGGTTTTCTCAGTCTCAAAAAACCGGGGTGGTGTGAAAGCATGATGGGCCACTGGAAACCACAGAGATAAAGCGAAGGGATTCCACCACACACCTTGCCAAAGAGTTAAATATCAGGCAGTCACAATACAGTCACCGTAAAGACATGGGCAGACACCAACCTGCTCCAATGTAGACGTAACCGCACTTCAGAATCTCTGAAGTGTTAATTTTGTTTATGTGAAGACGCAACATGAGTCAATGTGATTATGTACATTTAGACATGTGCAGCTGTGTCTGTGTAATGAAATATGCATTACAAAAGTTTGTGTGTGATGTGTCTTTTCTAAGGTTCTTTGAGAGACAACAGTCAAGAGGGTTACTCACGAATTTGTACCGTTGATGTATTGGTCACGGACCGTAGATAACGGACTGACACACAGAACGTTTGGTACTGACCACATGCCAATTCATGGCTCCTTTAACAACAAGTGAATGCTGCTATAATCTACTCAGACTATTAAAAGGAATGTGATTATTTGACTCCAGTAGGTTGTATTTACTGAAAGGAAATGACTCGGAGTTCCTGTTGGTTCTTTGTTCGATTAGGGATTATAATTCTGACAGACATTCAATCTGTGATGTTTTACAAGTGAAAAGTCTCAAATTGCTGTTAGAACCCAAGAAATGAAACTGTAATATTAAGTCTACAGATAACTGTAAGACAGCAAGCTTGAGCATTTTTATCTTTTTATTTTATCCTAATTTAGCTTAATATTTAATGCAAATGCCTAAGCACAGATAAACTGGATACACTGATAAACCATTGTGGGAGTATTTAGATATGAAATGATTTGTTTCCAGGACAGAAATACGATAGGAAAGAGGTAAACGGCTATTATTGATTAACTTGCGTAACAGGCCAACTGCATGTAACTGCATTCTTTTCCAATGAGCACTGTTGGAGGCCTCAAAAAACAAAAATCATTTTTAGTTTTTATAAATTAAGTTTTCTTGAGCTACAACACATCAAAGTGAAACAGTTGATGCTATTGTTTTTTGTGAATTTTGCATTCACTGGACATTAAAAATCCTGGGGGGGGGAATCTGAGTGATATAATTATTACATATTTATTATATTATATGTAATAATATAAAAACATAATACAAACAGAGTGATTTATTCTAGACAAACACATTTTCATGTTCACATCCTTAAACAGATCATCCAGTGGCGAGTTTGCAGCTCTGGCTGCAGCTGGGAGGGACGGTTGTATCAGGACTCAGTCGCTGTGAGAGTTTTGACAAGGGAAAGAGACCCATGGCAGAGTCCACTACTTGAGTCAAGTACATAGAGGAAGATGGTCTCTAGTAATACCAGAAAAAGTCACAAGATTTACTATTAGTTTCTTCTTTTTTTGTGTTTTTTTTTGTCAGTGAATATATAGCAACAAAGTTGCTGCATTGGCAACAGTGCTTTGCTTTGCCTGTTAAAGGCAACTGCAGCACAATACAGCGTCCATTTGTCCAGCAGAGGGCAGAGAAATGCACTGCCACGTGCGTCCAGCGGATTGTTGGGAATCAGTTGACCGCTTTAGGTTTTCACCATGTGTTGTTTGCTACTCGGCTTGCCCTTAAAGTTACTTCTCGGTTTGCTCTGAGAGCACTTTGCTTGTACAAACAGATTTGACATTGGCATTGAATTTGATGAAATACTTTGGAATTTCATTGTGTTTGCCCACAGCAATTATTGATGACGGGGTGCCAGTTGCTCTGAGCTATGTCTGAATAAGTTAACTTTTTTATTATTTTTTTTTAAAGTTACTAATAATGTTGGCTTATTCTGGGTTTGTGCCTGAAGCCCCAAGCCCCAAGTGTGTTCCTCTGTGAGAAGACTTGTGCAGCGGCAGACTGCAAAAACATTGTTTGCATTAAACTTGGATCCACCTCCAGTTTACCTCTATATGTCGACGCCGCCGCCGCCGCTGTGCAGCTTTGTCAGATTTGCCCGGAGGACACCATGAGGCGCAGAAGGTACCTTGCACTGGAAGCATTGCCATCAAAGTCGCATATAGAAATCCCATAACAGAATCCGGGAAAGTAAGGAAAAAAGTCATTTGAAGGAGAGTAGGTGGAACAAGCAAAGTTGCTGCCTTCCCTCCTCCTGAGGATAAATCTTTTTTTTTTTTTTTGATGGAGGCTGGAATTTGTCCAAGTTTTATTTCTTTATTTATTTTTTGCCACTTCTGTTTGACACACTTTATTTACTATCTAAATGCCGCTGAATGATCAGATTAAAAAAAAAAAAAGACAGAACCCCTCCAAAACAAAAGGTTTGAGAACATGTTCTTTGTCCTTTACCACTCTCTGCTGACATTCGAATCGAAGTTGAGACAAAAAGCTCTCAAACTGACGCAAGACTCTATCTGTAAGCAGGGAAACTGATCAGGTTGCAGAACTTGAGGACCTTTTGGTCCGTAAGAAAATGAGAGTAGCAGCAGCTCTTGTAAGGCGTCGGTAAATTCATATCAAAACTAAACATGCTGCAGGTGGACAAAACTGACCCTTAGACTCTGTCAGAGCAGTGGTATAATTAAATGTTGTGAATTAGTCATAAGAGCAGATTGTTTGCACTGCTGCATGAATCGTTAGCAGCATCTGATGCAACATAATGGATCGTTTGGAATGGCACGCCTGGAATTTCTTTGTGAAAATTTAAAACATCATGTTTATGAAATTTAGTTAAAAAAAATAAAATCTAATTGCTGCTTACTTTCTCATGGGTGGTTAGCTGAAAAAAAAAAGTGTGAAACTTTTGAGAAATATTAGCAGAAGACAGCCTGCCAGCTCCCACATACTTTGCAAAGGTGATAGCCCAGCCCAGGGAAACCCGGCTCCAGATCTAGCAATCTGCTGTCTTTCTGGGATTAACTCTCAACGCATGTTTTCGATTTTGCTTGCTATCTCTTCCAAGTTGCTCAATTTAGCCTGATTTAGCAGAATTACTAGAAGTGCTGCAGATTTATTTGCATAGAAATGTTTTACCCCAGGTTAGGCATGTCCCAACTAAGAGGTGATAAATTTGATGTTGATTTGGATCCAGACCTGGATCTGGAGCTTAGCTTCTTTTTGTGTTATTCACTGTGGGTGGAGGCTTATAATCTTGGACCGTACTTTGTTACTAAAACAATTGAAAATCTAAAAAGCAAAAAGAAAAAAAAAATCAAATCCCATGGAGAAATTTGTGTGGTTTTTTTTTTCTGTATAATTACTTTATTTATAAGCATATTGAAGAAGGTTTCTTGTCATATCAATCTTAATAGATAAATAGATACATGGTTGAACAGAGGGATTGATTGATGGACAGAAAGTAACAAATTGACAATGTCAAGAACAACATTCTGGTTGGCTGTGGGTTCTATTGATGCTCACTCCACCGCACCAACAGATCCAGTCTGTCACACAAATCTGGGCTAATCTACGTATTCCTGCTATTTATGCCAAATTCTGCCTACTGCCTAATATCCTGGGCGGTGACTGTACGTCAAACTCAAAATGAAAATATTTCCACCTGGGCTGAACTTTATTTCTAGTCAGTGACGTGACGGTTTCGATCATTGGTGTGATCTGAACGTCTTTGCCACCGACATGCATGTTGGAAGGAATGGATTTTGCTAATATTTAACCTTTGTAGCGTCCCATATCGGAGAGATCAGCTAGACGATTTAAAATAAAGCATGCGTGTGTGTGTGTGTGTGTGTGTCCATGCTTGTCCTCTAATGATGTCTTAGCCCCTAGTCATTGTTGTCTTCCCTTTGAGGAGCTGTCTGCTCTGTGTTTTACTGCAGCTAATGGCTGTGCAGCAACGGAGTTTGTCATTTCCTTCAGAAGCACGATGCTCGTCCTTTGATGGTTTGCTAAGATCATGACTCACCGTCGGTGCTTTGAAATATCAGAAGCCTTTGAAGCTCTCACCTAGCTCCAGTTCGACTGGATAGTGTGTCACATGTCTCATGTTTTAGATGAATTTGCACAATAAACTTCAATTAACTGACGTAAAAAAAAAAAAAAGGAAAAAAAAACTATTAAAAACCTTTAGTCAGCCATACTGTTGAGTGTAGCTGTTTCACTTTGGCTGTAAAGACTGAGCAATAATCTATTGTAGAGAAAAAAAACAACAACATTTTGAACACATTCAAGAAATTATTTTGATAGCCGTTGAATGACCTGGCTGGCTACTATACTGTCACTTTTATACTTTTTTTGCGTAGCTAGCATTTTTTTTGCTAATCACAGTTATACTCTCTTGGCACATTACAATTTAAATTTATCCCAGTGACAATACATTCTGAAGTAGCTTTGAAGATTAAAATATTTGAAAGTTGGAGTAATTTTGTTATGCAGAAGCTCACAATAACCGACGGTTCACGGTAGATACAGTTTGCAAACTTGGCCTAGAATAAGTTTAGCATTAACAGAATCTATTAGCCGAGGCAATAGTGCGTCATTGTCTGTTTGGATTGACGTTGTCTGTACAATGTTTGCACTTTTACTTTTAACGCACCAAAAGATTAAACTCTGAAGGATACTCCGGGAATAAATGCACAAATCTGGATTCACAATAAACTATATTATTTTTTTAATGACTTATTTTCTCATTTTTTTAGCAGCTCTTCTCTGTCTTTTCTCTCAACCAAAACCACATAAATTACCAGGATGGCAAATAGTTAATGAAGGAGTGAGGCAGATGGAGATATGTCATAGTTATTTGTTTTCCTAATTCCATCCAGTCCTATTCAGAAATAAAACTTTCTTTAGGGGGACATTTAAAACCAGTCTCAGTTAATATGAGGAATTCAGTTTGAATTTGTTTCAACTTGTCGTAATTAAAGCATATGTAAAACCATTAAAAATAATTAGGTCACATCCACATAAATCTAAATCAAAATGGTACGTTTCAATAGAGTTCGTAGGTATTCTGTAGATAGAATTAGAGGAAATAAATCTGTCTACATTTTGTATCCGATGCTGACAAATTCTTCTCCAGAACAAAACTCTAAACCTCTAACTGTCCAACTAACTTCATGTTGCCTCCTTTCCTCTTGCTCATTAGTGTTTGATATATATTACCTTGTCACAGCCCCCCACTCCACACCCCACTTCATGTAGTGTCCAACTTCTGGACACTACTTTTACTGTGCCATCCAACAAATGTCTTGAGGACTACAGCTGTATGTTGCTCAAAGCTGGCCGGTGTGCAACAGTTTACCATATCCAAGACCCTAAACTTCTGTCGGATCGTTGCTGTGGTTGCTCAGTCACGGCCCACTCCAGGCTGTTTTTAAAATGTTTAGATTTAGGGAATCGGATCATGAGAACCGATACTGATTAAACGTAAAGCACAAAGAGTGAGTTCAGGTCACGCTGGATGAGAAGAGCGAGACAAGGATCAGATCAGAAGAGACAAAAGGAGAGTAACTGTAAATAACACCATGAGTAGGTCATGGCACTAGAGGGTCCAAAGCACACAAAAGGATCTTGTACTGTTCTTCGTCCACTTTAGTGACTGGAACTGCAACACTAGTATCACATTGATGCTGCAACTTCGCTTCGATAGGCTCTGCATATTTCAAGTTAAAATTTGGAACAGGAAAGAATAGAAATGTTACTTTTTGTTGCTTTAGTGGGGAAATTTAAGTGGACCAGCAGAGATATTACACTGGTGGCTTTTGTCATCATCATCATCATCATCATCATCATCATCATCATCAGCAGCAGCAGCAGCAGCAGCAGCAGCAGCAGCAGCAGCAGCAGCAACAACATGTTGGTTTATTAAAAGGAAGATAAAGAAAAGTCTGAGTAAAGCTAAGAAGGCATTTGACAATGTGGTTTTAAACCATGTGGTTCCTAAACAGACATGGACTTTTTACCAGTCTAAATTTATTCCACAGTTTTAAATACACTACGGTTACCATCCTACCACTTCACTGCTTCGAGCAACAGCAATGTAATGTTTGTAATAAGAGTGATTGTGAAGGTGAGCCAAAGGGAGAAGCTTTCAACCAGCCGATCTACATTTCTACTCTCATCTATGGCCACAAGCTCTGGGTGGTGACCAAAGGAGCACGGTTGCAGATGGAAGTGGTGAAAATGAGTTTCCTCTACAGGGTGTCTGGGTTTTCCCATGGAGGTACGGTGAGAAGTTCGGTCATTTGGGAGGAGCTCGGAATGGAGCCGCTGCTCCTCCGCATTAAAACGAGCCAGCTGATGTGGCTCGGGCGTGTAGTTAGGATGCCTCCTGGTCGCCTCCCTGGTGAGGTGTTCAGAGCCAGGAGGAGACCCAGAGGAAGACCAAGGAGACACTGGGGGGGGGGGAGATGAGAGGGGGAGTCTATGTTTCTCAGCTGTCCTGGGAGAGCATTGGGATTCCCCTGAATGAGCTGGCCCAAGTGGCTGAGGAGAGGAAAGTCTGGGCTCTTCTGCTTAGACTGCCGGCCCCGCAACTCAGTCCCAGAGTAGGAGGGAGATAACAGCTGGATAAATAATGCTTTTGTTTTGAAAGAAATGAAATCATTTTATACACTTTTGATGTAAACACAAAACAACTCAGTTTTGCGTTGAACAAAGCAAAGACCTACTTTCATTATTCTGAACTGTTGATTTTTGACCAAAGGACTGGACCGTGTAGTCTGTTGCCCTTTAGAATGATGTAAGCTGCATTCTGTTTGTATTGAGAACCTTTAAAAAAAAAATCAATAGAAATAAATCCTAAACTGAAATTATGGCTTGGGAAGTTGTATGTTTCTCATCAATCCCAGCCTCAAAGTCCAGTAGGTAAAGCATACCAGTAAAATTCAGGGCTTGTTGTGGTTTTTGTTTCTAGTGGTCACTGAGCTAAACAAGTAGCAAATTCATCCACTGCCCCTGTGGAAATGAAGAAAACTGCTTCCTGTTTAGTTCCTTAAGAATAGCATTCTTTTGGATGTTCCAGAATTGTTTTTCCCGCCCACCGCAGGAGTTTTCAGAGTAGTACGTGGACGTCCTTGGTCGATCCAGAAAAGCCGGCAAACGGAGGATTTCCTCACCATAGGTAGGTGACCTCTCAGCTTTTGGGATTGGGGACTGAAGGCTTGGAGGGGAAGGGGATGATTGTCACAGTCAGATAATGACATTCCTGAAACCCAGAGATGGACTCCAGAGTCCCGTTAAAGCCATTCATGCTGATCTGGAAATGTTTGCTTTGTAGATTATAGTCATAAAGTGAAACCTTTACATTTAGTGCGTGTTTGAGCAAATGCTGCCGCATTAAGGAAGGAACCCATTTTTCAAGGTATTTTGAAGCTGAGATGCTCCAGTTCTAATCAGAAAATCTGATTTTGCCTTTAAGAAGTTGCTTAGGTTTCTCTTTTTCTCTTCTATTTTTCACCTTTTCCTATTTTGTATCTCTATTTTTTTCTTTTTTTTTTTTTTCTTTTCAAAAGCATTCCAGATTTTACTGGAAGCAGCATAATGAACTGAATCCGTGCAATGTGCCTTCCTTCTGGCAAAGATTCACCGGCAGAAGTGAAGGCAATAAAGCAAGAAAAAGAAAAACAAAAAAAAGCAGTTATCGGATTTGAACGTCCTGCTTTCGCAATGTGAGCTAAACCGCCGCTGATGTTCGACGGGTATTATTGGAGAGAATTGAGCCGAGTTAATTCTTTGTTGAAAGTGACTGTCATCGTTCTTTTTCATCCGTCACCGTTATTGCAGGAAAGACAAACCCACTGACAGAGCGGCTTAAAGTAAAGCACCACCAGCTTAACACGTTATCGCGTTTTTGACCTTTAACAATATCTATGTGTTTAATAGTGTTTTTTATGGTTTGTCGCGCAATTTCTGCTGAAGAATCTCTGCAGGATGTGTGAGTCAGGTCGGAGGTTGGAGCTGTTGTGGATTCACATACAGTGTCTTAAAATAATCCGCACCTCTTCTGCCACAAAATTCAGTGCATTGTATTTAGATTTTATATGGAAACACAGCGTGAAAGACAAAGAGCATATAATTTACAATAATAACAATAATAGTAAAAAAAAAAACAAAAAAAAAACCTCAAACCACCTTTTTTTAAATAGACCTCATCGGTGTCTAATTTAATCTCAGCACAAATCCAGATGTTCTGTGAAAGCCACAGAGGACATTGGTGAACAAACAACATCATAAAGACCAAGGAACACAGCGTTGCCACTGCGACGGTCCAGGAAGATTATCTGGTGGACAGTACAAATGACCTCAGCAGGACAATGACCCTAAACGTGCAGCCAGAGCTGAAATGCAGTGGTGGAGATCACAGCCTGTGTGTCTGAGTGGCCCAGTCAAAGTCCAGATGCAAATACCGTCCAAAAATATGTGGCAAGACTTGAAAATTTGATGTTCGTAGACACTCGCTCTACAGCCTGACAGAGGTTTAGGTATTTTTGAACAAGCGAACATGTAAAAACCTTTGAAAAGTGGCAGAAATTTATAAAACTTAGTGCTAACCTTTAGGGGGCAAAAAAAAAAAAAATCCCCATTGAAGTTTGTGGCTGTGACGTGACAAAGTGAGAAAGGTTAAGCACATGTGAGGGAGAAATTTCAACTTCTACATGTGAAAAAAAATAAATAAATTGAAACTGTAATTACAGGGCAAGGTGGAGGTACAAAGTATTTACTCAGGGTGACTGGATACAAACACACTGCATGCATTATGTGTTTTTATTTGTAAAAAGTTCGTAAAAGCATGAATTCTTTTCCCTCTGCTGCACTATTATGCGCTAAATTATGTTGGTCGATCTCATGAAATCAATGACGTTTGTAAAAAAAAAAAAAATATATATATATATATATATAAAAGTGGAATTCACACTTTTGACAACTTTTATCTGACATGACTGCATTTATAAAGTTTTCCTCACCTCTAAAACCGGCAGATTTACACTTTATGCTTATTTTCTTCTCTGTATGACCCTTCATCTCCGTGCACATCCCTGGAGTTACTTGTGCTGTTTTGTTTTCTACGGCTCGTCTTGTAACAAGGAAGGCAGCCAGGCATGTAGCAGTCAGAACTCTCTCCAACTCGTCCCGCCTCAGCTTGAGGATTTATGGCCAAGTCATTGCTACCACCACCCCCTCCTCTCCACCCCCAGC
>NW_006799946.1:4223377-4300762 GCF_000485575.1 Poecilia formosa | reverse complement strand
CCCCCCTCCCACCCCTTCTCTCTCCTCCCCCACACCTCCTACACGTCAAAATTCGGCACCCAAATCAAAGGTGAGTCTGCATTGTTTGGGCTCAAAACAGTACACCAGTGTCATGTAAGCCCCTTGAAGAGAACAGCTGCAGGTAATTCACATGGAGAGGATCCCGAGCTCTTTGTCACTGTTGTCTTGTGACTGTCGCTGAAGCCAGGCGTGGGCGTCAAGTCCTCTCTCCCATTAACGCCTCAGCCCTGTGGCCTGTGTGCTTGGCAGCTGTCTAGCTCTGTAAACGAAACCAGAAGAAGATGCTCGCGGTTTGGACGCCACCGCAGCGGGGACCGCATGCTGGTCGGGCTACTGGTAACTCTGACAAGTTCTGCACGGTGGGCCAAAAGACACGGAGCTCTGTCGTACGCGGGGGCTTGTTTATGTTACAAAAGACCAGATAAGGAGGTTAAAAGTTCATAGATTTGTTTTTGTGTTTAATCTGTCAGTTTTAAAAATATATACACGGTATATGTCAAAAGGCGTCAGAAACAAACCCACAAACTTCAGCTTTGTGCTGGTTACTTTAGCAAATAATGGAAAGAGAAAGAAAAAAAATGTGGTCAAGTCTAACATGCGACTGGGATGAAAAACATGCTTGGTCAAAACCACAAATAAGATTAAAAAAAATTTGAATGTAGCCACAGTTTCTTCTCTAAATGTCTGGATTAGTTGAAAAATAATATTTCAGGGGATGTTAAATGTTAAGTGGCGACACACTATAGACAATCAAAGCGCAACCTTAAACAGTGCCTGCGGCTGTTTGAGAAAACTATGAAGAAGTCTGACTTTCCCTTAAGAGCATGCATTTAGAAAAAAACAAAAACAACTGGCATCATGTGTTGCCTTCCTCGGTGAGCTGGTGAACCCTCACAAATTTATTTACGTAAGTTAAAAGGCCAAATATAATTTAGAATAATTTAGATGTTCCCAGAAGTAAAATTAATCCTTTTTATAACAACACGCTCCATAATGATAAATGGACCAGAGTGTGGAGGGGGAAAAAGCACGGCAAACCTTTTCCGTTGCACTAGTATTTGAGGTTAAGATTCTTTGGACTGGGCCGGAGAACATTTTTCCACGCAGTCGACTGAAAGTTTGCACCCTTCAGAAAATGATCATTTGACCAAATAGACTGACAGTCTGATGCCTTAAAAGTGTGAATGGTTGTTGTTATTTTAAATGTTTTACTCACCACCAGATGGGATAGCCTCCGAGCACCCGTGAGCTGGACAACCACACACACAGCAAATATCCAATCAGATACAAATCCATGAGGTAAGCCTTGTCAAGTGTGTGTAAGTGGATCAATACACAGAACTTGCAATAGGCAGTGAAGAAGAGTTTCCAGGATGAAGAGCTTCTGGAGTAGCTTAATTGTTGAATGAAGGGGGGAAATTAAAATATTTGACACACACAAAAAAAAAAGAAAAAAAAATCTTCCTCCTGTTTTTTTTCCCCCCTCTCTTTCTTTGAGTCGGGCCAGGAAAGTGTGTCTGTCTCCAAGTAGTTAAGAGAATAAGTGTCTCTTACACTCATGCACACGCTCCTACCCGTCCTCTCCTTCCCTCCCTCTCTCTGAGGTTCTTCCCTAAGGTAGATATCTTTTCCTCTCTCTCCCGACTTTTTTCTCCCTCAGGATGCCTCATCCACAGGCCCGATATTAAAGTGGAGGGCGGGTGGGGTGGAGATGTAGGTGGTGTTGGAGGGTGTGGGGTGGGAGGTGAAGGAGGAGGGGGGGGGGAGGTGTGGTGGGGGGGGGAGGGTGGATGGATTGTAGGATGAGGTTTGGAGATGTCAGCTGGCAAGCCAATCACAGGAGATGGCCTTAGGTTACGAAAAAAAATTATTATTCGTTCCCATCTGTCAATCACACGCCACCCCCTGGTAATGTGGAAGAGAAAGGATAGAGTGCGAAAAGAGAGCGAGAGGGAGGGAGGCATAGGGAGGGACAACATGGAAAAAAAAGGTAAAGTGGAGTTGTTGCTCAACTTGTTTAATCTGTGATCAGGAAAAAAATAAAATAAAAAAATCCCCCTAGAAAGTGGCCGGAGGCAGGTGATGAGAACTTGGGAGGAAGCTTGGCAGTACCTGCTGACACACATGCTGACACTGATTTGTATTTTTTCTTTGTTTCGTTTTGTTTTTCAGAAGCTTGTGCCCTGACTAATTGATCCGGATATAACCGCTGCAACTCTCACGCACGTATCCCGCTCCTGTGCAGACCTAACGGCGGGGGGAATTTTCCAAACTGTTATCCTCCAAAACCCGCCTGAAGAAGAGGGCATGAAAGGGGTCCCCACAATAAAGCCATAAAACGGCAGAGAGGTGGCTGGGCCAGGCACGCAGGGGTTATGTGCTCCAGCGGCCCAAAGGCGACACATTTTACATCAATACTATTGTCATTCTGATGGGCTGTGAGGTGAGCAGCCGTGGGACAGAGTGAGAGGGGGCTGCGGGGGGCGATGGGGAGGGAGGCAGAGGGTGAAGGAGGAGGGTGGGACACTTGAGATGATCTTAGCCTGAAGAGAACATGCAGGAGATAAACCCACAAGGAAACTGATCAGGACGAATGCAAACAAGATACCCAGACAAAGATCAAAGGACGGCGGCTGTACGGATGACTTATCTGGATTATCAAATCGGTCGCAGTGACTGGCACGCGGTGCCTCAACCGCCGTGGCTTTTTCCACAGTTTGTCACATTACAGCCACAATCTTAAATGAAGTAATTCATCGGGGGTTTTATGTGATGGTCAAGCAACACTGTGAAACGATGATCTCAAAGGTTTATGCAAATCATTATCTGTAACGTTGCGTAGCCATGTCTCTGCAGTTAAAGTATATCGCCCATGAAACTCTCTGAGAATGAATGTCAGGTCTTTCTTGAAACTCCAGAGGACTGAACCTGGCCAGTATTTGATCCAAAACTTTCCTTTGTAGCTCTGTCTGAATTTCTGTGTTTTTGTTGTTGTTGTTGTTGTGCTTCAAGCTGAATCTGTCACCCAGCTAAAAGACGTTGTCAATTTTCCGCTCAGGATTGTCCTATATTTTGCTACATCCATCTTTCTGTCTGTTGATCAGTTTCCCTTTTCCCGTGGAGGAAGATATTCCTAACAGAATGATGCTGGGGCTACCACCATCACCACCATCACCACCATGACCACCACGCAGTCTTAATTTTATTCTGCATCATGTTTTGCATGTTGGTCAAAAAAGTTATTTTATTTTATTTATTTTTTTTGCCAGTCTTTTGTAAAATCCAGATGTGTGAAGTGCATGACTGACAGTAGTTGTCCTGTAAACAGATTCCCATATCTGAGTTGTAGATCTCTGCAGTTACATTGGGCTTCTTTGCTACTTTCCTGAATAAGGCCGACAGACATTGTGCCAGCCTCTCTAATATCTAATCATATTTAGAACAATTCAGTGCAAAATGTTCAAAGCTTTGGATAATGTTTTATAATCCAGTTCTGCTTTAAACCTCTCCACAGCTTTATCCCTGATCTGTCTGCTGACTTCCTCTTCGTGATGGTGTTTGCTCTCTAATGTTGTCCAACAAAACTGATGCCTTCACTGAACAGAGGGATTTATACTAAGATTGAATTACACAAAGATTGACTCTATAATTGGCTAGTTCATTTCTGAAGGGAGTTCATTTCATTACAGTTCATTGTGGGTGTCAGAATAAAAGGGCTGAATACAAATGCACACTATATTTGTTTTGTAGATTTTGATTCTACACCCCAGTTGTGCTTCACAGCAGATGCATAATTTAAAAGTTTAATGAAGACAGGAAATGGTGCTTTACTGGACTGAATTGGCACTTTGAGGCCTTTTACAGAGTTTACACAGTCACAGTTCAAATTATTATTATTATTATTTTTTTTAATTCAATCATAAATGTTCAACTTCAGACAGAAGATTTCATATTGACTAGAGTTTGACCCTAACAAACTTTTAATACTTTTTGTTTTAAATTCCTGGCGTTTCACATCCACGCATACAACTCAATCAAATTCTGGTTATTTTTGTCTTCTTCTACTTTTACAGGGAAAACATTTTTTGATTAAATTACCACAGACTGCAGAACTTACTTCTATTAGACTTTAGCTCAGAATTTCTGTCTCAAAGGTGGAAGTTAGAAAGCTTTTAACTACCTTTATTAAATATTGCATACATATTTAAACATGTGGACAGCAACAAGGTTCTATCATTAAGGGTTCAACATTTGTTTTCAATATGCCTGAGAGTTGTAGCACAGTGACTGCTTGTCTGAGAGTCACTTTTTCCGTTTCTGTATTTGATACAATGCGCCCTCCTTCGCCAATAAAGGTGGGAATCGCCATGGCAACCAGTGATCATAAGCATTTTTCAGGTTTCTGGTTCTCACATGACTCAGCAGGCTCTTCTTTCCCATCATAATCAATCAACAGGTAAGCTTTAAATTCTCTCTCTACATATAATTTGATGTGTGTTAAATTTTCTAACAGTAATTTTAAGGGCACATTAAATATTCTCTGAACACATTCTAGTTGAAATCAATTTTCTTCGAACCACTTTAGCTTCTTTTTCATATTTTTTTCCCCCCAAAACACTATGAAAGAATGTGACCTATCTCAAAATAAACGGGCTATAATTTTTGTGTCGGTTAAGCAGACTTTCAGGTATTCACAAGGCCAAGGCAGCTAAACGTTGTACATTTTTGTCCTTTGTTTTGAATAAATTCATAGATTTAAGTTTTTACTTTTTAAAACCTTATTTTTCAGTGCTGTGTTGAATCAAGTCAGGTTTATTTGTATAGAAGATTTTAGCAAAAATAAAAAATAAAAAAAGTAAAACAAGAAGGAAATAAACAGTGCCTTTTGTCAAATGGCGCCATCAAAATCATCAATACACAACAAATATCAATTATTAATCAATTAAATACCAAACCAGATTCCCCAACTAGGGTTGGTAAAGCATCCATCTATTGTTTATTGCCACCAAAATAATATTGTAAGCTTCTTACAAAAAAAAAGTCAGAGATGTTGACTCCTTTTTGTTAGATGAAGGCCAAACATAAACACTGACAGAATTTGGACTTGACAGACGTATTTTAATTGATTTATTGAAAATCAGATAACTTTATTTGATCAAACTGGTTGCAATGTTAAAGTGGGTGCTAATGGGATCTTTCCACTAGTTCTTTCTATTTTCAACACTGCAAAATCTAGGTCTGGCACCAATAAACAGTTTATATCTCAGCAACAACTTTGAGTCAGGACCAAGGAAAGAAACGGTTTACTGTGGGCTTGGGTTGATTCATTGAAGCCATCAAAATCTGGATATAGCTTAGTTTTTGATCTAACTAATTTGCGATAAAAAATAAATAAATAAATGAATAAATAAATAAATAAATAAATAAAAAATACACAAAACTTTGAATCCTGAGTGTCAATGCTAACAAAAAGTTGTATTAAAATATCAGAAAATCACTGTCTCTAAATTCATCACTCAGCACAAACAATAATTAGGTCAAATCACAGTATGAGATGGTTGACCATTAGCTTTTTCATACCACCAGGGAGAGTTAACTCTCACTTTTTAGCGGTACTGGTACCAATTGGATCAGGTTGTTTAAAACAGTATTATTTTGCAGCATTAGGAATTTTGAGATAAATAATTGAATTTGTGTAGTTAAACTGTCTCGCTTCACTGAATTTTACCATTAAAAAGTACGAGGATCATACATGTAGGAAATCCTTAAAATGATGCAATGCATTAAATATTCTCTTCTTTTTAAAGAAACGTTTTATGTCTAGTTTAATCTGCGCTGCGCTGGCGATCTGTCCAGGGTGTCATCCGCCTCTCTCCCAGTGACCGCTGGAGATAGGCACCAGCACCCCTCACAAACTCACTAGGGAAAAGGGTGTAAGATGATGGATGGGTGGATCTAATTTAATTTTTAATTTACAAAAATAGTCAAGTGATTTACTCAACATAAAGCATCAAAAACATATCTTGTTCTATTAATTGAACAAGAGATATTCACAAGATGTGTTTTTTATGTGAAGAAAAAGTTGACCTGTAATGAGTTCAACTTCGGTGAGTCACTAGTTGGAAATTTTGTCCCACCAATCAATTTCAGCAGTGATGCGTTTGAGGTGTTTATTGCATGTAAAGCCCTTTTCCAACATCTTAATCAGAGCAGAATTGTGAACTTTGAGTATGCCCAGGACTTTTCACTCTTAGCCAGTCCTTGGTGGAATTACTGTCATTTTTTTTGGGTCATTGTCATGTAGCTGGTTCCAGTTGTACTTTAGGTTTATTTATTTTTACAGAATGACTCAAATATTTCTCTGTAATACCCAGTGGAACTCATGGTGGCTTTTGTATGTGACGTGAGCTGTTGCAGCAAAAGCACCACCAAAGCATGACACTTCCACTATTATGCTTTGCAATACTGTGTGTTTGGTTTATATAAAAAGATTGTAACTGTTCTGGTGACCCATTTTTTCTAGAAATCCTGGCATTTGGCTACATTTTCTCTGGCAAACTTCAATCTATTCTTCATGGATTTTTTTAGAGAGCAAAGCTTACCCACTTATAAAATTACACTTGTGGAGTCGCTCTCTGATTGTACAGACGAATACACTTTAATGTCACCATTGTAAAAGCCCGCTGTAAGTTCTGTGATAACGTTCTAGAATTTTTAGAGATTCATTTTTGCATTGTGCGTTTACTATGCGGGTGAGTTTGTTTGGTCAACCAGACCTAGGCATGTAGACAATGTTTTGGATGTACTTCACCTGCTTATTATTTTTCACTCAATTAAATGACTCATGTAAAATTCCTTAAATAAGCCAGCCACTCTATTATCACTCAACAGACACATAAACTGCTACTATCCACAAGGCCTCTGGCAGCTTTTTGACTCTCACTGTGGTTGTTCAGTCTTACTTCAATGAATATAACAAACTGTCTGAAGTTTAAAGAATAAAATGCAGAATAAGTATGTTTATCTAATTATTTTTTTTTTTACTTCTGTATGCAATTTTAACCATTTTAAGGGGGAAAATGTATTTCTAGAAAGGTTAAATATATTTTTAATTCAATATTCACATGTCGTAATATTTTTAAAAAACTGAATTTTATAAATTGTTTCCGCATTTTCTCATCATCGACGAGTTATCATGCAACTTCTCCTGTAATACTTCAGGAAAACTGCTCAGGTCTCTCTGTTGCGATGCCACAGGGCCTCTGTCCTTCTGATGGCATCCTCTGGAACCTTTGCTACGTGAACCAAGAGGGTCGCTGAGCAGGAGCAGGGTGTTTGCTTTCCGCAGAATAGATTGCGTGCCTATTGCAGGGAAAGAGCCCAGTTACCATAGCTTAGAAGTCAGCCCATCAGCCGCCCACTTGGTGTTTCATTTCCCCGTAACAAAGAAGTTTGGTTGGAAAACGGGCACTGACTGAGTAGCCTTCGACCTACCGCCTATTTCTGTGAATGTGGGGGGTAAATTTGGTAGAAACAGATCGACGTCCTGGTGTAACACGTATAAAGCTCCCTATAACCAGCTGTGGCAGGAGTATTCTCCTTTATAACCAATCGTTTTTCACCCTCTCAAGTCAACATGTGGTATTGTCAATGCGGTGCTGACAATGAGGCGCGTCTGTTTTTGATTATGAACACTGTTGTGTGTTACAGCATCGTCAGAAATGTGCAGAGCTCAGCTTTGGATGACAGCTGCTGTGTGGGAGCGACAGACAGTGATTTGAGGGCCAAGGGTAGGTTAGGAGAATGTCAGTGGTCTTATTTATGAGTACAGGCGAAGGAATCAGTCTGCGGTCTGAATCCGAACAACATTGAGACCACATTTCCCAGGTCGAGGCTGCAAGTGCAACGCAAAAATGCCTGGAAAGGCAACAGCAACTGAGCTCCATGTCGCTGGAAACGAACAGCGCTTGTGGTGAGGTTTTTTAGAAATATCTGCAAAAGAAGACCGCAGTCTGTGAGAAAGGGGGGCGAGGGGGGGAGGCAAACACTGGGGTCCCCTACCGTGCCGGTTTCTAGGGTGACCTGAGAAAGGCCATAACCAGGTCCGGCTCTTTCTTAGGCCTAATCAGCGTATTACCACAAAGAAGGACATGTGTTAAGCCCCCCACCTCTCTACCAATCCTACTCAATCCGAATAGCATGGCTGGACACAGGCAGCCAATAAAACCAGGATTAGGAGGGTATTTAAGTACACTGAGGCTGTTGCGAGAAAGTTTCTGAACATACCCAATCCCGCCCTTTTCATCAGTCCTCTCTGTCTGTCTTTCTTTCCATCTTTCACTATATTTTACTCTTTTCCTTCCTCTTTTCAGTGCTCTCATCGTGTAAGCTCCTCACACAAAGGAGCATCCAGGAATTACTCATTTTGTTGGAGTAGCTCAGCAAATTCCCAGTACCTCTCGTCCACCTCCCTCCTTTATGCTCCGGATCCTGTGCTTTGTATGTTTGTGATAAAGAATTGTGCTAAATCTCAGTGGCAATTTTGCGAGAGTTTGACTGAGTTTGAGGAAGAAGCCTACTCATCTATGGACTTTAGAGCGGATTCAGCCATGAGCCGGAGTCTTGGTTGATTCATGTTGCTTCCATCTGTTGAGCAATTCTCAGTAATTAATACCTGATGACGGTAGTGAAGCCCAATCTGGCGACGTGTTCTGCTGTAGGATGTAAATTGTGTTTATTGTTGTGACTGTATTGAGATTTGGAAGTGATACGCCACTCGGCGGTTCGGAGACCCGTCTCCTGGAAATGGAACACTGTTAAAGATAACACAAATGCCTTTGTCTGGACTTTTTAGGACAGATGACAAGAGTTCAGCCCCCCAAATAAATCTTTTTCATTAGAGCAGCAAACACTCCATCGCTCCATAGTTTGAGTCGCCGTGTGAGCCGCTCGACATAATGCCCAAACCCGCAGCGGTCTTCGGCCGGACACTGGGGCTGCCTAATTAAAGGGCACTTAAGCTCTACAATGTGTGGCCGTGCAAGCTGGAGTTAGTGGGGGTCCCTCCCCTTACCCCGACGGGGACTCATAAACAAGGGAGTCCGGGACAGAGTGAGATAAGAGGGCTATGTGCCAGGGACTTTGTTCACACAAGATGAAGAGTCAACAGCCTCCCCATCTCTCACCCCTCTTTTAGCCATCCCCCCTAATAACCAGCTTCTTCAGAGAAGCTGCGAACACAATGCCATCCCACTCCCCTCCTCTTGCTCTCAATCACCACGGGGACAATGAGGGGACCCCCCGCCACCTCATCTTCACCGTCCTCCTGCCCCTCCCCTACCGCCAAACAGACACTTCTTTTATTGAAATTCTTTGGTGTTCTAATCCTCAGCTTCCTCCGGGGCCAATAATGGACTCCCTGCATCAGCCTTTTCCAGCGAGGCTATCATCCTAGCCTGTCTGGGTCACAAGTCCACCCCTGCTGGAGAGAAATCCCCTCCAAGTGTCATTCCTGTCACAACCCGTGTAGAAATCCCCAGCACCATTGACTGACACATTAAACAAAAAAAACAAACAAACAAAAAACAGCCAAATAGTTCTGCATTTAGGTAAACTTTCTTCCAGCATTGCTTGGTTACAATTTTAATTGGATGCTTCACACTTTTGTGCACTAATGCCTACAGTAGACCATATTCAAATGTATTTAAATTTTCTTTTTTTTTCTTCTTTATAAGTTTCTAGAATTATAACTTTTTTTCTTTACTTAACATTGTTGCTACTGTATATTTTTACTATTTAGAATTAAATATCAAACAAAATATATGGCACTAAAGAAAAGCAGTTTTATTTTCGACATAATGCTCAATAGATGTATTTTAGTTTTTCATGATTGTTAAAACACACAAGAGACACAAGATAATTACTCTGTAAGTTTCTCAAATTATAAGATGGGGGGGGAAAGAGGCTTTTCTACAATAGTTTGTTCCAATAAGCAAGGATTACAGAGAAACATTTGCAGTGTGGAAAAACAGACAGGGACGAAGATCATGATCAGATCTGTGGGTTATTGGTGACATCTGCTGGTCTCCTGCAGTCAGAGTCCTGTGATTGTGATGGCAAAGAAAATCTGAAGTCTTTTTGGATATCAAGAGTGAAATACATGACTGGAATGAGATTTTTCTGATATTTACATACAGCTACAGCTTTACAGACTTGAATCCGACAGATTATCTGCAGTAAAGTTCAAACTGGTTAA
Source organism: Poecilia formosa (assembly GCF_000485575.1). Taxonomy (NCBI): domain Eukaryota; kingdom Metazoa; phylum Chordata; class Actinopteri; order Cyprinodontiformes; family Poeciliidae; genus Poecilia; species Poecilia formosa. The sequence goes on along the minus strand of NW_006799946.1, from coordinate 4,290,486 downwards.
AATGTTTCTCATCTAAGAACATCTAATAGACTGCAGATTTGAAAAAAAAAATAATCAGGTGGCAGCAGCAGGGGTAGAAGTGTTTCTTTACACAGTCCTTATCCACCTTAGCCTAATTTCGGTTTGATAGATAACGACAGTATAAAAGCTTTTCAAGTCAAAAATAAAAATAAACTGTATTAATACACAAACTAAATGTTTCAGTGTATATTATGACATTTTCTTGAAAGAGTTGTTGTAGATGCTGATGGCTGTGTGAAGTTAATGTCCCCTGTAGCAGTCTATATTACAGCATATTTGAAGAAGCCTCTGAAAGAAGAGACCGCTGTTATTGTGTGTTTTTGCACAGTTTAGGTTAGACTTATACATTTTGCATCTTGAATATAGGAGATCTTAGAAATGAGAAAGAGTGAACTTTCTTCTTTTAATAACTGTAACATGTAACATTACTTTTTTTTCAGTTTTAAATCTGCATACAGTTTACCTTAAGAGAAATGAATTGCTAAATTTTTAAGTCTTATCTGAAGCAGAGTTGTTTAGTTGTTCCACCAGCATCTTAGAACAATAGTTGCAAGCGAAAATTCTGACTTTTAGGCAAATAGCAATATTTTAGGATCAAAGACATCAAAGACTTACTAGTCTCCCCTTCATGTGTATTTTAACATTTCCAAAAAAAATGTTTCCCTTTGTCCCATTGCCAATTATGATTTCATACCACTGTCATCTGGGGCTCACATTTACTAGAGCTCTAAGTTTACATAGCTTACACGTCTAATACACCTGAGGCAATGTGAACATGAGAGATGGTTCTCTGTCAGCCAGTCAAACCTGTTTGATGCCACACAACTCGGGGCGTACTCTTAGAAACAATAGGTCTCATGTAACACTGCATGCAAGCAGAACATACTTTAGCATTTTAGGCCTCGGGCTACTGTGGGCCTAAATTAGCATTTGGACTTATTTTTGAATCTTGTTCTTCAATTTTGGGAGCGGAGGATCAAGCTTGTCAGTCTTTTATTTTTATTTTTTTTTAACCTCCAGCAAGGTCCTCTCTTACATTAGCTACATAAGGAGTAAAGGGTGCCCTACTCCAACAAAGCTCCAATCAAAAACGCAATTCCCTGACAAATATTGTCATCATAACTTAATTAACTCAGAAAGAAGCTATAGTCTGAGACAAAATTTGATACTTTGTACCTGTCACATTGGGTGAATTGCCGTAACAAAACAAAGATTTTCTAAAACATAAAATGCAGTCTTGAATAATGTGACGATCAGCTTTAAAATGTTTTGAGAATCTTGCAGCTATTACTTTAAAATTAAAGGGGAATGGAAACTTTGTCAATGCACACCTCATCAACACGTTGAATTGGACATTTAGAATAGAAAGACATCATATGATGTACATTTTTGTTATTTGTTGATGCTTGGTCACCCTCAGTCTCTCTTTGTTAGATCTTGAACAAAAGGGCTACCTCCCAATCGACCCAACAGCCCTGCCCCCACCCTGAACCTCTTCCTCACAGCTCCACCAGACTAGCGGCAGCAGCAGTTGGGAAGGACCTGGTGGAACCTCTGCTTAGCTTGTCATACAAACCACCGCACACTTAAAAACAGTTGTGAACAGCATCAACCTACAGCATGGAAAAGCATTGTTGTGACGATGTGGTGAACGGGGAGTGTTGGAAAGGTTAGGAGGATCTTAAAGAGACAGAGGCTAATCTCAAGGCACCATATATGGCTACGATGCAAAGTCAAAATTGTTTTTGATATATGCAACATTTTCAAAATAATTGCAGGTAACATAGTTACCTGATTATGCTATAAAATGGCACGATATGTGACTGAAAAAATGCATGATGCCCCTTCTTTAAAAGGTCAATTTCTTCCAGTGTATTTGATGCTGATCCAATGGGATGAGAACACATGCACAGGACATTTGTTGAATGATTTACCTGGTGACCCTTCATTGATAAGCCACTATATGATATAAACTGTTGCAACAGCAGTTGAAGAGATCATCAAATATTCACTGTAAGGCTTTTTGCACCATACTACTTACTCAGTTTATGTATGTCCATTCATTCATTTAACCATCCACCCCACTATGTATTAGTACTTACCATCCATCTATTCATCTCTGTAGAAATATCACCTTTAAACTAAAAGTTTGAAAATGGAAATGGGTTAGAAAATGTATGAATGAAGGAACACTACAACGTAATACTAGAGCTTTAGCTCTCATAGTAGCTCAAAAACTAGTTAAAAAAATTAATAAATAAATTTGAACTGAGAAATTGTTGTTTACACACACACACACGCACGCACGCACACACATACAAAAAAAATCACACAAAGTTCTGTACATAAAATAATATAATTTATGTCTGCCCTGAACGACACTCATTTTTCTTAATCCCACCTCTCTTGGATTACGTGAAGGGGGCGTCGTCCACGACGGCTCACCGTAGCAAGCGCTCATTGCTCGACTCACCCCACGTGACACCGGCCAGCCAACCGCTGCAAAATGCGATGAGCGAAGCCTCCGCGAGGACATGCGCCCGTGAGAGTGAATGTGTCGGTGACGGGCTCTTTGTGGACCGTGCCGTGTTGTCACCAGCTGGCGTGGAGGACGGTGTGCGGGAAGCGGAGCATCGCTGAGCTGCGTCTCTCCGAGCGGATGGTTCTACTCTGAGCGGCCGCGTGGAGCTCGGGAAGAGCGGGGAAGAGACAGATGGGAGCACCCGGACCTCTCCCGGTTACATAACTGAGCTCACAGATCACACAAAAACCAGTGATAACGGACTGTTGCCCCCGGACAGGTCGGAGTTCAACCACTTTCTCCACCCGGTAAGTGGAAACTCACTGAACTGAAGAGAAATCGGCTCATCTTCCCTCCAGCTGCCTTGGCTGGAGGACATTCAGTTTGCAGGAAAGTAAGTTTGAAAGCATGCTGGGATGCGGCTGTTCGCTGACGGCAGTGAGTTGTTATTTTTCTCTCTCTAAGGACTTTATCTCGCCTCTATAGGTTACTTTTTGAAATAACAACAAAAACTTTGACATGTGTGACTCTTCAAGCTGTTTTTCCGTTACTGAAAAAGTTGTTATGGCCTGGCAGACTCGCTTTTTATTAATTTTTTTGTATTGTAAACATCTTAAGGGCCCCTTGAACTTTTTCACATTCAGCCACAAACTTAAGTTTTATTTTATTGAATGTAAGTAATCTGCAGCATCAGGTTTTCTTTACCACTGTCTATAACTTGACTCATTCCATAATCCCATACACACTGACCAGCTGTTATGTCCCTTTTGAAAACAACAAAAGATCCCCATGCATGATGGTGCAGTCACCGTGCCTCATAGTGGAGATGGTGTGTTCAGAATTGGGACACAGTGTTTGTAATATATTTTATTAGATGTGTCGACCAAAATGTTCTAAACTTTGAAATGATACCAGCGTTTTATATTTTAGCAAAAAAAAAAAAATATATATATATATATGGAGTAACTGGTGCTCATAAGAAAGTAATCTAAAATGGAATAAATTAAGATGAATGCTCAGAATATGTATAAGATCATACGTATTCCAAAGTACTAATTTCTAGGTAGACTGTAAGTAAATTCTGACTGAACTAAGATCAGGGTTTCAACCAAATGCAAATGTGGAGACGGATTGTTTCACAGCCCCAGGCTACGACCAGATAACCCTCCTGTCCTTTACTTCTCTGTCTTACGCCTGGAATGACTAATAGATCTTACATTTACAAAGAGAGTCACTGAGAAATTCAACGTTTAGGCAGAAGATTAATTAGTTATGCTCTCCTGTCTAAGCAGTCACTGCTTTAATGATGGTCTTCAACAAATTCTTATGTAAAACTTAATTTATTTTATTAATTCAAAAAGTGGAACTCAGTTGTTAATTTCAAGAGTTTTTTTTAGTTTTTAGTTTAGATGCCTTCAATTAAAAGGGTTTTAAAAAAAAGATTTTCTTGTACTTGACCAACAAGTCAAAAGAAAACCAGTTTTTAATGTAATATACTTCCTGATCATGAGTTAAACTGGAAAACGTTGTCGCCAGAAATTTTACCCAAAATCACCAGAATTTCATTTTCTTTTCTTTGGTGATTCATTAAAACCAAATGTTTTATAATGCATGTTTTACAAAGTGCTGTGCAGCATATAGCAAATCATTTTTCATCACAATAAAAAAAAGGACATAATAATTAATATTGCATGGACTATTGGGAATAAAATCATTACTTATTAACACATTTCGAGTGTCACGAGTTCATACTTTACTCATCAATTCACCCAGAGTTTCCCTGAAGCTCTATAGGAATAAAAAGAAAAAAAAAAAATGAATATGCCTAATAAGACTCTGGGTCATCGTCCTGTGATCTATCAACAAAGATTGTCAAATAATTACCTTCTGCAACCAAGAAAAAGTCATAGCCGTGAACAATTGGACTTTTGTTTATGTTGTATCAGATAAATCCCAGCGACGTCGGCGCACGCCGCCATGAACGTGGGCACGGCGCACAGCGAGGTGAACCCTAACACCCGGGTGATGAACAGCAGGGGCATCTGGCTGTCTTACATCCTGGGCATCGGCTTGCTTCACATCATCCTGCTCAGCATCCCCTTCGTCAGCGTCCCAGTCGTCTGGACCCTCACCAACCTCATCCACAATCTGGTGAGAGGAATTCCAGCGGGCTTTACGTCCACCGTATGGCTTTGACATTTTTGTGAGCGAGACAGGTAATGGCGAAGCAGTTGTGATTTATTTATTTTTTTTCTGAAAGCGTTTGTTTGGTGGTTCAAATTAAGACAGCGGTTACAATGAACATGCCATGTTCAGAGGTGTTGCTCTCACCATTTGCACAAACTTGTTTTTAAGTTCAAACTTAGAGAAAAAGCCAAATTTTTCCCAGTTTTCTTCCTGTTAATATCTCTGATTTGCTGGTTGTCTGTGCGTTCGTTGCAGTGCATGTACCTCCTGCTTCACACGGTCAAAGGGACTCCCTTCGAGACCCCGGATCAGGGCAAGGCTCGCCTCCTGACCCACTGGGAGCAGATGGACTACGGCGTGCAGTTCACCGCTTCGCGAAAGTTCCTCACAATCACGCCCATTGTCCTGTAAGTGATCCACCCGTTCTCCCCTCGTTGCTGAGGTTCCCTTGATCCGTTTTCTTTCTCCTTCTGCTCTCTGCTACCTTTCACTCTTGCGAAGTGGGCCAGTAGATCACAGTGGTTACTCTCCACATCCACAAACTGACAGAGGACTTGGGTTTTCCGCAGGTGCACCAATAAGTGCCTTCCTGGCTTTTTATTCCCTCGTTATCATGAGAGTTCAGTTTACAGGAGGCACTTTGGTTTCCTGGGTCGGATTTGCAGCCTCAGCAAGAATACTGTAATGAGAGCAGCTCTGCAGGTGTACACTGTGCTTCTGTACACATTTGTCGTCTCGTTTTGCACTCAGCGCCAACAGGAAGTAGTTTGTCAGCGCGGGAACGAAACAACAGTGCAGGACGTTGTAAGTCTGTAGAGGCCTTAAATGTGCCGCTGTTCCCAAGGCAACGGCTCAGAGCGTTTTCAATTCTCACCCAAGTGTTGCATGGTTAATTAAAAGTGAAATTATGCTATAAATGAGATCACGAGTAAGGTGTAGAAATGTACTTTGTGTCATTAGAACGTCATATCAGGTAACAAGATGACTACAAAAAGCTGCTGGGTCGGCACTAAATGTCCTGTGGCAGATCGAGCCACATTATAGTTTGCAAAAAGCTATATCAGAAAAGACCAAAACTGCAAAAAAAATAAAAAATAAAATAAATAAATACAAAAGGGCAAACGGACAAAATGACCTGCGCCTGTCAGGTTTGATGAGACTACTTCCATTATGTTTTTGTAATTTATTATTTACAAATGTAGCTGTGGGGTGGATATGGATATAAATACCTTGTATCAAAATGTGGCTGATTCAAATTGTCACCTTTTTTATGTTTATGATAGTCGTTCTTTGCTTTGCATTGTTTCTCGAACTGGCCATGAAGCTCTTACAAGCTGCTTTTAATGTCTTTCGGGATAACATACTTAAGCTGAAGCTTGTTCTAAATCCGTTTTAGACAAAGCTGCTTATTTTAAGCAATTCTAAAAATAGATTGCATATATACTTGCTGTGGTTGCCCTGGATGGAAGGGACAAATAGATGATCAGTTCCTATAAATACCTTGGTATGTTAATGGAAGACTTCCTCAATTATTGATATGAATATGAGTAAAACTAGATTTTTATTAATGCAATAAGCTGTACTTTTATTTTAATGTAAAAAAAAAAAGTGACTTGTTGCTGCCACTTTTTTTAAATCTGTGTTGAACTATAGTGACCTTTTGTATATTTGTGCTTCTCCCCATTGTCTTCAATAGATTGATACAATTTATCATCCTGCCCTGAGATTTATAGCAAAATGCAACATCTTGACCCACACACTCAAAAAACAAAAAAACAAACAAACAAAAAAAAAAAGCACAAAAGATCACCAGGCAATAGTCCTTGCGTTCCAATAATCAGCTCTTGGTTTCTGCTCCGAACTTGGGGAAGAAAGGCGTTTGCCTGTCGGGTCCCATAACGTGGAACACTCTGTAAAATGTCTTGAGTTACCTGAGTGAATTTTAAAGCTAGATCGACAGATTGACGGTTTTAGACGTGGCTTCGTTAAATTGTCAGCTTTCAGTTCTGTCTGATGTAACATTTACAAACTGTGTCCATTGTCTTTTCCTAGCCATTAGCTCAGCGGTTAGTTAGCTCAGCTTCACACACGCAGCCACCTGAACTGCTGGTTCTTTGGAAGCTACGGCTAACAAAGAAAATCCCCTCCCATCGTTACATGTAGTAATTTAACACTTGCACATCCTTACTGAACTGTGATATTGCTGTTCTAACGTTGTACTATTATTGATTAATTGGAAATTAGTTATTTCTCAATATTTTGTTTTGTTTTCTTGTCATTATTCATTAGTTGGTTGATTTGATCAGTTTGTGTATTTTTCATTTTCGTATTTTTAGAGAAAAGTGCTCTGTAATATCACCGCTTTAGGCTGGTGTTCTGAGAACAGAAAGACTGAATGTTTGTTGTATAATAATTTCTGATATTCAAAATTCAAAAATTATTTATTGATCCCAATTGGAAATTTAATGTTGTTGTAACTCATTAATTCAAGCGGTTCCCTGACGTTTTATTTTGACTAAGAGGAATTCTATCTTTATTATTGCTTTTGTTAAAAATTAATTATTAATTATTCATCATTACATAAAGCAAATTTTGTTGCCAATCCAAAAATTAGGGTTTTTGGAGTGAAAATCTGGATTAACATTTGAATAAAATGGTAAGACGGTAGGCCATACTTGCTAGAAAATCCTCCAGTGTGAATGAATCACATTTTTATGCTAAAAAAGGCTAATTGCATTAAAATCAATTAATATGCATCTAATGATTCTGAAGTACAATCTAAAAACAGCATGAAATGTCACCCAAAGAAAGACTGTTTTTACTGTTTTCTTGCAGATCTGGCCAAAACTTCAGCTTTTAAGCACAGAAAAGGGTCAACTTCTGCCAAAAAAAAAAAAAAAATCTGTGATGTTGAACATATTCCTGATGACTCCTTGAACTCAGATTTTCCATCTCCTTTCTCCGCTTCTCTTTTTGCTTCAGGTATATATTAACCAGCTTCTACACAAAGTACGACAGAGTCCATTTTGTGGTCAACACCGTGTCCTTGCTCACGGTACTCATTCCCAAACTGCCGCAGCTGCACGGCGTTCGGATCTTTGGGATTAACAAGTACTGACAGCACGGAAGAAGAAGAGATGGAGGTTTACGGTTCCCCCCTTGGACCGCTTAGAGCACACGGTCCAATGGGCCTCTGATGAGGACCTTATTCTACTCAAGTGCTCCATAAAGGAAACCTGCTGAGGATACCACCACGGTTCCCAATCAGCAAGACTCTGAGGAGAAAGCACAAGCGGACCGCGTCGTCTTTGCAACAAGCTGTGGTTCATCCTAAATGGTTTACAAACGCTTCAGGTCTTCTTCGAAGACGAATTTCTGACATTTCTGTAGCCGATGCACAAAACGAGTCTGTGCTGTTTCACTCCGCTGGCACTAAGAGGCAGTTTTTAAAGTAAATTTTTGTCTAATGATACACTACTGTATTTATTCAGCCTCGCTCAAGGCCGCGGCTTCGTCTCTTTTGAGGTCTGCGGCTTCGGTTGAGAGCAACAACGCTACACTGACGCGGTGAGGAACCGGCGAACTGCTGGAGAGGCGAGACACGAGAAACCACCAAGTTATATTTGGCTCCCCTCCGCTCTGCTCTGCTCTGCACTGCACTGCGCGAGGTCAAGACCGGGAAGTTGAGCAGCTCTTATTTTTATCTGGCCGTTTCCGTATTTGGAAAATTCTTGTCCTGGTTTGTCCTGTATGCAAAGTCCTCTGGCACAGAATGCGTGAGCCGTCTGGGACGGGCCAGCAGACCCACGGTCTCCGTTAAGAGATAAGATTTTATTAAAATACCAACAAGGGTATGCATTTAAACGATAGAGGTACTTGCTTCAGCTGGTTCCTGTTGACAGAGCAGTCGAATGTAATCCAATTACAAAATGCCACATGTTGCTCAAGATGTTTTTCTTATTTACTTCAAAGATGCACAGATTAAAATTCCTCTGAATTATGACATTAGGTTGTTTCATCTTCTTTACATCTGTGTGTCTTGTGCAAAAAAAAACAAAAAACATTTATAGCCAGATTTCTTTGATGTTTCTATTCAATCCATGTTTTAGATCCAATTAAGCTCCAATTTGGCAGAGCCTTGCTAGCATCACTAGCAAGGCTCTGAGGTGTACCAAGGTTTTTAAAAATCTGAGGTTTCAAAACTTCACTGCAAGCCCAATGCCAACGGGTTGGTGCCCACTGCTGGTAAGCTGGCTGAAAGAAGGCTCCTACACCTCATCTTTGCATTTGAGAAAGACTAAATTGTCCTCTCAGAAAAATTTGGTTGCAGCCAAAGTCATAGAATAAAGATCATACTGTGAGAAACTCATGCCGACCCATGCCTGTCACCAGCCGATCTTATTTTACACAGGAATAAAGCTGTACATTTGTGACAGTAAACATAAAGCGTTGATGATAAAATAGACCCTCGCCTAACACCGTAAAGGAACGAACAACGGCTAGAATGCTGTAAATATTCTGTGTACCAGACAAGGGGCATCAAATACTCAATTGCCTGTCCAGCTACACAAGCCAAGTTAGTCACATTAAAGGAATGTGACTAATGTGGTCAGATCTGATCCACATGCTGCGCTGGGTACTAAAATGATTGTAGTTGCATGGAGTTACCAGACATGCACACATGGTATTCAAAAGCACATAGAAAGGCACTGACTGAAGCTGCTTCATGAGTCAAACGGTGTGTCAAAGTGGAGCTTTTATGCTGAGGGACTTTGTTTGGGGTGGAGAAATTCCCTACTTCAAGAACAATTTAACAGAAAAATAATAGAAATGGTTTCATGCAACAAAAACAGTGGGCTCATATGTTTCTCATGCAATTCTTGACCATAATTTGATAGTCTGAAGGCACGGTGTCGTCCTCCTTCCCCCCCTTGGCCTATTACAAAACATCTGGTTGTCTCCGCTCCATTCCCCAGCTGTGGTTAGTTGTGGATTGTAGTATTTTGTTGGGCCAAACAACCATAGGGAAATACTGTAGCTGAAGTCGCATGGCTTTGTTATTTAATTTTTAATTATTATTATTTTTATTTATATGAATGTAAAGGAAGCACCCGTTGATGTCTTAATTGCAAATACAGTATTGGGAAATGGCTGCTGGCGCTCCACAGTGAAACGTGTCGTTATGTAGCGAGCTACTCGGGATCTTTTGAGAATATTTGTTGTTTTCATTGCAAGCAAATTGTTGTGTAACGTTTCCGAAAAAAAAAATAGAGGTTTGTTCATTAGTAACTGTATCTTTAATCGATTTGAGCAGATTAAAAATCAATTTCTGAAGTTTTGACCGTCAGAGAAAACGAGCATCAAGCACATTAATTGAAACCAACTTTTTTTTTTCAACCTAGTGACGAATGTAAAGTTTTTTCACTCGGCTGTTGAGTTGCAGGTACAACATGAGTATTTAATATTTCAGGATATGTGATTAATGATTTAATTTGTTCTTTGAATTGTTAGAACACCTGGACATTATTGATCTACAGAGAGTTGAAAATAAGGTGGAATGAGGATGATTTGCTCTCTTTAGGACACACACTAAACCCCTTACAGACAGTATTGACCAGCCTCCAGTCTCGTTCAGAGGTTAATTTGAATCTTAGAGTTATGTCTCCCACTGGCCTGCTTGGACTGGGCGGAGTGTTTGGCACTTATAGTCCTGAGCCAAATTAAGAATGAAAAATGGATCTAATAAAAGTATAAATTAGCCTGCTCTTTGTGAATTGATTTCTCCGCAGTGGAAGATTTGTCTGCTTTCAAAATTGATTTTTCTTCTTTTTTTTTCACGACATGCTGTAAAGAATATTGTTTGCACTCCTTGTCAACTCTGCGGGGATGCGTCCAGTCGAAAATTAACCCGTGGTCTTTATTTCAGGCTCGTAAACGGATACACGTACCGTACAGTGGTCCTTATGTTAGACAACACCACGGTGGTTTTTAAACATTCATTAAGCGAAAGTAACGAGAGTGGAACAAGGAGGATTTATCGTGACTTGGGTTAACGGTTCTAAAAGCCAAGATTTGGTATCCTAATAAAAGCCTTTTCCTGGATTTAAAGGTACTCTTCTTGGTTATATTCTTTCTTTCATTTATTTTTAAATATTAAAAGAAAAAAGAAAAATAAAATAAAAACAGTTGGAGTTTACCTGACTGGGTTGGTTGTTGATAACTTTTACCGTTTTTGATACAAACACTGCCGAGAGCTGCAGAAGGTAACTTTTATAAAAGATGTATATATTTATTTATATATTTGTTAAAACTGTTACTATGTCATTGCAGCATGGTAGGAGGCAGATAATCTGTAAAAAAAAAAAAAAAAAAGCTTCTCTCCTCGTCCCTGTAGTCCTACTGACATCTGCAGAAAAAGACTTAATACATTGTTGTACCATAGCAGCCATTAACTCACCAGTTTCTCTGGCTCTTTCTTTAAGTAGCTTGTTCTTCTTTCTCATATTAGTCCATCATGAAAGTCCTCAGTTCTAACAGAGGTAGAATGACTGTGTGAAGGCCGCAGAGGTTTGTTAAAGAGCATTAACAAACAAATAGCATCACACAAACCAAGAAACACAGCAGACAGGACCGGGATGAAGATGGCCGTGGGATAAAAATCTGTTTCAACAACAGAAAAGATTGATCTTTAAAGATGGCAGATTTTTTTTGTGTGTGTGTCTTTTGTTGTAGATGCAACATACAAGCTGAATTTATTTAAGACTGATATTAAAAATCTGGTGCTTCTCCAGCAGAGAGCAGCAAAGAGCCGTTGTATTTGAAAGAACATTGAGCCAAAAACCCAGAGGGGTGTGGAGGGGCTCCCGTTTCTGATCATTAATTTATTATTACAAACAGTGATTTATATGCTCTAGAATACATTTGAGGAGTCTGAGATAGTGTTCATTTAAATCCTTAATGGATACATAAAAATAAAAACATTAAAGTTATAAGTGAAAGGAGGCAACACATGTTTTTGTTTTATTTATTCTAAACAAATGCTTTATTAGTGCCTGTACATTATATATGCAATATCTGAATCATTTATAAATTTTACAACATTTTCTTTATTTGCTTTTGTTGTGTTAGACTGTAACCCCATAGAGTAATCAGATCAGGCCTTTAGAAGTTCATAAAAATATCAATTAAAAGGGTACTACTGGTAATATTTTTACTTCTACCCATGAAATTGTTTATGTTTGAGTTTTTATAACTCATTTTCTGTCGGACTGAATTTTTTCTTTGTAACTAGTGAGAGTCAAAGTAGCTATGGCTACCATGTTAGCCATATTAGCTACTTATTGGTAGCCAAGTAGCCATAGGTAGCTACCAATAAAAACTTCTATCACTTTGGCGTACAGCTTACCTCATAAATTCTACAAATAATGCGTGAACATCTCCAATTTGACATGGGTTTTTCTTCCCTCATCTTTGCCAGCCATGTGCTGGTTCATTGTTCTGCAAATGAACCAGAACAAGGTTTCTATTTTACCTTGTTGTTTTATCACATATGTTCAATGAATAAAAGATGATCCAGTTTTTCCTGCTGCATATAAACAAGTTTAAATGAGCTCAGTCTTTGCAAACATGCTATATTTCCATTGTGTCACAGACGTACTTGAATAAATCACATATCCAATGCCGTGGTATGCAAGAGGGATTTTTTTTTTCATGATTTCTTGTGTTTTATCTCATATCCACAAACACTAATGACACGATGCAGAACTAATTTGCTCAGAAACCCATTTATACCATCAGTTAAAAGTATTCTTAACTCTAAAAGCTTTCCGTTTTATGTCCTACTTCTTGCTGCAAATCTACTTGCCCTTGGGGAAGACAGAGATAGGTTGTACCAGAAAGCTGAGTGTATTTCTTTGGGATTTTATGTGATAGACCGGCAGAAAGTGTATAACTGCCAAGTGTAAAATTAGGGGGAAAATGACCCATTGTGTCTCTCCAATTTATCTCAAGAACAGTCTGACTGCATGGAGAGTGTTTGTGAATTGCAATGTTCAAATCTTTCCACACGATCTCATTTGGATTCTAGTCTGGGCTTTCACTGGACCGTCCTAAAATAGGCATAAGCTTTGGTTTAAATAATTTCCTTTTACATATATCTGTATGTTTAGTTTTGTTGTTCCGTTTGGAAGGTGGACTTCACCCCTGTAAACTTGTGTTAAGCTAAAATGAGCCAAAATGCTAATTTTAGTCTAAACGCTGTCAGTAGCATGTGGGGTATCACTAGCATGCTGTTTTACATTCACTTCCTCCATTCAGTATTGTAAACATAGCTAATGTATAAGAAATAGCTAAAATGCTTATTTTAGGGAAAAGGCTAATGCTAATGCACTGCCTTAATTATATTCCTTATTTTTCTGTCTTTAGCTCCACCTATATCCGATACTGACCAATTTCCTTGTCTTTGCTAAAGAAAAACACCCCCCACAGCATGACACTGCTACCACCATGCATAAAAATGGTAGTATTATGTACTTTAGAATAAAATTTTAAAGCGTATGAATAGTTTCACTAGGAATTGTAAACCTTCACTTTTAAATATTCACAAAGTTTCATCTGATAATCTCTCAATTTAGTTATCTGCAATTCAGGAACTGATGCCAGGTGTTTCTGTTTGTTTCCAGCAGCATATTATAGATTTGACCATGTCTGAAACATGGATTCCAATTTTGATGAGCGCAGCTGCAAACAATCCAATCACCTCTCAACGTTCCTTCCTGCTATGTCTGTGTGAAACATTTCACACGCTTCCCCGAGGTACACAAACAATATGCTAATTTTAGTCTGTTTGCAAAGCAATTGAAAAAAAAAATCGAGGTGAGTTTTTTTTTTTTTTTTTCTATTCTGCAAAACCCGAATCACTGGTATTTTACTTCCCCCTGAGCAGACAGCCCCGGAGTTCAACTCACCAAGGCAATTAAACAACATTTCCTGTGTTGTATAATTTATTTTGTGTTCTATTTACAACAATTTAGTGTGAAGGGCTGTCGCAGAGAATTCAAGGAGTTTAGAAAGAAATGAAAGCAAAATTAGACTTCATTGGTGATGAAAACTGACATGACATGTCAGGATTTCCAAGTGACCCCAAGTGAAATAAATGAATAGTAAAAAAAATATGTTTATAAATAAAATCTGATGGTTCTATGAATCTTGGTGTCAGGCTCCTTCTTTTTCAAAAGTGAGCTCCTTTAGACTCTGTACAAGACTTGGCCACCTGACAGGCAGCCAAACTCTTGAGTTTTATTTAAAAAGTAGAAGAACCATCAGCAGAGAAAGCTGGCCTAGGGCAGCAGTGGACCTTCCAACAAATGAATAATCCAGAAGCTAAAAGAGGCCCTTCTTGGTTGGCAGAGCTCAACCTTGACTCCACAGAGGGAGATGAAGTTTTGTCTTGGCATCTTTTTCAACACAGCTGAAAGTACAAAAAAGATAAATAAATAGTTGATGTTGAACTTGAGTGACACACTCATTCACCATTTAAGGAGACATTTTCTACCTAGATTGATTGTTTTTTAGTTTTATTATTTTGTATTAACTTTTTTTTTATCAAAAAAAAATAAAATAAAAAGGAAAGTAGAATTTAGCATTTGTTTCTGAATAATGCAGACATTATGTGTGTGTGGGGGGGGGTTGGGTTAATTAAATCATGTCCCTATGAACTGCTGAGGAGTTTTTATTTAAATTGAGTTGATGGCAGAGATCCACTTTGAGGCTGAGTCATGATTGCCAAGCTGCTGTCTTAACTCTCTCTGGACCAAGCTTTCTCTGAGCTGAGTTGCTTAAGATGACTGACACAACTTTAGGTAACTGATTAAATCCTAACCATCTGTTTACAGTCACACCCACTGCTGTTTGTCTTCACCGCAGCCATGTTTCCCCCCCGGTGAGTCCCTCTCAGGCCCCGTCGCTATTTTCTCTTCATTCCTTTCTTGTCACTTACCGTGTGCTCACACAGTACGAGTTGCACAAAAAAAGAAAGGAAGAAAAACCCCAAATAGATGAACACCCCCACAGTTAAACCACTTTGGGAAAACAACAGAGCAGAATGTCCTTGAAGAGGAAAAAAAAAACAAAGAAAGAGAAATAACAAGCCAATCTGGGATGCTCAGGAAGCCCCAGGTAATTAATTAAAATCATAAGTCACGGGTTAACACCCCGCGGCGCACTTCTAAATCGCAACAAAGCGAAAGCTAATTAGGCTTGTCCCTTAAGCTGCGGTGTTTTATTTATGACGGCATTTCCGGGGCCTTTTCTCAATTTATGGTGGCGCTTCCGTGGCGACCAGCGAATTTTTTCCACCGCTGATTTAAATTTTGTGCTTTGCCGGGCCGTCGTAAATCCGATTTTCTGGGTGGAAATAGAACGTTAATAATGTAAAAGAAGAGTTGTTTATTAATATTAATAGTTTGAGGATTCGTCTTTGTGTTGCTTTATGGGCTGCGTCAAAGCTCCGCCCCGGGACAGTCGTGCCCCCCCCCCACCGCCGCCGCCTGAGTCCTCAGAAGCTATTCATCACAGGAATAGCGTCACCACTGGGCTGCCTCATCCATAAAAAGCAATAAAGTGCTTCCAAAGGATTGAGTCAGAGACACCGGTCATGTCCCTTAATTATGTTTCAGATAGTTGGACAGAAGTGAGAAAACTAGCACAAGTCAAGGTTCAAACTTGCTGTGGCTTAGTGAATACTAGAACTTCTCAGCTAAACATGCCCACATTATATATAAAAAAATAAAAACATTGTCTCTGGTTACACATGTGTTCATCTGACCACCGTGACTCTTGAAGCTCTGACTTGGTCCATTCCTTGTGTGCCCCAGGTGTCTGTGCCCCATTTTTATTAAGTACCAAAAGAATCCTTTTGATAACTTAATTAGGTTCTTAATTCAAGCAAAGCACACTAGACTTCCCTCTTCCTTATGTGTGCTTTTTCAGACACATGGGAGTTATTCTTGCCAACGGCCTCCACTCTCATCACGAGTACCCTCTGAAGGATGCACTAATTTCATCTTCTGCGTCTCAATTACATTACCCCGGCCGCCGCTCTGCGTACGCTCGAGATGGAAAGCCGAAAACCTCTCCCCGGGCAGGAGGCATTTCCACCACGTTAGTGAGATATATTACACCAGGTGTTAACATGTGTCTCTCTTCACTGACGCCTTTATTTCTACCCGACCTCGGTCCCCTTTTAATCTTCTAAAGTGGCGCAGGAGCAGGGGTCGGGAGGACCGGAAGGAAACCGGGCTTACAAACGTCATCCTGAGGCCTACGCACACCGGAACAGCAAGTCGCGCTGCGTGAAAGTGATCAAACAACAAATCCTTTACCGCAAACGCCATGATATCGGACCGAGTGTTTGAGAGATAATGCAACCTTTGATTTGAGTGCATTCAAACTGTAGAAGTTAGAAAATTATACACACGAATCTTTGAACTGGTGAGAAAACAGAGCAAATAACCTAAGAATGACTAATTATTATAAGTTATGATTATATGTTCCTACTTTTGCTTGTTTATGTTTTATTTTACTTTAAATTAATCCGTGAAAAGATTTTCTTGCTGCTTTTCTTGCAAGTATTTTCTGACTCGTTCCCATTTTGTAATCCAAGAAATTGTTTTTCCTATGTTGAAAAATTGAGCATTTTTCAGGAGAGCGAGCAGCTTTGCAACATTTTTGTATCAGTAGCAAAACCACAGAGGTAGCTCAAAAATAAATCAAGTGGCTCTAACTATAATATCGTTACCAGCCAAACTCTTCCCAAGACTACCTCAGTGAAAATGAAACAACAACAAAATGACGAATGGATCTTAAAACAAAATGATTCAAACTTTGCGGGCAACAATGTTGTACTTTTAGCACCAGCAAGAAGGATGATGTATCTCTCTGGTCTTGTTTCAGGCCTTCACTGAAATTTTATTTTATTTTTGCTTCTTGGTAAAAGGCGAGCAGAACTGACAACAAAAAGGAGCGCAGGAAAGCCTCTGGAACGTTTGAACAAATTCGCAGACATTAACAAAAAATAAATAAATAAATAAAAAATCTGTGCTCGCTTTATTTATTTTTCATCACATTCTCTAGCATTTTGATCTCGCGTCTAAGTTTTTTTTTTTTTTTTTTGAAGTCTGTGTTTTCTAGCGGACTGCATGAAAAATTCACTGAGGTCATTAAAATATTTAACATCCATTTCTGCTCTCCACTTTAAATTTGTTCTTAACCTGACGTGAGCCTCTGCGCTGCGCGGATCGGATCAAGCTGCAACGCCACTGACCTCTGAAGGCGACGTTGTGTACCGGAAGTTTGACCCTTTTCTTTATGGGTGGTCAGACCCACAACTTTCCACATGAATAATTCATCGGCGGTGTCGCGCAAAATGATGAGCGAAGTGATTCATCCTGCGTGAATCTGAGGACGTGATGAATAATGCAACCTGCTTCAGGAATCTTGGACGCTGCACGTTTCGATATGCTCTGGTTTCGGCCGTCATGCTCCATCTTGTTTGTCTTGAACGTTTTCCCCTCATAGGTTTTTGGTATGTTTCTGTTCTCTTACTCTTCTAAATTTCCCTAGCCCCTTTCCCTCCCTGACCCCTTTCTTTCACCTTTTCCTCTTTGCCTTATTATTCACAGTAATGTTTTCAGACCTTGCCTGAGTGCTTGCTTTATTCATGAGGAGCATGAGATCAGCTTTATAGCAGCCATGCCTCCCAAGTGCATCCATTTAATAAAATACCATCCTTGGAGAGGGAGAACACTCTCTGCAATTAAGAAATCAGATTTTTATTTATTTATTTTAAAAAAATAAAAATAAATTGTGGTACTGCTGGGTCACGATATTGAGGGTTGTTACTTTAGTTCATCGGAGGAAAAGTATTTACCCTTTAGCAGGTTTAAACTCTTTACACCCTGCGTATTATTTACAAGTGGAAGAAACATTGTTTCGGTCAGAGAGTCCGCCTGTGTGCAATTTCGGTACAAATCCATATTTTCTGCGAAGATCTAAGAGGTTTTACAGAAATTGTCCACGATTAAACAGAGCACAAAGACTTGAGTAACTCTGTTCAATAACATTCACTACATAATATTTCCATTCTCAGATGATGGCTTTCAAAATGTACCAAGACAAGATGAATTGGCAATACTGCCAATTCATCTTGATGGATGAATGATGAACTCCACAGATAACAGAAGAGACCAAAATTGAACCTTCCCCTCACCCCAAAAAAAAACTACACAACAGTGACAGATTTCTGGTCTTTTTTCGATTTTCTGCATCCAGACTTACATGTAAAGTTTCTAACAGGATATATAAACATCAGCTGGTGATTTTAGAAATCCCAACGGGGTTTTTAAATGGAGTCACAGAGCTTCTAAATTCAGGTGAAAATGTCAGCAGCAGATGCAGTTTTTTTTTGTTTTTTTTTTTAGATTGTCATTATAGTCCATACATCATCCCTAATATCCAGTTAACGTTCTCAAAGGTGGTTTCTATTTGCTGAAGTGCACCACCAAGCAAAGTCGCACCTTTTCCTCGCTTACGTTTAATCCATTTTGTCAAGCAAGTTTGCTTTTTTAATACAATTTGCGGATTAAGTTATGTAGTGAAAAAATATTACCTGTCAAGATGATTGAATAAGTTGATCTTATCATCGACTTTTTTAATATTGTGCAAAGATACCATCGGCAGACCGATAGTGGAGCGTGTTTTCTTTCATTATTTTACCTGAGTTGAATACTGCCTGCGCCATTAGAGACGCTTCCTTTCAAAACCTGCCCGGATGCAGGTAATCTGTAAGAGTGGGTGAAGAAGTGCCAATAAAATGCTAACTTAAACAGAGAACATCGTTGGAAAAAGGGCACGTATGCTAATTTTTACAACTCTTTCCCTTTCGTTTATGTTCGGGCTTGAGCTGACGACAGTTTTATTCACGTCTTTAACAGAAACTGAGGAATATGTAAGGGAAGCTCGAAAGTAAAAAATAAAATAAAATAAATAAATAAGGTATGCGCATGGCAATCAAGGACGCAGCCAAAAGATGGTGAAGAGTTACAACTTCACGTTTGAAATAGCAAGCTCAGATCAAAATGTAATAGAAAATGTGTCTGGCTCCTGTCTGAATTCATAAAGCAAAGATGTATAATGTGGTGAATTATGAAGCGACGAGCTGAAGTGCAGGATAAGTGTTGACCGGAAACACTGTGGGAACTGACTCTACAGAGGTGATTTAAAAGTGGAAACTACTTGTGTTTTAGCTGCAATAAAAGTAAATTATAGAATGCAAATGCATAATTCATCCAGTCTTTCAATTCTCTAAGGTCCTCACCTCTGTTTTTTTGGGGGGGAGTGGGGGATTTCAGAGCAGATTCTGATTTATGTTTTGTTGTGTTAGCATTCACAAGCTATGCGGTCATAAAATATATTTGGCCTTAAATTGTGTGTTTTAAGCAAAGGATGCCAACAGGAGCCGGCCGGGGGTGTGGAGGAGGCTTTCATCACAGAGTCGAGCCTGACGGGGTTCTGGGTGGAGGAGGAGTGAGCCACGTACGGCCGACCTCAACGCCAGCCAGGTGGAGGACAGCCAATTAGCTGACAATGAGAAGACAAGCAACCTTATCATCTTCCCCTGGCATGCATCACTCGGACTGGGCTGCAGTTCTTCCTCTTGCATTTACAGTCCCATTAGGAAATAAGCCCCGAGTCATATTTCTTAGATCCCACATGAGAAGATCGATAAAATGGGATGGAACAGTTGCCAGCGGGCCACTTGTTTCTGAGTGGGGACATCGCATCGAGCGCTCGCTGGGGGAGTCTTGCTGGAGCACTTTGCCTGAGGGAGAGTGAGGCACTTTCCACAAGCTATTAAATGATTGGCTTTGGGGTGTTTTCTTTTTTTTTTGGTGGGGGGGCTTGTAAGGTGTTCTGTTACTAAGGCATTTTTTGGGGGGGGAGGCTTTTTAAATAAATAAACAAATCTCTTGAACCAGAGGATACCGCTGGTATTTTTATTAAAGGAAGTAAACTAAGCAGACAATAATTAATCAGATGCCTTTTTGTCAGCCAAATATAAGTCTGCTGTTCTTTTCTAAATTGGATTTTGTTCATTTCAGATAACAATTTCTATCTATTTGGTATTGAAAGAAAATTAATTTTGGGCAATAGAAAGAGATTTTTTTCCCCCTAGTGTGTGTGTGGGTGTGTGTGTGTGTGTACATACAAAAATGATGCTTATTGAAATTCCACATGAACTGGCACTTTGTGAGCAATTACCACAGTGTGTTCAGTGCTACCTTGAGGCATTTGCACGTTTCTTTAGCAATAAGCTTTTCATTTAAAAGGAGCCAAACACACTGAAACAAAAGGAGATGAGAGAAACTGAGAAGTTACCAGCAACACCAGAGGCAAAAAGGAGACAGGGGGAAAAAAAACATTCTGCAGCACTTAGAGCAACAGTTTGATCATGATTAATCACTTGTGTAACTTTGTGTTAAATTTGTTCTGTATAACTTGTGACAGGCGGGCTGGGTGGCTGATTGCAGAGCTGGTAATAATGAGCAGATTATTAGACTGTGTTATTGCTCATAAGCAGTTCAGTCTTATAATTAATCCAAAAAATTAATCTAAGGGACAACCTGTACACCTTATGTTGAGTAATTTTTTTGTTTTTATTGCATGTAAAAAAAAAAGAAAAAAAAAAGATTAAAATATTTCTTAGGACTTCAATTGATCACACATGCACACTAAAATTAATATTCCAGCTGATGATTTGTAGAAGTATTACTCAAAATTGAGGCACATTTAATCAACAATTTGTTACTTACTAATTAATCAAAACAGATTAACTTAGCAAAGAAACATAAAAACAACACAAACCTTCCAAACAAAAATAAATTGTGCTTGTTGATCTACAAGCGGCTGGAAAAATATTCACCCCTGTTATCGTCTCGCCAAACTGCTTCCTCTGCAGCTCCGGGTCGATCCCGGCTCATTCGTTTACACCAGGGTGGATTTTCTCAACAAGCGGTCAGCTTCCTAAGCTGCATCGCCCGCTGATCTTTAACTTTGCCCGTTTCCGCAGACTTTACTTCGTGTGTCGCTCCCTGAGGAACTCCAACACGCTGAGCTAATGTGATGAAGGCCAACAGATTATTGTGGCCGTAAGTATGTCCTGCAATGTAATAAAAGCAGTCGATGTGCCGTAAAAGGGAGGTTTAATGGACTTTAAGATTTGCGACGCGTCGGTCACTTCCACGCTGCAAAAAGCCGATTTTAGGTCATTCATTCGAAACGCTGCAGTGAGAAGTCTTGACGAGAGAAACAAAAAAGGGATGAGCTCATGTTCCTCCAGGTTAAGTTGGGAAGTCGAGGCTAGAATTTATTGTTCTCATTCTTACAATGCAAGAAAAGAATCAATCTCTGCCGTATATTAGAGGTGTGATGGTTACGTTTGTTCCCAGCAGTTTACTCTGTCTGCTTTTTAAAGCGGGCTTTTCCCTCACTCTAGATCTCCTACCGCTCTCCATTCATGCATCATCATCTGCAAGAACTGCCGCCGTTAATCAACAATTTATGTGCTCTATTTTTATCTCCCATCACAGAAACATGACCTGGTCTCGTTTCTGTGTTTAGCTCTGTAAACAGAGCCACTGATCCCAGCATAAAATATGTTCTCTACTCGGCGCTGTCATCTTTTGTAACCTTCACTTTCTCCCGAACATTATAATGCAGCTAACTGAGCACTCTCTTTGACAGAGTTTTTACACCAGCTAAATATATGTGGTTATGATTGCAGCAAGTGTTGTGAAATGGTGCTATATCTGTCTAATGACAGTGCACCAAAAATATTTATATTTCCTCTTTCCAATGTGCCATTTCAGTCATTTCTTTAACACGTCACTGTGGCCGTCATCTTTCACATTAAA
Source organism: Poecilia formosa (assembly GCF_000485575.1). Taxonomy (NCBI): domain Eukaryota; kingdom Metazoa; phylum Chordata; class Actinopteri; order Cyprinodontiformes; family Poeciliidae; genus Poecilia; species Poecilia formosa. Next base: position 4,268,787 of record NW_006799946.1, on the reverse strand, counting down.
GGCTTTTAACCCAGAGTGCCGACACTAATAAAGATGGATCCTGACAGCTTGGTGGAGCCACCTCAAGTCATGGTCAGGCTCTCTGTCTACGTACTCCAGCTGCCTAACTTTGCGTTAATAAAGGACCAGCCCTGCGTGAAAGTTTCTCTCTATAAACCCATTGGTTTTCATGAGCCGGGCTGCGTGAATCGTGAGGGTAAAAGTGGGATCGTCTGCAGGACTTTATGTTCATCTTAGATACACGAGGCGTTTGACGAGAGTTCTGTACATGCTCAAAACACACCGAATAAATAAATCACGCTTCCATTCTTCATGAAAAGAAAGGCTGGTGATGAAATATCCATGAGCATGTCCTCGAGGGTGAGTCCATGCCAAGAGCGCAGCAGACTGTGTGACGTTAACACTCTCAACTATCTGCTCGCAAAGGCCTGAATATAAAATGCAATAATTAAGCCATTGTAATCAAAAACTCTGTTCGTCTTGCTATTAATATCTTATTTTATGAAGACACTGAGTATCTTCAACTGGTTCAAATATCTTTTGACATGTCAGTCCACACTTTTTAAACATATCTCACCTTCACTGCTTCATACATTGTTTTTTAAATCTGTTTAAATCAACATCTCTGCAGCATGTCTAAGCTCTTCAGCCACTGTGGGACGTGTTGCATGTCAGAATTCCTGCATGCACGTTTCGAACAAGAAACAAGTCACATCAGCACCACTGACAGAAAAGGTTGTCCTCTGCAAACAAAGAGCAGCTTTATCTCTTTGAACGACAACATTTTCTTCTTCTTCTCCTTCTGCAAGACTGAAGTTAAAAATTAAACTGCTAAAGCTGTTAACGGACAACTTGTGTGTATTAAACCTGACATTCTTGCCCGTTTCACCACTGCAACATTTCCACACTGCACATACTGAAAAGTTGCAACAAATGGCTCCCGGACATCATGCAAATCTCAAAGACAACCCGCAGCCATCCTACAATAAACATTCAGAGACAGTTGAATGAATGAGAATTCAGCTCATTTGTATGAAGATTTGGTACCAGATAACTAGTTTTGTTGTCACAAAGTGTAAGGTTTTCATTTTGTTTTGTCTACCGTATTTTCCACACTATAAGGTGCACCTAAAAACCTGCAATTTCCTCAAAAGCTGACAGTGCGCCTTATAATCCGGTCCGCCTTATATATGGACCAATATTGAGCCACAACAGGTCTACCAACTACGGTAAGCAGCCGCCGACTGGGATAGTTGTCAGAACGTTGGTTTGTTAATAAAGTTTGACTGACCTATCTACCTACCGACCGTCTAGAATCAGGTCGTCTGCAGGTCATTTAGCACCAAGTCCACGAACATGCTGTGCGCGAACGGAGTAAGGTGGCCATCGTCCGGCCACGCCACGGCCCAGTCGCGGAAGGCTGACCGGAGTCGGACTGTTTTGTTGACATTCCGTTTAGTGCAGCTCCATCTAGTGGATGCATAACGTAACTCCAGCCTCTACTGTAGCGTCTATTCTATGCGCCTTGTAATGCCTTATAGTGAGGAAAATACGGTAATTATGCTTTTACAGTTTTGAGCAGTTACTGGAAATTGCAAAGTGAATATAATTGGATTGAAATGAGCTAAATGGCACCATGGTTTTTTTTGAATTTCACTCATCCAACTTCGTGATTTGTTAATCCCACATTTGCACTGAAATTTCCAGCATCGATGTGAATAGATAGGCATGTCCTCTGTTTGTTCTCCACAGTTTCTTTGAGTTGTAAACTCTATCAGCATTTTATAGAACAAAATGGAAATCATTAAGGATAACATTGGTTTTATTTTTGACTGTGTGTGTGTGTGTGTGTGTGTGTGTGCGTGTGTGCATGCGTGTGTGTGTAGAAAATGTACAATGATCTGAAAAAAAGTCACTCTAGTGTTGTAGGCTTTGAGCTAATCTGCAGGATCTCTGATGGGAAATCATGTCAGATTTCAGCTGAGCCTAAAGCAGCTCAACTTTATCTGGTTTTTAAATAAGATTTCAATTCACTTATTTTACTAATGATTGTTTATCAACGCTGATGCAGCTTGATTTTTATGAAAAATGTCCACTAATATGGAAACAAAATAGCCTTACAGCTTTACAAATGCACCCACACCTCTTAAGCTCCCCCCCAATTTGTCATGTCGCAACCACAAACGTGAATGTGTTTCTTCAGGATTTTAAGAAGCAGATCAACTCAAAGTCCATGTAAGGAAGAGGGATCATAATGGAAGATTTCGAAAACTAAAATGTGAAAAGTACATGTTACCACTTGCTTTCACTTTTTCGAGTTTTGTCTCGAGCAGCTTTGCGAGTCTGAGGATTTAAATTTTTGTTATTTGCTATTAGCTTTATCCTCAGACAAATAATACAGATATGTTGTCCAAACGTCACTTTGACTGGACTATTCTAACGTGTGTGAACATAGTTTGAGAATAAATCATTCCATCGTAGCTCTGGGTGCGCAACAAAGGGTCGAACTCGACCCCTGTAACAAGTCTGTTACAGAATCTAAAAGGTTTGTTCTGCCCTTCATCTTCAAAATAGCTCTGCTTTTAGAAGCACCATATGATCACAGCATGATGCTGCCACGTCTGTGTTTGAACTTGGGGAGGGGAGTTTTCAGAGAAATTTGCAGTGTTTGTAATGTTTTGTATCGCAACACCAAAGTGCAGACAGCCACTCAAAAAAGTTCTACTGAAAAAAAAAAGAAAGAAAATTCACAGGGTTTGAAACATAAAAAGGAAGATATAAAGTATAAACAGAGAGACAAACAATGGAATGGAAGAATCCAACAATGAACAATTAAAAAAATTAAAATCAATCAGGTGCACATCAAAGCACAGGTGCAAGGTGACAAAGAACCAGATGAACTAATCAGAGGAAATGCTGCACAGCTGCAGGGAATCTAAGACAGAAGGAGCTGAACTGGGACTTAAAGGATCTGGAAGACAAGAGGGGGTGGGGGGGAGAAGCCTGACAATAATCTGAGAGAAATGAACACAAATACACAAGAAAAATAAGACAAGAATAAACAAAGAAACTAATATAACATGAATGAGCTAACAGGGCAACACCTTAGCAACAGTGACAAAAGCACAGAGAACATGGAAAAATGGAACATGGCAAGACCTCATCCATCCATACTTTATCCTGCTTACCTTTGCAGGATAAAGGGGGGCAGGTGCCTTTCTACAGGAGTCACTGGGCGGGAGCCATTGTACACCCTGAACAGATCGATAGTCAATCGCTGTATGGCAAGACCTATTGAACATAAATAACCCAAGAAGCATGATTACATCAAACACTAAAACTGAAACACCTAGGAAATGGGACGGTGTTAGTCTTTTTTTTGTTTTGTTTGTTTGTTTTGCTTTATTTAACTTTAGTTTTGATCTCTTCTGACTATCTGACTAGAAAACTTTCTTCATCGTGTTTGCTGTGTCTCCTACTTGGCTTGGGAGCAAATTCCAAACAAGATTTCTTAGGACTTTGATTCAATGAAGATTTTGTTTTCCCCTCATTCTTTTTTCTTTTTTTTTATATAACCCAGATGTGTCAAATCCATATGTAGTTGTCTGTTACACAGCTCAGTTTCTTATGGAGAAATATGAGCATTATTTGAAAACAACACATGAGCAAACGACATATTTCATTTAAGACAGATGAATCCATTGGTCACAAAAACAAGTTTGTTTTAAGGAAGATGTTTTTTTATCACCTCACGATAAGTAAAAGCGGCAGGACCGCTTTCAGAGATATTCAGCTGCGCCTTCATATGGATTCAGAGGCGAACTCTTTGATGGAGTTTGCATTTTTGAAGAGCTTCTGAATTCATCCCCAATTTTAGTTTGCTGGTGATGTATAAAATATTAGCCAGAACTGTCAGCCAGCTGGGTTTCATTTGGATTTCAGCAGACATACGGCGGGGTACATGAAGTGTGCACCAGTCTATACGTGCAAGCGCATGTGCACAGACACATATGCATCCTCCTGTATTATGCTAACTGGATCTCTCTGTGTGTATGTTTTTTTTTTTGTCTTTTACTGTCCTCACATGTCTCTGCCTGCTTCCACCCCACACCAGCCCACCCACCCACTCACCCGGCTGCTGCTTTGATATTTGGTTTCATGAAATCTACAGCTACAACTAATCTGCTTCTCTGAATCTCATTCTCCTCTCATCATCTTGGCCGTCTCTCTGCCTTTTATCCTCCCACCGTCAGCAGAACACAGGAACTGTGACTTTCTTCTTTTATCTCCGTTTTTTTTCCCAACGCAGTGCAAGTTGGGTGAAAGGATGCAACATGTCTCATCATTTTCTGCGGACGTCCGACTGCGCGGCTTTGATAAGGTTTCCTTCAGGTGTCCTGAGAGATGTGTTCAGAGTTTTGTCTCCTTCGCTCACAAAAGAATGAGCGACCCCTTGAACGAATCCCCAGCTGACCCCAATGTCCCGAATAAACATGGCAGCCTACAAAGAATTAAAGCACTTTAATCTCACTTTGATGCGATTTAATATTCTGTTAATTTAACTCTTTGAAAATAAAAAGTCAAATGTATTTTCTGTGTTTCCCGATATAAAGACTTTACACACTTTTTTTTGAAGCAAGCCAAGGTTATAAAAACAACATCCAAGGCTTTGAACCGTTTCTGAAAGAGTGACACTACTGCAAAGCTTACCGAGACGTGGCAGCCCATCTAACTTGACAGGCCGGAAAAGGAGAAATCTAAAGTTCAGGTGGGCGAACCAGTTGAAAGGAGAACTTTTAGCTGTGCAATCCGTAAACCATCTCCCTAAGGAAGCGTGGCAAGAAAACAGCCATTGTTGAGAGAAAGTCATAAGTTAAGCAGCTGTTTTTTTCTCTCTCTCTTCTTTAAACTCTGGATTTCAAAATCTGCCAATCTTGACCAGTATACAAATCATCGACCCAGGAGAAGGAGCCGGTTCAACGAGCGAAATCCATCTGTTTCTTAAACCCCGTAAGAACATGCTGTGATCAGATGTTCTTAATAAAAAGAAACTTAATCTCCCCCCACTTACTTTCTAACATTAAATAATATGTTTTTTTTTCTGTTTTGAATCTTTTCAGACCATTTGTTACTGCTTTCTTAAGTCATACGTTCACATAGAACGAGGATGTGTCCAAATTCAGAAACTGCATCCTTCGAAGGCCGAATCTCAAGGCTTGTTATGCCACAGCGATGCGACAAAGTTGTTCAAATTTTGCTGGGTGACAAATGTGAGATTTAGTTGCTTTTAACAATGAAAAAGCGTGAGATACAGCAGGAGAGAGTACAGTTTTAAACTTAAGTATTTTAAAAACATAGGCGTGCAAAAATTTAACGCTTGTAGCAGTTTTGTTGTTAGACTTTTGTCATTTTGCAAAATTATATCTGAAAGTACCCTAACAGTGAAAGAAATTTAATGTATAAATTAGAAAAATAACAAAAGATTTCTGCAAGCTCCATTTTTACCAGCCTGTGCTTAGAGTCTTCATGGTTGCTAGGCAACAGGACATTTGCCAAGGTAAAGGTGGGTATAAAACTTGAGGCCAGACAGTCCAATGTCACAGCTACTCAGTTCTGGTCTTCACAGAAGTTTACAAAGGACGGGGTCGTCATGAACTGGGTCCATCTAAGGATGCAGACCCTGAATTTATAAACATCTTTGTACAATTTAAAGCCCAGAGGCCAATGTCATGGCTTTATAAGACCCTCAGAAAACATGTATCAGTAGAACAAGGTAGTCTGACTGGATGTAAAAAAAATTAAAAATAAAAAAAATGGAGGGTTTTAAACTTCTGCACAAACTTCAGTGGGTTGCACACGTTGTGATAATTGAGACCCTCTAGCCTGCATCGAAGCAATCGACCAATTAAGCACCGCCATTGTCCCTTGAGGATTTGCTGTTAAAGAGGCTGAAGACAAACTGAAGCTGTTAAGAATAAGAAAACTTAATCAATGACTGTTTATCCAGGAATGACTGTTGATCTCAAGTTAAGTGTTGAAGTCAAAGGTATCGATTTCAAATAGTCTGCAGTCGAGCGTCCCTGATTCAGGAGCCAATTAAAGCTCTTAACAAGCTTGTTTACAGATCCGACCAGCTGCACTGATCGAGAGGCTCCTGCTAGCTGCGCTGGAATAAAAAGCATTATTGTTCTCTATTGATTGCTGGCTGCAGTTTTCAGCAGTAAATGTGTTAATGAGTATGATTGTTTCAGAGCTCCTTGTAAAGGGGAACCCCTAGTTTGACTTGGCCCGTCGGGATGGAAATAATGAAATCCAATCAGCTCCTGTGTTCCTTGAGATGAGGGTAAATAAAGGAACAACAAGCCTTTTTCTTTTTTTTTTTGGACATCTAGTCTGTTTTTGTTGTCTGGCCTCCTGGTGCTCTGAGTGAGACGAAAGTGAAAAAAGTCACCCAGTGAAGAAACTGAGACTGGTCTCACTTTTAAGTTAAGTTGTTTGCAGGGAACACTGACATTTAGCACGCACCCAACACATAAAAAAATCTAACACGTAAGGCATGTGTTGCACTGAAAGGGCTTCTTGTGTAAAACACTTCCTCACAATGGAAATGTTTCACATCCACAGCATTAATAAACTTTTCTCAAAGTGCAAGTTAGATGACTCATGCGCCCAGGGTTTTAATGTGCGTGCTGCAGCAAAAATGATCACCCGGTTGTCGAGGATGATGACTAGATTTCATCTGTGTTTTTATGTGTAATAGCATAGTTATTACTGCCTGATCCATTATTGAAGGAATGTTTTATTAAAAATACATAGCGTTTGGATTTTAGAGTCTGCACTTTTATTAAAATAGTATAATTCTTTTTGATGATTGCTAAAAAAAAAAAACAATCTCATCAATAGAAGCAAAAAAAGACATTTAAACTGTATGTTCTGAAATTATGTTTTTTTTATGAAAAAAACTACATAAAAATGTTGGTCTGTTTGATGTTGAATGGCTGTTGGAAAAATAGTTATGCTTGTAAAACTGTTTATTTTGTGTGTTTTTTTCAGTGTATTCATTCAAAACATCACTTTGCATGTTAAAAAGAAATCAAACCAAAGTCTGGTAACACATGTAAAGTATTAAAGTCATGTTTTTCAACCACACAACATGAAAATTCTTCCCTACAACTGTACAGTTTTATTCAAAAGAACGTTTATATCCCGTTTGATGTTTTTGACCCTTTGAACATTCACACTTTACGACAATATGCGCGATCTTTTCATAGAAACCAGTCCGACATCCATTTCTGTTGTTGACATCAAAATGTCATTTAAACGTGTCTGAGGACATTCCAGTGGTTGTGTTGGATTGTTTTACGCTCCCTGGGCGAGATGAGCCGATGAAGTGTTAAAATGACTCACGACTCAAATAAACCACGAACCAATCCCATCGTTTTCCTCCAGGCTCTGATTTAATTACTCTTTCTTTGCTATGAAATCATAAATCAGATGTGTGAGTTGGGGTCAGAAGGTCAGGCTTCAGAGCTATTGCCTTGAAGTAATAATGGAACTGTTTAAAAAAAAAACAACAACAAACCATCAGTTAATGATCATCTGGAGGAATCAGCTGCAAATGGTGTTAATTTTGAGTCTTCATTATTTATAACTTCCTGTCCTCTGACCCTCTCTCTTTACACAAGTATGTTGGGGGACATTTTGTACTCACTTTAAAAGCTACCATAAAAACATTTTCTATTATCTACTGAGTCTACTGTAAAGAAAAACAAAAGTGACTTCAAGAAATACCTACCGGCAGTTTGTAATTGTTTTGCTTTTTTCATCTGGAGTTGGTAAAAAGTCAATACATGTCATTTTAAGTTAGTCATGATCACAAACCTGACTTCTGTGTACATCTTTAAGTTTGATTAACTTCATTTGTGAAATGTCTTCAGTCTGAATCCAGTTTGTTTTCAGGGCTCAAGGAGTTTCACGTGTTAGAGCCATAGACTGAAAAAAAGCTGATTGAACAAAGGGTGATAAATGAAACTATTACTGTTCTAATTTATTGCCATGCCATCACCATTTCTCGTGCAATTTTCAAATCTGCTTTCCGACCATTTTTGTGATATTTGTCAAAAAAAGAAGCAGACTTTACCATCATCTTTTTGTACCATCATGCCGCAGCCCGATCAATACTGTCTCCATATTTAGGAGAGGGTTGTGCATAATTTATGCCCGAGGCAAAGTTCGGGTGCATACATCTCTTCACATATCACTGGAATTTTATGCAGAAAGACCAAGTACTTTGCTGCATGGAAAGTGTCAATTTCTTTCAGCACAATCTCCAAGTATGAATGCAATGCAAGGGTAAGTCTGAAGAGATTTTTATTTTATTTTAAATGTCAGCCAAAGATTTACGTTCATTATTCACTTCACTCCAATATAATGTTTCTTGTTTAATCACTGAGTTATGTTTTTATCATGTAGAGCACTTTGAATTGTCTTGTTGCCAAAATGTGCCATACATAAACTTGACTTGAATTGACTCAGGTCCCTTAGCCTTATTGGCAAAGGGACAAACTTTACTTGACATGTTTATTGATAATCTTGTGAAAATTGAAACCATATAATTTATCAAGCAGAGTATTTATGGTTAACTGAGTCGATGCCTCTGGAAATTGTGGAACACGCCTCCAGCAGTTCCACTTTTATCCTCTGAACCTTTAACCTTGTCCAAGAAGAATCATACAGCCGTGTTTTTTAAATCTAACAGCAAAGCACACTGGAAGCAGCAAAACTGGACTTTTGTAAGATCTCAGGATTGTTGTCAAAGACATCAGAGCTTTCAAATAAAAGCAAAACTAAAAACGCTCATCTGCATTCAGTCTCCGTGTATTATTTTATTCATGTAGTGCAAGTTAGAAGCCGAGCCATGGCCCCGTGCCCCTCTCACTCCTACCTCCTCATTACTGTCTGATTAGCTCTGTAGCATCACTTCAGTGCCGAATCGGCGAAGTAATCACTGCCATTCGGTGACCAAGAGGTGGGGAGTGCTGTCACCCATGGCATACCAAGCTGTAACAGCTCATTTATTCATCCAGAACAAATTGACCCCGCCAGCACCAGCCCCTCCTGTCAGCTCTAGTGGTTGTAACACTCCAAAGGCAATCATGCTCCATGTTCTTCACTTTAATCTGGACGTGGAAGGTGTAACAAAGAGAATGTCCCGTTTCTGCCTCCTTTAGCAGGTGAAATGTAACACCAGGGTTTTTGCTAGAGAGACTGTAATTTGATGTTTCTTGTTTGTTTGACTGCAATGGCAGATGAACGTAGAAGAGATATTTTTGCATCAATGTTCAATGGATCAGTGACGCTGAAGCTTCGTGTGGCTAATAGAATAATGCAGTAATTACAACACACACACACACACACACACACACACACACAATTTTATACATAACAGACCATGGATTTTCATTAATGTTGAGATTTTGGGGAGGATTAGCCATTTTTAAATGTTATTCCAAACTCAACCTCTGCATGTGTTTTGGGATCATTGTCCATGTTAAGTAACACCCAATTAAGTCAGATGGTTCACCTTCTTTGTTACACGGTGCAATGGGGTAGTTGTAACACTGAATAGCAACACAGTGCGAAGCTGCCACCATCATGGTGCTTGCTGAAGTTTTCTTATGTATAAAACCTTATCCAAACAAGCCTCAAGTCTCGCCTTCCTGGAGACGCCTTTAGATGCTGTTTCCATCTTTCCACATGATGTTCCTTCATCAAAATGGAATCTACTTTGTGAAGTGCACCAGTTCCTCCTGCTGCAAAACACCCACACAATGCTACCTTTGCTGTGTGATTTAACGTATATCCAAAGGTAAAATTAACCAATCAGAAGCTCAGAAAGCCATACGATCTCAGATCGGACGAGACGACCTGCTGAATAAGCATATTACTAAGTAGACTAAAACGAAACTAACAAGGCGACTTTCCCGAATTCTGCAATGTCAACACAATGTCTGCATTTTTAAATGTTGAACTTAAAAGAAAACAAACATAAATATATATATTTTTTTATGTTAACCAATTGAAATTGTAAAACATTTAGTGACTGAGTGTTATGCAATGATAAAAAAGTGCATGTAAGTATTCAAAAACTTCTTTCCAGCAAAACATTTCAAGGCTATCGAAACAGATTCAGGGTCACCGATCGTGACGACACAAACAAGAGTCTACTTTAACTGAACTTTAGTCCATCAGGAGAGAGTTCGAGGAAGATGAGTTAATATGCACTGCAGACACTGAAGAGGGCTTGTGGAGCAAAAAAAAAAAAAAAAACTGCCTACACACTCCTTTATCGAATCTTTGCTTGTTCCCACGCAGCTACTCCATCATCCTTGTGACCTTTGCTGACTTTTCAGATTGAGCGAGCAAACATTAACAACGCTCCGTAGGTATTCCTCGGCTGTCTAACTTCTGCTCAATTCTGAGCGCAACACGCAACATTTGTGGCCGTAAACGCTGCTGAGGGAATTTCTCCCCTTAAACATGCTATTAGCTATTCATGAGAAACAGATGCTTCTAATGCCAAATTAAAATGGATGTCTACAAACAGAAAACTACAGGGAAGGGAAATTACAGCTCCCAAATCGCTCCCAGCTCCCAAATGAATTTGATCACTGCCTGACATGTAATTTAGAAAGCACCGTTTGGCTGGTCTGATGTATTGTGTTTTATAAAAGCCCCACATAGCTTCGTGGATATGGATTCTTTGTGTCTGCCTCGCTGTCGGTGTCAAACGAATCTATTTTTAAACTTTTCACTGTTATATGACGGATTAATGGATCTAACATTTGCCACTCCTCAGTGGTCAATAATACAGATGGATGTTTAATATTTGATTAGCAAGAGGGATAATGTAGCTACGGACCCGGACAGTCGAGGGGTTAGTGGGAGTGGTTAAATTAGTTGTGATACATGCCTATTTTCTTCTTTCCTGACGTTTTAAGAAAAAGTCAGAGCATCTTCTGCCCTGAGGCTAAACATTATGTGTCAAATTCAACTTCCTGTCACCTTGAACACATTCGCCAACTGTTACTGCGCTGGAAACAGTCCTTTGGAGCAGGAACAGTGCACACACCGGTGGCACGATGAAGATATTTCTCTAACATATTGTGCAGCTTTATTGAACATCCAACAGCTGTGTCTGATGAAAACAGAGTGCTCTTTTGTAGCGAGGCAATGTGAGGCCTGGTTGGACGGATCTCCGCGGAGATATTGCCTCTGAGCCGAGGAACAGGATGTTCAGAACCCTGGTCTGGTCCCGGGACAAATCACACAAAAGGTTCCAGACCAAGAGTGTGTTGCCATAACATGTTGAACCTCAACACTTTTCCTCTCTTCTGACATTTTTTATTTATTTTTTTGATGGGTTAATGTAATGCTAAGCGCTAGTATCGCATTCGATTCCGCAAGTAGATCGGATTTAAGCATTTAATTTCCAATTTAAATGTCCATGTTGCAGTTCTGAGGATAAATGTGCTTTTATAATATGTCCCTTTTAGTCCTCTCTACGTAGAATACTCACTGAGTAGGTAAAAAAAAAAAGATGTCCATATCAGATGCATTTTTAAAGATTTGAGAGGGATTAATAATGTGTAATGTACTTAATAAGACTAATAAGAATGTTGATGCTTAAGTATAATTAAGCTTCCTTCTCAAATGCTGCAGCTGATGATATACCGTTAAATAAGGAATTATTATCTACATTTTATTGAGATATTTAATTGGACTTTTGTCCTTGACTCACTCCACAAGAAAAAAAAGGAGAGTAAATTTATAACAATATGTATATATTTTCTGCTACTGTAGATAACCTGCGGCCCCTTCCAGCTTTTTCTACAATATTTTTGATCTGTGGGATTTTAGACTTTGCAAAATTAGAAAAACGAAACACACAAAAAGAAGAAAATCAATGATGTAGAATCAAAACCGTTTTATCACTGGTATTTAGATGATTTCTGTGGAATTCCAGAGAACACATTTTTATTCAGACTCTCAAATATGTAAATGTTAGTTACCCCAAAACCCAGGGCACGCGTTACGCCGTTTATTAGTGGTCTGCTTCTCCGGAAAACCTTTGGTTTCGCCGACATAATCCTGTCTGAAAACATCTATATGACCTCAAGTGCCAACAAAACCAATAAAGAGCAGCGAGAAATATCAGCAGGAGCTTTGCATAGAACAGAGGCAATATTGAGAACAGAGGATAAAGGGAATAACACCCATTTTAATAAACTACACTACTTTTTTTCTTTTTTTCATTTGAAGCCAAGACTGTCTTAGATCAAGAACAAGTTGGTATTTTCCTGCTGCTTTTGGTTTGGCATGTTTTTTTTTTGTTTTGTTTTTTTTAGCTCTAGGCGTGAAGAGTTTACTTGATGGCTCAATCTGGGAATTTTATCACTATTAAGTCACTCACACACACACACACACACACACACACACACACACACACACACACACACACACACAAAGAAAGTAGTAAATTTTTGGATTTAATCTTTTCATTAAGACTAACCCAGCAATAATAATAATAATAAAAAAGGTTTTAAGGAAATACGGTAAATGTATCTAAATTACCGTACAGGTAATCTACTAAAATGAAAAACGATTTAACAGATTACCTGATGAATTTTTACAAAGTGGTTGATTTTAAGTGAGTCATTGCTCTCTAAATTAACTGCATGTGTCAAAGAAGCAGGAAAATGTTGTGGTAAACATTCTTTGCTCTGTCTTCAGTAATATAATGAATAATCACTGGAGATGATGCAAGAAACTGCATGGCCAGTTTACACATGATCAGTGTTGATTGGTGGGTGGGTGATCAAAAGCCGAAATATGTTTTATTTCTTTAGCCCTAACCCTTTTGTGAATCTGTGAAAGGACTAAACATTGATTTGAAAGAATATTTTCTCCCAAGCACATTTTATTTTACTTCAGTGTTTGAAAACCCCCCCAAAAAACTCATTTATTATCATTACTGAGGAAAAAGGTGTTTGCCTTCTTTGTTAAATCATGATTTGACTTTGAATAATCACATATTTTAGGTCCAGTTTCTGCCAGAACCGTGGAATCAGAAAACAGTTTTAGCTAAACCTGTCTGACATCAGGTAGGAAGCTAAAAGATCTCAAAAATCAACACAACATGCCCTAATAATGATAAAGAAATTCAAGAACAGATGAGAAACAAAATTGGGAGCACATCAATAAATCTTAATTATTTTTAAACTTCTGGATATTTTCAGAGTATTTAACATTTATTTTGCTGCAACAGTTAACTTTTTAGTAAATCATAAAAGTTAAAGCGTTTTCCAAGTGAATGCAGTGAGTCAACCAACCGCGTGGCGGCAGCTCAACGCAATGAGACATCTTGAGATGTCATAACTTACTGAAACTTAAACTGAGCATCAGGACGCGGGACCAAAGGGAACGAAGAGACCCTGGACCATGGCAGAGTTACAGGAGCCAGCCTGGGTATTTCAGAAACTGCTGATCTACTGTGATTTTCACACACAGCCACTCCCAGATTTAAAGAGAATAGTCAGAAAAAGTACAATAAATAACAAATGCAGGAATCTATCATGGCAGCATGGATCAAGTCCTAGAGGAAGGCTGTCACTCCTTCAACTTGTTGGGGGGAAAAAAAAAAAGACAACTAAGAGAAATGTTTTGAAGACTTTAATGACCAGTGAGGGTGTGTACACTGCATCTCTGAGTCTCTCCCTTCTTGTGTTGACAGCAGCCAACTACTTATCATTTGTTCACACTTCTTTGAGTGTTATTTTCCCAGCACTCTTCATTCGGCAGTGCTCTGCTTCAGACTTTCACAATATTTGTCTGAAAGAACTGCAGCAGCTGCATTTACTTAATGCAAATCAGATGAGCTGCTGTTGGGCTCATTTGCCTGTGTGGTCTCCACGAATCCACAACTAAATTGAAAACAGCGGTGATTTAAAATGCCGAAACTCCCAACAGTAGCCTGCTTCAACATCTGCTCCCACAAACAGACAATGCACTTCAGCCTCTTCTCTTTTTTTTTTTGGTTTTGTTTTTGTTCATCCCTCCCTCATTCTTCTCATTTTGTCACTCTAAAGATGATTTACGCTTGGACATTCTCCACCATGATGCGCTCTTTTAATCGCTTACTGGAACAGCCCCAGAGTATTATCTCTGGATGCCACTATGAAAATTTCTGCATTGCAGGAGAGACGATGCAGGGAAGAGAGCAAAGATGCCAGAGCGGTAAAAATTATAGTAATAAAAAACAAAAAACGGAAGCTTGTTTGCATGTTTTTTGCACCTCGGAGCTCTGAAATGTTATCAGTGTGAATCAGCGAGTAGCTCACGACAAATCTCTTGATGGAAGCAGTAATGATGTTCTCTACTAAACGTCTGTGATGAAAATAGAAACTGGAAATAGCCCATAAGATAGCAAAAGTTATATGCCAGACACATATAACTTACAAAAGTTATATGTGTCTGGCATATAAAAGTCTTTTGGATAAATGACATGTTTGGAGAGAAACGGACAAGACAGACTCAACTCCGTCAACCTGATTATCTTTCTGTTTCGTATTATGCAAGCATCATGCGATTTCATGCGAAGCAACAATTAGACCTTTTACTTTCAGTCTAGTCATTAACTGAAAGATCAACTTCTCTGAAAATATAAATAGAATTACATTAAAGGAATTCTGGGAGTAAAGTACATTTGCTTTTCCCCATTGGAGCACCGCACACCTCTGTTGTGGAGGCTTCTTTCAACTGGCTTCTACTCTTTTGTCTTGCACCGAGTTTTTGCATTTGCATATATATATATATGTGTGACACTGTTGGATGAAACCTCTGCTGGAATCACAAACACTTCTGAAAACTAAAACATTGCAATAGCACACGGGAGGAACAAGCTTGACGTTTTATATCTGTGCTCTTCCTCCTCTACCCTGATGTGATTCTATAGAAGTCGTAAATTGTTGGTGAATTAGATATGCCTTCGCCTCAGTGTCTTATTGCACCACATAGGATCTTCTGATTGCAACACACGAGTTAATCGTTTTGTGTGCTTCTTGCGGTTTCTGAACGCGCATATCAGACAAACATTTTGCAGAATCGAAATATGATTTATCTAGCACTTCATGCCAAACGAAACAGCAGAGGTCAGCAGTTTTCCAGAGCATTTCTTCCTTGCTCTCTTTCTTCACGAATACAACTTCGTTTTATCTGGTTGTTCAGTATTATCTCAGGGAGAGGTTCAAATTAGTTGAGTTTGTTTCTTGGCAGAAGCGTCATGTAATACCTCCTACTTAGTCCTGTACGAAGTAAATATGACATGCAAAGCATTGCAAAGGTCTTTATTTCCCCTAAGCTTCACATTATGTCATGTTGCAGCCATGTATTTCAGTTGATCTTATGTGAATTTCAAATGACAGACCGTCACGAATAATAGATGTGTGGGAAGCGGAGTGAAAATGGTTTTCAGCAAATATGAATCATAAACGCTAACTCAGCTCCCAGTGCAGGGTCGCCTTTTGTTGCAGCCCGAGCTGCAGGTCTGGTGAGCAACATTTCTAGCAGTTTTACTCGTCAACAGACCATTTTGACTTCATCACTTTAATAAAAATAGACCTCAAGTTTGTTGAGACTGGATGGTCTCAAGTGTGGAACAACATCAACATTCAAGTGTTTCCGCAGATTTTAGGTCGGATTTGGGTCTGCGGACTTTGACAGGGCCATTCAAACACACAAATATGCATTGATCTAAATTATGTAATTGTCGCTCTGGGTGGATGCTCAGTGTCATCCTGTGATTCTTGGGTAAGTCCGTGATTAATTCAATAACGTGTTCAGGATGATGTGTCATGTGTATGACGGTTTGAGGAGCACTTCACCAGATGCTCTAAGAGTGGGATATCACTTTATAAGCTAACACAGCCTTAAGCTCCGCAGCTTCCTCCCTGACTTGTCTGAAACTGTTTGTTCGCTAATGTTCTCCAGCAAACCTCTGAGGCCTTCATGGAACAGCTGGATTAATAAGGAGATGAAATTACTCACATGTGGACTCTGTTTAGTAATTAGGTAACTTTCAAAGTCAATTGGTTACACTGGATTTTATTAAGACGCTTCAGAAAAACGGAGGCTGGATATAAATATGTGCCACATTTTTTGGGGGGGTTTGATTATTATTATTATTTATTTATTTATTTATTTATTTTTTTTTAATTTATTTTAATAATGTAGCAACTCCCTTCCACTTTACACTTGTAAAACCTAATAAATGGTACTAATGTGTGCCAGCAATGTGCAAAATGCTAAAAAAAACAAAAAAAAAACAAACAAATGGTTTGAATACTGTTGCAAGATAATGTATTTGCTTAGAATCTTGGCTTTTATCTACATTTTTATTTCTAATAATCTACAATTATTAACTTTCTTTCTTTCTTTCTTTCTTTCTTTCTTTCTTTCTTTCTTTCTTTCTTTCTTTCTTTCTTTCTTTCTTTCTTTCTTTCCTTCTTTCTTTCTTTCTTTCTCTCCGAGAACCAACTTTACAACTGTGAAATAAACACGAGTTGAACAAGTGGAGGTTGCCTGACATGACTCTTTCGGTGGTTGGTCCCTTGCCTGTAATTCTGTCTCTGCAACCCGGTTACAAAGCAGAATCTGGGAATCTTTGGGGACGTTTGTCACGTTCGCTCAACAAACCATTTGGGTTATTTACTGTTAACATCTCCAGCATTTCTGAGCGGCAGGGTGTTTTTCTCTCCGTCTAATCATCCTGGTGGATTCATTATCGCTATTTCTGTTTCTGCGAGAGATCCCACTGACTCATGATGCCGTGTGATGATTGCGTCTGATTAATGTCTTCCTAAGCGAGTCCCTGCGGCGACAGTAATGCGCATCACTGGATGCATTTTACTCTCGGTGAGATCTACGGCATACTGTCATATTCACTGAATCAGAATGTATGTTCCGATGAGGTTTGTTTGGCAACTTAAAAGTTCCTTTCGAAAACAAATTATAAGCAGGTATTAAACTTCCTTTTCGTCAAGTCAGTGTTCCTACATTAAAAAACATGTATTTTATTACTGGTCTGATGCAATATTCTAATATCAAGTGTAACGTTTTCATTAGATGCAAGGGAAAAATTAGAATCCACAAAAATAAAAGCTTGAAAACGTCAGTCTGTTTTTAATTAATCAGTATAAAGGGTTCCACTTAGTAAACAGAGTTACTGAAATAAATAACCTCTTTAATATTTTAAGTCGTTGAATGCGATTTTATATTGGCTGCATACTATCAATGAAAATACAAGCAGCATTATTTGCTCATTTGCATGCAAAAGTCGAGCATTTCTCTCCAGTTCACAACCGTAAATGAATCCATGCAGAAGTGGAGCATTTCTGTACACCAGTCCATGAGGCAGAAAGTTATTGTCACATTTATGTGGCTGATTTCAGGGGGAGGGGGGGAAATGCAGGCAATTTAATCGCCAGCATTTAAAACAGTGCAGTTATTTCACTGTAATTGAAAAGGTTTTCAATCAGAGCCAAGGAAATTATCTCCTTTCTATCTTTCAATGTAAGAAAGATAGATTTTTAATTTTTAATTTTTTTTTTTTTTTTGTGGCAAACTTAGAACGATTGGAGTTTCATCAAGCCATAAATCTTCATTGGAAGTACAACAGGGTTTAATTCTGCTGCAGTTCAAGTGTCTCACACACTTTAAACACAACTTGGTTTAATCTAAACACTCATTCAATCATTTCTTTTCTTTTTTTTTTTTTAATATTGCTTCTAAGTCCAAATGAAGCCCACTCCGGTACTGAAGCACTCATTTCCCCCCGAGATCTCTTCTATGACCAACTCAGAAGACTTTGGTAGTCACTGTGCAAGTAGATCTGTCATTGTCTTTCACCAAAGTGTTTGCTCTGGTCAGTGGGGACCATAATGTTGCTCAAAAGCCTCCATCCATTGTTGTTAAGAGTTTGGTGTTTGTGTTGTTTTCGGTATAACAAACGTCTTTTCGGTGTGTGTATTTAAATCTTACGGCCAAAAATGAATTGAACTGAACAAAATACTCCGAGGTTTCAGAGAGGGATGTTAACGGAAAAAAAACAAAAACAAAAAAAAACAAAAAACAAACATAGTGTGCAGTAAAGCAGTAAAGATCCAAAATAGTTTTTTCTGGCATACAGTGCTGCAGTGACATTGAACCGACTTCCGTGGGCATGAGGTCATCTTGGAAGTCCATTAAAAGGACTTTGTGTTTGTTTATTTCTTGACTACATTTGGACCTCTTCTCAGTGTTAACATTTGAACACCTTATAATTTGTACAGCAGCTTTTCACACCTTCGCTCATTTGTTTGGCTCCTTTTAAATTGGAGTCTTACGTGTCTGATTGCTTTCACTGAGCGTTCCATCTGCTTTAATCCCCACCGCTCCTTTCAATGTGTTAATTTTTTTTCATCTTTGTTTCTCCAGCTTCTTCTTCTTTCCCCCCACCCCTCCTCACGGTATCTTGTCTTTTCATCTCAGTTTGTTTGTGCATCTGTCTGTGCACCTTGTTTAATCCATCGCTGTTCTCCAAGCTCAGCCTGTCATTGGGTTCTCCTCCTGTTACCTTCAGCTTTTGTCGCATCGTGAAATTATGTTTCCATTTTCTGTTGAAGGACCTTTAAACTGACCAAGGAACTTTGCATGTTTAACAGGTGGAGACCTGTGTGGAGACTAATTTTGCTATTTTCTTTTTTTACAAGGTCCTTGTGAGGTTTTTGTACTGTGTTTTCATCCAAATACAAGTAGACATCAGAGCTAAAATTCATCATTCGCCTTCTTTGTAATTATTTCTATTTGCCTTTTTCCTCTTTCCCTTCCTAGGTGTGTTTTTTTTATTTATTTTTTTTTAAGAAAACTCTGCAATGATAGATCTCTTCGTGTATACTGCCTCTCAGTCTCCATGGGGCCTTGGCAAGCACTCAACAAATGGAGAAAACGGCCATTTGAATTTTAAAATCTGCATATAATCTGCACGCTGTTCAGCCTTGGATAACATGAAGGGATCGTGTCCAGGTTTTAAAGACAAACTATGTTTGCACTTGTTACAGAGGTAAGTATTTGTGGAGTGTCGTCCATGAAGCCCTGAATGACATACTGCTGCGTTTTTATGACAGTGGAGGTGACTGCGTTTGTTAGATAAAAGCATTGTTGTCCCTGAAGTATATTATGATGGAGGTGGGTGGAGAATCTCTGAAGATGGAGAGCCCGAATCAGCGATCTTCATGTTTCTTCTTTAACTCAAAACAACACCGGGCTCTGATCAGTGAGTTTTATGTTGCTGTAATTAACGCCTCATTAATAAGATTAATGAGCCCAGTGGCCTTTCTGACAACATTAACTCTCTCTTCATCCACAAACTAGTAAAAGAAACCACGCCGCTGTTTTTGCAAATGAAGGATCTTTAGCTTCCGCGGAGGAGAGACTTCTCGTATTAAGTTGCGGTGTCGATCTTATCACGAACAGCTCTTCAAAAATGAAATTATCCCAGTGCACACTGCTGCAAGGATGCCGTGAGGCTGCGTTTACGTAGTGTATTAATGATCCCTCAATATATTGTCTACTTTGGTTTGCTGGGACCCCATCCTCATGTCGAACAACTAGATGCACAAAGATGAACTCAAAACGGATGCTCGACTTCATCTACATGCCGCTGCGCGTATACTACCCTTCACTGCTTCTGCTTTCGGTGGAGCTCAGCTCGATAGAGTCTACCCCTTCTCACTCCTTCAGCCAACTGGAGCATGTCGCCAGTCAGAATGTAAAGAAGAAGAAGAAGAAAAAAAAAGATTATAACTCGACATTTGGTTTATACTTTTTAAAAATTTTCATCCATTCTTTTTTTAAATTATTTTTATATTTTCTAATTAACGATTGTTATAGCCCTGATAAATCTCCATCCAAATTCCTTTCCAGGAGTAGTGCTCATTTTCATTTTTAGCCTTCATACTTTGCCAAAATTCAAATATTCTGGCATCTTCCTAGAAAAAAATAAAAATCCCATATTTTTACGGTCTGTGGTTGTTTTTGGATTAGCCTCAAAGAACATTGAGTGAGGACTTATTTGCCACAGGATAAATTTAGTAAACTCCTTGAGCATAGCAACACAGACAAACTCTTTATTCAAACCTTGTAATTGTGCAAAACTCCTGATGTTCGTGAGCAGGTTTTTTTTTCACTCTTTTTTTTCACTTTTCATGCAGCTGACCATGATTTTATTAGTCTTAGTGACATTTTTGGAGCATGAAAAACTCAACAGTTTTACCATTCCAAAGTAAAAAAAAAAAAAAAGTATTAATCTTGCTTGAGCTCACTTTTTGACCACTCCGTCTTCCTCTGTTTCACGAACAAAGACAACTCTTTCAGAAACAAAACACAGACAAACGCAATACATCAAGAATAGTCGTGGTAATGGCTCACATTAATAAATGTTTAATCCCCCATCTTTTACCCACGGCACAAATTATAGCACAAATAAAATTAACTCTCACTTTTATATGCAAAGTCATGTGAATCGTTCATCAAATTTACACCCTCAGTCTTACTGAGACGCGGCTGCTCGCTGAATGGATACAGCCGGATCAAAGCGCTGCTGCTCTAAGTCTCCTGGAGAATAGCCCTGCAGGTGCAGAGGATTTACCCCAGCAAGGAGGCTGATAAGTCCTGTTCTATATTCACAGCCAAGGAGAGCAAAATGTTCTTCCGCAGTCTGCCTTTCTACATCCCAGGTTCAATGAGCCAGAAAAACAGATCCTCCCGTTTTGGCCCTACGAGCCGCCGTCGTGTCCGCGTTCGTACGGCCACGGCCCTGCGGGATCGCGTCAGCAGGGAATCTCTTTTAAATCCTCGAGATGTTTGTCTGCATTGACACGTTTCTCAAATCGCATTATGCAAAGCGGAAGCTGAAGTGGTTTGAGGACGGTGAGCTGAAACTTTAAAACCTCGACTTCCTGTTGTTAAAGAGGAGATTTATTTGTTTATTTTTTTCTGTTGGTAAAAATAAGAATACAAAAATAGCCTAATAAATAGCACAGCGTGCTAAATATTAACTTCTGTTTTTTAATGCTACTTTTGAAAAACATTTAAAAATGCATATTTTGTCATGCTCAAAAACTATTTTAATAAGGAGAATTAATTAGAGTCAGACACTCAAGAATAAAGTTTTTTTTTTTTTTTAGAACTGCAGAATTCAGATTTTAAGTTTTCTGATGAGAAGCTTTTTTTTCTATCTCCACATACACATACAAGAGGCTTTACTGCCCGGTAGAAATGGCTGAACAGGTCGTCTGCCATGTTCTTCCTGATCATTGTCAACATTATTATTATTATTATTATTATTATTATTATTATTATTATTATTATTATTATTATTTTAGCAAACTTTAATCTATACTTTGCAGTTTTTTAGAGCGACGATTTCCTCCTTGCACATATTCCATGAAAGTTAAATCTCCTTCATATTCTTTCACAACTTTAGTGTCAACAGGAACAAGAACATGTTCTATGTCCAGTGACGACATGCTAGGATTTTTGGAGACTTAATTTCACTAATATTGTCTGTGTATCTCAATATAGTTCACATGTGTTGGAAATCAATATCGGAGTTTTTCATCATCATCACTCAAAAGATATTCAGAAATACTCAAACGTGCACTCTAGGGAACAAGTGGAGGATGCAGGTTCTGTCAAACGGCGGCACTAGTCTGCAGAGGAGGACAACAGACATAGTATTTCTCATTATGGATGAGATCTACTATGTAGTAGTCGTCTGAAATAAGATGATGGCCTCTCGCCAGTGCGATAGAAGACATAACATGTGATTTTTGTGCCTGCTGCAAACTGTTGAAGCCATTTTGTGCTCTTTCACACTCTTCACAAACACACACATTTCACCTCTGTTTGCTGTAATTCTTGTAACCATGGAGACCTACAGAAAGCAAACAGGATGGATGCCCCCCACTCAGCTCGCATGCAGTCCTCAGTTACCTACAGAGTATATAAAATATGGGAGCGAATGTTCCCCACGGTGCGGATGAAAGCGCCATTGTTGGATCACTTCATTTTACAATGAAAGCCATGTTTCACACCGACTTTCTATTTTTTAAGACCTGAAAGCGAGGAAGAGAGAGAGAGAGAGAAAGAGAGAGAGAAAAGAAACACTTGAGGAGAGCTTAAGGTTTTTTCTAAAGGGAAAAATTCAAGATTCTATTCTTGTCCAATTCTCATTTTTCAATTATTTTAATGCAAAAAAAAAAAAAAAAACATGCAGAGAATTACAAACCACAACTTTAAAGGTTCAACATGAACTATGGCCTATCTTCTACCACTTCTATGTTGAGAAAGGTCTAACACACTGCATCTCTGTGCGGTTCTCGAGTTGAACTATGGCAAATGACCAGCAAAGCTGCCCGGAAAAGCATTAGCCACAATGTTCCCTTCCTGAAGGATATAATCATAATTTATTCTAGAAATGCTTTCGTTTTTTTTTTAGTCTTTTACAGTGCCTCTGGATAAATATTTGTCTCTCGTTTTCTTTTATCGCGCTCAAATGATGCCGGGATCACACGATCAGGTCAAACGCCAGAAGAGTCACACTGTCTTAAAGTCATAGATGCTAGATGTCTCAGTTGCTAAAAAAAAAAAAAATGTGTTCCCTCTTATAGAATATGTTGACTATTTGTGTTTCAGTTCTTGAAAACATGAACTTCATTATTATTAAGCCTTTTAAAAAAAACATTCTTGGGGAATTACATTTTTTTTTTTATTTAACCTGCAAAGCAACATATCTAAATAAAACTCCTCAAATTCTTTTGTGGCTTTTGGTCATACATATTAGTGGTCCTGCTGTTGTTCTGAGAAACTGCAGTATAAATCAAATAATCTAAGCTCCAAAGCACTAAGTGTTCTGAAACAGTGCCTCTGTTTTTTGTTTTTTTTTTTGTTTGTTTTTTTTCTTAATTCTGACTTACTTTTCTTGGTGGGTTGTGATTGTTGTAACGCCTCTCTCACAACACTGAAAAAGCAAAGTCAAGTATGCTGTAGAAGTGGGGCATAAAAGTATTGTAGTGTTCTCTGTTATTGTGGTAGATTGTTCATCCAAGATATGTGTTTTTCACCCACAGTGCCACTTTTATTGTGCGCAGATGGTGAGAGAAATATTACATCCGCAGATGCACTCCTCTTCTCTTTGGTTTACCCTGCCATTACCGGCTCTGTTTCAACACATTACCGAGTTTAAATGCATTTTCATTCTGACAGCGTGTCACAGAAAAAAAAATAAATAAATAAAAATTGTAAAACCACCATCATTTGGTTGGTTTTAGGCTTTTTTTTAGTCTGTTTTTCTTTTAAAAATAATCAGCTTCCATATTGCCATGCTTAAGAATGTAACACGTAAAAGCTGCCAGTTTATTCGTGCGCTCGTGTGTAAAAGAGCCCTTGCTATTTATGTGTTCTCTTTAATCCACACAGACAAAATACAGGGAAACTAGTGTCAGCCACATAATCCAGATTGTGGGTTATTCTTTGCATCTAACTGTTTAGAAGTTACAGTGCTCCTGAAATGACGCTGTAAACCTGTCCGCATCGTGGCTTTTTACTTTTTACTCTGATTCAAATATTTTCTTTTTAATTCTGTACTCAGCGTTGAGTTCAAGGCCTATGAGTATTTTTTCCTCTTTTCTTTTTGCAAAGGAACTGTCAGAAAAGGCGCTGCTGGAGACCATTGCTGGAATTTTAAAATTGTTTCCTTGTTACAAGCTCTTTATGTAATTACTCTACATTTTCCTGTCAGTCTGCTGCACTCCGCTGACATTCCCTCGCATCTTTTTTTCTACCCAATCTCTCAATTTCCCTTTTTTTATGCTAAAGAGGAGCAATGGGTTGTTTTTCTACGCATCTTATGTCGTCGTGTGTCAAATCCAGCCACTCGAAACAGAACAGAGTTTGTTGCAGTGTTTGTGACCAGACACAAAGACATACATTATTGGTTCATTCACACATTCGTGCTTGCACTGAAATAAGAACAATCACAGAACAATCAGAAACAGTTTGTCTATTTTTTATTTTTTCATGAGATCTCAAACTGCACATTTTCTAAAACTTCTGATAAACACAGAGCTCTCACTCATTAAAATGTCAGTGCTGGATTTCTTTTTTTTTGTTCTTCCTGCTTGAAGTCTCTGCCTCGACCCAGACTTCCCCATCTCAGCAGCCCAGCCGCTCTCGGCTCTCTCAGTGGTCATGCACCCTTCTTAAACTGCGAGCATATTCCCGCTTCGTCGACACTCCTGACAACTAGGAAAAAAATTACGCCTCGTTGGCGCGAGTTTGGCGGAGCGCAAGGCATAAACACAGTGCCAGGTTTCCAAAGAGAGATTGTTGTGTGAGCCAGAGTCAGATCAATGCTTGGAGCTGAGTTTATCTCTGCAATCGTTTGCACCGCGGCAGGTTTGCTGCTGTCAGACACAAGGTAATTGCTTTGATGTGTGACGTGCCGAATGAAAATTTTATATATTATTGCTTGCTGAACATAACTATTCAAAGACAATCGTGGTTTGATCTTAACAGCTTAAAGTTGGCTCATTATTTATTGGCTCTACAGTGCTGAAGGAGCGCTCCCAGATATTTCATTTTCCACACGCTTTATTAAACCATGAATCAAGAGCAGAAAGTGGTTGGTAAATACGAGCAAATTAATCAACAGGCATCCGATCAGGCCAAAAGCAGATTGCCAATGCTTCACAGGTAAATGAATGACTCAGGAGCACTTGACACAACTTTATTATTAGATCAGCACATTTTAGCTTTTTACCTTTATCAGGGTCGTTTCCAATCATTTCCATGGCCAGGAGCACCAATAAAAGAAAATTAATGTATGCATAAAAACACACACACGCACACATACACATAGGCATAAGAGATTGCAGTGAGCTGGCGACCAAATAAATGAACTCATTACTGAATCAAAAATAACAAAATGATCTTAAAAGATGATTGGTGCTGTTAAAGGAATAGCCTGATTCCTTCTCTTAAATGATATCATTTCAAGATGTATTGAAGACATGTCTGCTGATGCAAGATAGTTTTGGAAACACTACGCATTAGTGGCAAACTTGCACTACAAATTGATGAAGACTGGCAAAAAAACAAACAAACAAACAAAAAATGCCGTAGATGAAGACATCAGGGGAAAAAAAAAGAACAGGAAAGGATATTTTTTACTCGCGTCAGAGTAGCTTGAACAAGGAGGACTGAAGTTGCAAAACTGCTAAGTGTACCAACGGAGCAGGTGCCATGTTCAGGAACAGCCAAGAATTTGTAAACACGGTGAAAGAGCAACACCTAGATGTCATTGCGATGCACTGTTTTCCGCACCAGGAAGCACTCGTTGCCATGACATTTGCTGGTTGGCAGATCTATCTGGTGTTCTGGAAATATCCCGTGTGCATGGCAGACTTTCTGAAGATGAGACGCATTAAAAATGAATTTTATGAGGAAATGGGACCATGACATATGCTGTGCTCCACATGGAGCAATGGCGGCTGTCCCATGGCGAGACATAAAAAGGATGGCCTAAAACTGAGCTTAGCCGATCTACCTTTGGACGTTTTTTGCCTGACTGATCCCAAGAAGTTCCCCGTTCTGGCAAACAAAACCAAGTCAGTTCTGATCCCTTTCTCTATAGCCCATCTATGCAGATTAGGCTTTCGTGACTCAAAAGGTTTTGGAAACGCTACACTAATGTTGTACGAATATACCGTGGTTAACATGTTGCGTACAGGCAATGTGTGCAGATAAAATATTTGCTCTTGTAAGTGACATGTCTGTGTGAAACTCTTGTGAAGCACGTGTCTGACTTTCCTTCTGTTATGCAGATCAGCCACCTTCTGAAAATGTAACACTGGGTGTTGCTAATCACTGCTAAATAACGTCTGCCTCCATGATGGCGTGAGACACTTTGCCGCATGAGTTTCAAAAGGTTTCTTTCACGGCCAGCCTCATCCTTTCAGATTGAGCTCCATGGGGATTTTTGCCTCCCATCATTTCCTCCCTACCACCGGAAAACCAGGGGAAATCAGTCTTTGCTGTTGCCGAGTCCCGGCTGTAATGAGATTTAAGGGACATCAAAGTGTGGCTCCCTTTGAGGACGGAAAAAAAAAAAAAATAGATAGAATGAGAAATAGGTCTGAAATGTAAATTTCCTACTGAACATGAGTCAGCGTCATAAGGAGTGCAGCACAAAAAAAAAAGAAGAAAAAAAACGAGACGGGTGGAAAATGAGTTCCAGGATTTTTTTTTTCTTTTTTTTAAAGATGAGATATATATATATATATATAGATACAGATAGCTCTGAAACTACAAAAGGACAGGACATTGGTGGAGTATATTGAACGAGCAAGTCAACGAGGAAAGCACAGTAGCAAGACAGGAAGTTTATTCCAGTTATTTGGAGCTGAATTCGACTTATTGTGCAGTCCAATTTCAAACCTTTTGATGCTTGCGACAGCAATCTTAGCGGCAAACTTGCTTTTTTTCAGGCTCATTAGCATTCCTCATGCACACAGGCTGCCTTTGCAAGGTGAATTGTTTTTACACTACATTGTTTTCTTAACTGTGCATTTATTGCAATTCAATCAAAAAGTAACACTTATATGCAAGCTCCAGAAACATGGAAGAAATATATTTTGTGTTTTTTTTTCATAATAATAAACCACAGCTAATTAAAACCTCAAATTCAGAGAAGTGTTTTATGACAGAAACAATATTTTATGATCGTATAATGGTATCAGGATAACAGCTGTCTGACAGTCACCTGCACCATTCAGAAGAACAGTATCTGCAAAAGGATCAAAACTAAGGAAACTGGCTGATCAGTGTTGTATCCAAGCATCCTAATTAAAAGTTTTGGGGGGAAAAAAAAGATTCAAAAGCAGCAAGTATTAACACAACCTTGGGAGGATTATAAACCAAAGCCCATTATTTTGGGGCAGATTCACAAAGCATGGACTACGTCTAGAGTCAGAATCCGTACGGCCTGTAGCTGTCGCCTTCTTTGTACTGAACCAATACCTGAATCACAGACGACATTGTTGGCGTTGTATTTGGGCAAATGAAAAAAAAAAAAAGGAAGAAAAGAAAGAAAGAAAAAGAACTAGACCGTTGCTTAGTCATCCAAAGTAATCTTTTCAGCTAAAAGAAACATTTTGCATTTCATTTTCAATTCAGAGTCTGAAGCTATTCGAGAGAGGAGGCATCGGATCGATGTCGCTCGAGATCCCGTCAGAAGTTCCCAGTCAGTGATGACTGTGGAAACGTGGGGAGCTGAGATCTGCTGATCTGTGTGTGTTTTGTCCAGTCAGCGCAGTTTTTAACACCATATTTCAAGTCGAAGCGGTTTTGTTGGCATGCGACCCAAAAGGTTTTCAATGCACTCCAGTGCAACTTCCATTATTAGCCAAAAGCAAACAAAAATGTGCCATTTAAACAAAACAAAACAAAAAACGACAAAAAAACAAAACAAAACACGCCTGATTAGTGTTACCACAGGATCTCTGAGTTCAGCAATTGTAGTAGGTAAATTGCGGGGGAATTTAAAAAAAAATTCCCCCGCAATTTACTTACTACAAATTGACATGGCCAATTTGCACAGGATTAACAACACAGACAGTCTCCATAATTTTTACAAGTTTTCCCCTAGGTAAACCTAATCCCATGAAAGCAGGCTGTTAGTTTACATTAAAATTTTAATGGTATCACAAAAGCTGAGAATTGCTTACTGTAACAAATTATTCTTAGTCATTTACTCAGGATGCTAATTACATATATATATAAAAAAATAACTGGAGGGTTTTATGTATTTCTTATTTAATTGGCATGCAATATGTTGTGTTCATGCTTCTGTTGAATAAAAAATGCAACTGTTTCTGGGCTTGGCATAGACCTCAATGTTACAAGATCCTAATAACTTCTCAGCTCTGTGATGCATGCGACTGTTGCTTTCGTGTGGGCTTCGTGTCCGTTTTCATAAATGATGTATGCTCTTGACAACTCGGAACAATATTTAACACTTTCAGGTGGAAAGGCTAGAAAATACCGTAATAGTCAGAAAATCGCAAAAAAAGAGACACAGTTTAATCTTTTAAAGTTGGATGCATTACTAGTAAGGTACCTTTTTCAAAAATCATATTTTATCAGGTTTGAATGTGTCATAAAATATAGTCTGAGAAAAATGAGATTTTAGATACTGTGTTCATCTGATTTTATGCATTTAGCAGATGTATAAAGTCATATTTGCCTTGTTTTCTTGTGAATTCATGTTTTATAATAAAAAATATATGTTTTTTTCAGAGAAACCTTAGCCGTTCTCTTTACAATGATCATGTTCTCAATTTTTTAGTATTTTATATTTTGCAAAAGTAAAATAATGATCCTTTCCCTATAAAGTGAACAGAACATATGTTCCCCCATAAGGAATGGTTTGTAATTCCTCTCTCCCGTGCACACTCGCTTAAGATTTGCAGCCCTCGGTGTTGGTAATGAGTTTTTCTTCCATGGCAGAATGAATATCTCCTCACTTGAACAAATGTAGAATTTCAGGGAAGATTGAGGAATGTTTCCTCTGCCATAATCTCTGTCTTTTTTTATAATATCTTTGACTGAAAACAAGAATGGAAAATGTGTATTTCTGCACGTGGGTTTAAAAAAAAAGTGCCAATTTGTGACTGTTTAACTTAGTTCTCTTTACAAAACACTTCCTTGAAAGTTCTTTGAATACATTTGAAAGCTCTTGGCATGTTCTATGCATGAAAAGGTAAAGTTTGGCAATAACACCCAGGAAAAAAATGTTTTGTTGTTAAAACAATTATTTCCCAAGACAACCGCCACTTTTCTCCTCATTTAAAAAAAAACAAAAAATAAATATAGTTCTGTCAGGGAGAAAAATCACGCTTATTGTATTTCGACTTGTGTTGTCTTTCAATTCCGTTTTTTTTTTTTGTTGTTGTTGTTTTTTTTTATATAAAAAATTAAAACATTGGAAATTAAAATTGTAGAGGTCGTAGGATCCAGTGATTGGCTCACAGCGGGGCGCATAGTTGTTGCATGAGACGATGTAGAACATGGGGCAGGTAATTTTTCACACGCACCAGGTGCAGCTGTAGGAGCTTATTATCTCAATCAATGAGTTGATGATGTGCAGCCTGTCACATTAGATTAAAAATAAAAAATAAAAAAAATACAGCTCATAAGGTTGGTTTCTTCTCTCTCCTTGTTCCTTAAGTTTCAGAAGGTGCCTTCCGATGGTTAGCAAAGAATAAAATTGGGATATTACTATCCAGGTGGTTGTAGCTCCAGTTTTGTTTGTCCTGTTATTTTCTTTATTGGGCATATTTTATTGAGAAATATTTTGTCTGTATATGTAATTTCCCGTATATACACTCCTACATACATTCCTGGGCCAAAAATGTCAAAAGAATCCTGAATATCGAGCACCTCTCATACCAAATGCTACAAAATGCTGAAAGAGGCTTTTATGAGAGAAGACAGTGATTCACAGTGCCAGTAAAATTATTTTATTCATCTTTTGGTTGGAATCCATTTTCAAATTTTTTTTTTAATCTTTCCTATACCCAGGTTCTACCTCCACAGCTTTTTACAACAGAGAAAAAATATCACAACCACCACCTCACATCTGTCTTTCACATGGGCTGGTATAATCAGTTCCACGTAAAATATGATTCTCAGTTCTTGGTATTTGCTGCCTCCAGCTCTGATCAGCTTGGAGGCAAGCTCGTTTCCCACAGTACGCTGCCGTCAGGGCAGCGAGACTGCGTAGAGTTCGTTTTGGACGAAGAAAATAAAAATGCTAAGACACATTTTCCAACACAGCTTCAAATGCACTCGAGCTTCTGTTTTTCCAAAAGCAAAAAAAGAAAAGAAAAAAAAAAACTTGAGGATGGTTGAAATTCAGAGAGACCGTTGAAATGGATTTCCTTCTTGGTGGCAAGGAAGTGTTGGAAAACAGCAGCTCTGAAAGGGGAGAACGGGGATGATACCAGTCTGTGTTATGTGAGGGTTTGAAGGGTTTTGAATATTCTCAGTTTCGGTCTTCATGGAACGCCTTGGGCGCCCCAGAATCGATTGCAAAGTGATGCTGGGGAGAGGAAACTCACAAAGTGAAACAATTCAATGCGGTATGTTGCTTTTCTCCAGAAATACATTTGGCAATTATCAAGGTTCTAACCTTCTAACCTTTAACACTGTCAGTTTAAATCAGGGAACAACACATTCGCTTTATTTAACAGAGATCTTTATCAGTGATTAGACTCTGTACTACTGCAATTAAGCGAGAACTGCAGATGGACTGATCCATTATTCAAAGCAGAGCCTCTCTGGTATCAGGCCTGACAGCCATTTGTTAGATTAACTCTCACTGCTCACTGCAACGGAGGGGAAAAAAGTGGAATTCATTCTGCAGAGAGCGGGCCGAGCCGGGAAGTGTTGTCCGTCAGACTAAACATTCAAAGTTTGCAGAGAGGTTATGTTACTCCGAATGACGGGGCTCAGGTTCTGCATTCATATTCAGACAGGTTCAAGACTGCTCTTTGTCATTGTAGTCTCTCAAAGGGTGGATCAAGTGGCAAATGTCACAGGTGTAGCTATAAACCCTCCTTTGCATGCAATTAGTGAAAAGCTGAACAGTTTAAGTGCCTTTTGAAAGCAGGAATGTTGATTAAATTGAGAACAGAAGCACGGCTAATACTCTCTTTGAGTGGTTTGTTGAAATAGTTTTTTTTAAGAGTAAAAAATACTTTGGCCTGGCCTCGAAGAGGGATTTGAGGCTCATCTGTTTGTTGCTCCCGTCTGATTTAAATCCACACAGCCTTGAGTTTTGATTTATACGAGGTCCATAAAAATGAATGCAATTTTGAATGTCATAAAAGGTTTAATAATTATTAGGTTCATTGCAAAAGACAAAAACAAAGTCACTTTGGTCTCATCTTACACCTAAACGAATACTGCATATGTTGACCCACAACACAGTAGATATTTTACAATAAAGGCATCGCTACTATCTTCTTCTGGACAGAAAGGGTCTTTAGTGTTTATGATGCAAAGAAAATCAAAGGAACTTTAGGAGTAACCCATTTTAATACAAATCACGTTTGTTTCAGGCCGTATTTCAAACAAAAAGGCTCGATCACAGTCAGACTGGACAGGAATTTCTATGATCATAAAAATTTCCAAGGCTTCATAAACAATCTCAGTTGGATTTATGGCTGGAATTTGACCGGGCCTTTCTAACACATAAACATGCTTTGGTGTAAGTCATTCCATTGCTCTGGCTTTATGTTTAGGGTTGTTTTCCTCTTGGAAGCTGAACCATAACCCGTTTTTTTTTTCCAACATGCATGTCCTTATTGACTCTGACCAGCAATTCCTCAGGCCTCCTGAGGAAAAACATCCCCATATCATGGTGCAGATGCTGCTATATTTACCAAAGACAGTTAGTTCCCTTTCAGTCGATTCACTCGGTACAACACATAGAGTATGTGATATCACGCCCCCGCGTGGCCTAACTGAAGACACCTTTAATCACGCCTTTAGGCAAATGACGTGTGATGACGGGTGGCAGGCCCCACCTGCATAATACACCCTCATCACAGTCATTATTCAGTTCTTATGCTCTTCACCTCGCTGAGAATACCTAGTTTCCAACCCGTGCTTCCTAGCTGCTGCTAGCTAGCATCGCTCTTGTTTTTCTTTTTCCAAAACTAGCTTAACTGCTCCTGTTGGTGTTAGCTACTGCTGCCTGCTGGTTAGCGTGTCTGCCCGCTGAACGCTAGTTGTATTTTCTCATTTGTCTATTTTTATTTTCTTTGGTTTCGTGGTTCGGGATGAGCACGAAGCAAAAAAAATGGCGAAGCAGAAGTCTTCCATTCGCCCCTGTCCTCAGGAGTGCGGCTTCATGCTTCACGAAAAAGACCAACACGAAGCATGTCCCGTCTGCCTTGGAATTGTCCATGCCAGAAGAGCTTTGTCGGAGCCGGATGCTTGTGCTTTTTGTAGCCAGCTTCGGCGCTCCACGCTTGAACGGCGGGTCAAGTTTTGCAGAAAGTGCTGGGAGAGGCTACCATATCACAACAAGACCCCATGCTCTCCGAGTCTATGAATCCGGTTTCGTCCGAGTCTGACGAGGACGGAGGGGCCGAGGCTTCCACTTCCAGCTGGGTAGACCATATGGAGTATGTGGACGGGTTAGCCGAAACGGTGCAGGACGCAGCGCCATCTCACCATCATCTCGAGGCTCAGGGTGATGATGATGTGCTAGACATCGGCCTGGAAGGTCACAGTCTTTCAGAAGACGATGACAACGACTTTTCCGCGAGCCAGTGTCTGTCCGGTCGCCGCCTCTCCTGTGGGTCAAGACGACACATCGTTCCTTTGCTGTCGTGCAGCTAATAAGTTAGACTTCGAATTGTCGACCCTTCCTCCTCCTCCTCCTGGTTCACTGGATCCTACCTTCCGACGGAGCCGGCTGCAGTTAAAAATCACCTGCCCATGTTCCCAGATTTTGTCTCGGAGCTAAAGTCGTCCTGGAACAAACCGTTGTCCACGCTTGTTGCAGTGCCTGGCTACAGGCAGTACGTGGACCTGGAGGGTGCCGACAAAGCGGGTCTGGTTAATTTACCACCAATGGAGGCGTGCTTTGCAGCTTACCTGGCGCCATCATACAACCAGGGTGTGGGCAGCTCTGCCACCCTGCCCTCAAAACAATGCAGGTTTTCCGCAGTTTCTCAGTTGGAGAAGACCTATCGCGCTCAAGCAACCACTGCTCGCTCTCTGAGCTCGGCCACCATGCTTCAAAGTTATCAAGCTATGTGCTTGTCCGAGCTAGGAGCTCAGATGCCTCCTGATAGCCATCTGACCCCCCTCTTAAATGAGATCAGAATCACCGAAAATTGTGGAGGCAGCACTAGCCCTTCTCAGAGAAAAGGAATTTCGCATTCTAGCTTATCTGGACGACTGGGCTTTAATAGCCAGTTCCAGAGAGCAAGCTGCAGAGCAGCTGCCGCAGGTGCTGTCCCACATTCAAGCCCTGGGATTCTCGGTAAACTTTCAGAAAAGTTCACTGAACCCGAGTCAACAGTTCTCATTCCTGGGGCTGGAAATATGCTCCCTGTCAGCTCGAGCTTGTCTCTCAGAGCACCGTGTGACCGTGTTTCATCGGTTCCTTGCGCAGTTTCAGTTGGGGTGCAAACTGCGCTTCCGGACTGTCTTACAACTGATAGGAAGGATGGCCTCCATGATCGCAGTGGTGCCGCTCGGACTGTTAAAAATGCGTCCGATGCAGCGCTGGACACGCTCTCACCGGCTGAGCAGTCACGGCACCTGCACAGAAGGCTGGCGATAACTGGTGCTTGCATGTCAGCCCTTCGACCGTGGAGGGAGCCCGGACTGCTGTACCGTGGGTCTCCAATCGGCAGGGTGTCCTTTCGCAATGAGTTGTCCACACATGCCTCTTTGAAGGGGTGGGGGGCAATATGTGATGGCGTAGAGGTGAGGAGGGTCTGGACATTAACCCAATCAAAGCTCCACATAAACTACCTGGAGTTGCGGGCGGTCCTGCTGGCTCTGAGGCATTTTTGCAGGGTTCAGATGAACCAACATGTTCTGATAAGGTCATACAACACCACTGCGGTGTCCTACATAAACAGACAAGAGAGCACTCATTCACTTCCTTTGCTGAAATTGTCTCACAAACTATTGCAGTGGTGCAGCGTTCATTTTCTGTCTGTCAGAGCAACTCATGTTCCTGGGCACCTGAATTTGGGGGCGGATCTTCAGTCCAGGGGAGGCCCACTGGTGAGGGAGTGGAGACTGCATCCATCCGTGGTGGTGCAGATTTGGCAACGGTTCGGCAAAGCTTCAGTGGATCTCTTTGCCGCCAAAGCCAACACCCACTGTCCCCTATTCTTTTCCATAATGGATCACAGCGCTCCACTGGGAGTGGATGCCCTGGCTCACCCATGGCCCAATGTGCTTCTGTATGCATTTCCCCCAGTGGAAATGATTCTGCCAGTACTGGACAGAGTACGCAGATGGGGCCTATCCTTGATTCTGGTGGCCCCTCGCTGGCCAGCAAAGTCATGGTCAGTGCATCTGTCTCAGGTTTGATGGCTGCTCCGCGGGGTGTGTACATATGTCCCATACTCTATGTGTTGTACCGAGTGAATCGACTGATTGGGAACATAATGTTATGCATATAACTACTGTTCCCTCAAGGAGAGGAACGAGGTACAACACCTTTTTCTGCCCCGCTGTTTCAGCTTGGCTCGGTGAAGAGCGGCCATCGAACTGAATAATGACTGTGATGAGGGTGTGTTTATATGCAGGCGGGGCCTGCCACCCGTCATCACATGTCATTTGCCTAAAGGCGTGATTAAAGGTGTCTTCAGTTAGGCCACGCGGGGGCGTGATATCCCATACACTATGTGTTATACTTCGTTCCTCTCCTTCAGGGAACAGAAGTTATATGCATAACATTACGTTTCTAAGTTTGGTAGCAGATTAGCGGAGATACTTTCAACCACACAGTATTTTGCATGCAAGTCAAAATCTTAACTTTTGGTCTCATCTGACCGGAGCGTCTATTCCACATGCTTGCTGCATCTATTACATGGTTTGTAATGGATTTCTCGTGAACTTCTTTCAAAAATATTTGTTCTTTTTGACAGTCTTCCACAAAGGTCAGGGTTGATTTTTTTGTTGTTGTTTTTTTGTGTGCAGGACACACAGTTGTCCAACCTACAGATTCTCTGGCCAGACCTGTGGATCTCTGCAGCTCCTCTGAGATTACCATGGGACTCCTGGCAGGTAAACATGTCAGTTTAGCGGAAAGCCATGTCTTGGTAGGTTTACTGTAAGATGCTCTTTCCATTTTCAGATGACGGACGGCACAGAGCTTCATGAAATGTTTAACACTTGGGGATACTGCATTGCAGCCCGAAACTTTTTTCAAACTCTCCTCAGCTTCATCACTGATCTGTCTGGTGTGTTCCTTGGTCTTTGTGATGCAGTTTGTTCACTAATGGCCTATAAGAAACCTTTGATGCTTTTTAAGAGCAGCTGGATTTATACCGAGATTAAATCACACACAGAAATAGACACCATCGACTTCTTAGCAGACTTCTAAAGGCAATTAGTTGCACTGGATTTTTACTCAAAGGCATCAAAGCAAGGGTGACTGGAAGACTATGCTATACTTTTCAGATTTATATGTGCAAAATAAAGTAACTTAAAAGAACTTGAACTGCTCCTTCCACTTCACATTAGTGTTTTAAATCGCATAAAATTTCACTACATACACGTAAAATCGAAACGGAAAAGGAGAGTGTGTCTGGAAGGCGCTGCACATACAGTAATCACAGAACCTGTATCATTAGTAACTCATCTGAAGGACATGTATTTCAGCTATGTGTATTTAAAAGTAATAAAATCAGGGGACTTCAGGGCTTAAACGGGATCGCTGTTTTTATAAGTCAAAAGGTTAATCTGGTCTCCAACCCAAACAGATTGTGTTTTAATCCGCTTTTAATCTGAACTCTAATGGAGACAAAACACCATCAGTATTAATATTGTAACGTGGCTGAAAAAACTGTTTATATCGCATGCTGATGATTTAAGCCGTAAATGCCGCACTGCACGACCATAAACAATTGCCAAAGCTGTATATGGAGACAATTTAATAGCAGACGTATATGTACACACAGTAGATTTTCAAAGCAACACACTCTGTCAGTGTGAGTGACTGTGCTTCTCATCCAGAGTTTGACTTGGCATTTGTTTTTATTTTTTTTTATAGAGGGGAAATATACACTAAGCTATAACCTTTATTGATTACACATTTCCCTCCAACAGTAATACACTATGCCTCTAATGATGTCATTAAAAGTAAACATCACACTAAACAACATAAGTCCAGCACAACAATGTAGAAAAGAAATTGAATATTTACTGCTGACTTTATCAGCTCATATATATATATATTTTTGTTTGTTCAGTCATTGGGGTTGTTTTAGCACATAATAAACAAAGCTCTCCAGCTCTT
Organism: Poecilia formosa; assembly: GCF_000485575.1. Lineage (NCBI taxonomy): Eukaryota > Metazoa > Chordata > Actinopteri > Cyprinodontiformes > Poeciliidae > Poecilia > Poecilia formosa. The sequence continues at coordinate 4,232,573 of NW_006799946.1, read as the reverse complement.
TGCATGAAAACAACAACAACTAGCTTTTAAGAAATTTGGAAAAGAATCCAGTATTCCCTTTTGGCATGTTTTGGAGGTTTTGGCTTGAGTCATATTGTTGAATGGTAAACCTAAACCAAAGTCCCAAACATCCCAGATGCTCCTCCATATTTCCAATGGGCTGCATTGGGAATAAATTCACAGAGAAGGGCTATTATCCATCTGTTTGTCCTTCCACTTATTCACATATTCATCCATCCAGTCTCCAGACCAGATGTCCTCTTCAGTGACAACTACTACAAGCATCTCAACGTTTCTGTAATATCACGGAATGACATTGTCAAAGTTGTTTTATGATAAACGTGAGTAGGTGTATGATAAATGAACAAATTAACGAAAGTAGCAGACTTTTACATCGATCTGCATTGTGTCTTTCATAAAAAACAATAATTGCAATAATGTTTTATTTGATTTGACTTGCATCTTCCAAAAAAGACATACAGAACAAAAAAAAAAACAAAAACAAAACATGGACACACACACTGATACCCATGGACAAATGACTCAGTATTTCATTTCTTTACACCGAGTTATTATTTTTATTTTTTCATCAACATTTAATGGTTATTTTTTCCCCACCCCAAAACCAGTTCCGTATTTTCAGTTTTATCTAAACATTTATGGATTCCAAGCCTTTTTTTTTTTTTGCCAATCTGAGTGTTTCCTTGTTTTCTATTGTTGAAATTGAGTGATATCATAACATTTTTTTTCATAGTCAAAGAAAAATGTGGCAATTTACAGGCAACTAATAAAAGTGGTCCAAAAACAAAACAGTGTGATAAAGAGAGAGAAAAAATTTACATATAAATTAAAAAAAGGACACACGTAATGAAAGCGCATAATGATGATGATAATACATAAAACTATTCAGATTACGCTTTCTTGAGAAAAAAAAAAGCATTTTGTGGTTCCAGTTAGGAATGTACTGCCACGATCGAGTGACTATTAATTATAGCTATTTGTATTGTTGTTTTGCTAAGGAAAATAATGTCCGGATCTTTCTTTATTTGAGTTATTTTGGAGTTTGTTTATTTCTGTGTTCCTTAGTTTCTTATTTTCATTAGATCAGACCCCCCCCACCCCCTCTGTTTTTTTAGTGACTCTGGTTTATGTTTATTTCTTTTGTCAAGTCATTCTTTCTTACTCTACTTTAATTATGTTTCTTAAGTCTAGTTATTCTTTAATGTTAGATTAATTTTCCTCGTTCTTCTGTTCTCTCTCCCCACACACCTGCTACCTGTTAGTTAATTAGCCCGGTCTATTGTTCCACTATTCACACTCCAAGAATTTAATCACCTCTTTCTCATCCCTCCTTGGTGACTCTTCCTGTAAGACCTCATTGCTTCCCTCGGCTTATCCTGCTGGCTTTGTGTTCTGGATTCTTGTTTTTGTTTGCCTCTGGCTCCCTGTGTTCACTGTTAGTTTTGTAAGTTTTCAGTTTTATCGCTAGATAACATTCAGTATAATCCGCGCTCCCAGCTCCTGTCTGCATTTTGGGCCCACTAACAAACAAACACATCATGACAAATAAAACGCCCTGTGAAATCATCTAAGCAAGAAGAAATAGTTATTTTATGACTCCAAATATATTTCTAAACAACAACAACAAAAAAGATATTTAAGAATCTTTTTTTATTTCTTGACAATCGCTTTAAAAAGTCAGAGTTTGTAAAAACCACGGATTTTAACTAAAGGCCTCCGTCTAACTGACCTTTCCTCAGACGTTTTTTTTCTTTTTTCTTTTTATCTGCCAAAATCCGAGATGACCTATACAGTATCTACCAAACAGAAGAGCAGCAGCAGCAGCAGGAGGAGGAGCAGGTTTGAGCTCAGTCATGATGAAGTCAATAAATAAGGACCGCAGAGGCAAGTCGAGAGGAGGATGCTCCGCCTGTCACCTGTGAGCGTCCCGGACGTGTCGGTGCGTGTTTTGCAGCGCGGGTCCTGTAGAGAGCAGTAGATAGTTTTAATAAGTGCGGCTCCTCTTACTGTACAGCACACAGTGCAACGGAGGGAGGAGCGACAAGCGTACTGTTTCTTTTTTGGTTCTTTCCACTCCACACGCGCACGGTCGTTGCAGTTCATCCAAACGTGACTGTAGGACAACAAAACAGGAATCAAACTAGGAAGCGTCGTTGGAAAGCGGACAGGAGAGTCTGTTTTTAAGCGGTACGAGGCTCGGCAGTAGCGGCCAGGCGGCGGACCGAAGCTCCGGAGAGCGGAGGTGTGGTGTGGGGTGGGGGGGAGAGAGAGAGCCATCCAGCCCTGCCGTTACACACTTTCTACAGCAACCCAGGAGGAACCCGGCTGACTTTTTCTCCCGCTTCGTTTCCGCCTCATGACCCAATTCCCAGGACAACGTGGGGTCCACGGCGCGCGGGGAAACGGTGGGACGGTAAGTGTTGTTTTCGGGGGGGGGGTTCGAAGCCTCCGTGGCAGCGTGGTCTGCAGGCACTTCGGCGGCGGTAGCTTGTGTAGCCCGGGCTGGTTTGACAGATCAGCCCTGCGGCCGACGCACACCCACTCGTACGCGCACGCATACGGACTCGCACATTCACACGGCGTATTGAACGCTCCTTCTGTTATTTAACGCTCACGTCGCCGCTTACGGAGCGCTAGTTGGAGCCCTGCTCTGGTTGGTGTTGTGACGCCGGGATCGGGTGCTGCTCTCTGGGCCCAGACTTGGACTGAACCGCCTGCTGTACTACGGGGCGCGCATGGTCCACTCACGCATGCACACGTGCACACACTTGAAGGCAGATCGACCCACTCACGAAATGCTGCAGACCGCTGTCGGGCTGCTCAGTTTTCTAATATTTCATAAAAGTTTCCTTCCATCAGAAGCAGTAGAAATAGTTCTATGAACATCTGAAAAACGCTTTAGTTGTAGTTCTGTGTCCAGTTCTTTAACGATGTTTTCTATAGATGCAAACTAACTTAAATGTAAATTGCATTTAGTCACAAGGTTCTCTAAAAGGTTGTGCGCTGCATGTTGCATAATGAGTCGTGTAATGCTCACAGTCTGTCGTTTTTATAGAATTCCTCAGCCCTGCAAAAGCATTTACGTTCGCTGACATTTTTTTTTTCAAGTTACAACTCCAGACTTTAAACTGGTTCCTATAGGGTTAAGTGTTATAAACTAACGCGATGCATAATTGCGAAGTAGAAGTAAAATGAAAATGACGTGAAGTTTAAAATTGTTTGAAAATGGAATCCAAGTAGTTTGGCGTGCACTTGTATTCATTCCCGGACTTTGACTGGGTCATTCTCAGACATAGACTTGCTGTGATTTAAACCTTTCCGTAGTAGCTGTGGTTGCATGCTTGGGACTGTTGGCCTGCTGACAGATGAATCAGTCTTTTGCAGCCTTAAGCGTGTTTTCTTCCAGGATTGCCCTCTGTTGCTGCCCAGCATCCCTCTCCTTGCTAAACAAACTTTGCCCTGTGTTTAGTTGAATCATCTTTGCTGTTACCTTTAGATATCCTTGCCCTTGGTGGAGGAAGGCATCTCCACAGCATGATGCTGCCGTCACCATACATAATCTGCTCCTTTGCAATATTCCATAAAGTCGAGGTTTGCGGAATACGTGACCAACAGTTTTCCCTTCAACCGGTTCTCTCAGCTGTGGTTTTCTGCAGACTGAGATTAAATTACACAAAAATACATGCATGCTTTTCCACTTAAGTGACTTCTGAAGTCATTTGGTTGCATTGGATATTATTTAGGTGTGTCAGAGTAAAAGGGGGTGAACTATGCAAGTCAAACTTTTCAGATTTGTATTTTTGAAAATGTATTAAGCCATGCGTCTTCCTTCTACTTCCCAATTGCGCATCATATTGTGTATGTCAAGTACAGTTTTAATATAATGCATTAAGGTTTGTAGTTGCAATGTGGCAAAATGTGAAGTTTATTATGAATACTTTTGCAAAGCAATAAGCTTATTGAATAATAGAGAGACCCCACCTTCTTGCAAGTTTTTCCCATCATGAATTCAGAGAAGATTTTAATGTTGCCAGGGGAAAATTTGGTAGCACTTGCTGCTTTCCCTCCCGCCGCCGTCTCCCTAACCCGGACCAGAGGAGACTCCTCAGAGAAATCAATGGCATCATAAATGCAGATCAGAAATATATTGGCCTCACACATTTGCAACCGTTTCCCCTTTAAAAGTCCTTGTCCCTGCACCACAGGCTGTGTAATAATTAAATCGCTCAGTGTTAGCACTCAATTCAAACTCTTGAAAGGGTGTGAGCTCTCTGAGCAGTGCTGCATTAATTTCATTTTGGAGTGTGCAGAGAGATGGTGACAATCTAAACGCCGCGTGGTGCCACCGCGGCCGAATTCAGCATGCAACAGATGCGCCTTAGCGGAGCGTCGTTAACCCTGCAAGGTGAAAACGGTAGAAAGCAAATGGCAGAATGAGCATTAAAACCAAATGGATTCAGTCTATATGGCTTCACTTTTATGTCCTGCCCCTGATACCTCTTTATTAATCATTAACCATCAGTATAAATCCAGTCTTTCTACTTCTGGGTTGATGATTAACCCTATACAGGTCTGTCAATCGCATATTGCTCTCCTATAGAATAATCTGTTTAATATTTTCCAGCAAGTGGCAGCTAACGTGCCTTTCAGAGCTAGTCTTTAATATTCTGTAATCCACAATTCAATATGTAGGTCTTGTTCTTCTTTTGGTGAGGAAATGTTTCAACGCTTCCAGGGAAAACACTCGGAAAATGCTGGCTTGGTTTCTGACGTAGTGATGTAACAGGGTAGCGTGAGGAAAAACGAGGATGGATGGAGCCCCATGTGACTTGGCCTCGTCTCCTCCTCTTTTCCTCAAGGCCGTAACTCCTTGCAGGAGATGAGGGTGACCTTATTCGGTCCCTCCTAGAATGCCGCTCTCCAGAGGGGCCTCTCTCTCCGCGACCTTTTCTGTGCGTCTTATTTTCTCCTCTCCTCCTTTCTAAATCACCTGCTACCATGCGGTAGGGCGTGAGCGATCAGCGCTTAGAATCGGTAGAGCATATTCTTATGTAACTCTGTTCTCTGCTCCGTTTCTGATGTTCAGTGATGTCAGAGTGTGGAGAGGCAAGCGGGATGCTGGGAAATCCAACGTGTCAGGAGATGTCCGCGCACGAAAGGCTTAGTTTCACATCTGTCTCCCTGGGATGGCTTTAGAAGTAAAACGGTGGATAATGAACATAGTTTGATTGGATCTTTGTTGTGGTGTCTTGGCACGAGAAATGCCGCTGACATGACACCAGCGCTATGTTTGGAAAAGCCTTAATTGTTGTTTCGCTTTTAAAACTGGTGGGTAAGAGGTTGTGCAGTGGCAGAGCTTTCTCAGTATTAGAAAGGGATGGGCGCTGGAAAAAGGTTGTTGTTAACATAAAGATGGCTAATAGAAAGATGAGTGGAAGAAAAAAGGTGATGCAAAAAGCAACAATAACTGCCTCCTGCAGGAGTATCAAACTGTACTGACACTTTAGACGTGTCCAACTCAACTGAATCAAATGGCTGAATCGGCAGGTGCCAAGTTCTATGAAGCCCTGCTAACCAATGGTTGCTTTTGTAGTGTTTAGGGAGTAACGTCCCTAAAAGTTGCAGGTCACTGATCCTTGTTGCCACTGTTTTTTCTTTTCTCTTTTCCCCTTTCATCTTTTTATTTTTATTGATTTATTTTGTCTTGTAAACTTGCGTGCGCTGGGCACCGGAGATGATAAATCGTCGTTTGAATTTCACGTCCCATATTTTCCGTGAAATGCAAACGCTCCTGTCGTCTGCCTGATTAGCGTTTTCCGACCCTGGTTCTCACGGCCTGCCGCATAATTGATCCACATACTTGGACTAAAGAAAAATTCTCTTCAACTTAAAATACACATTGAAGTTTGTTAGGATGTAATCACATAAATATAATTACATATTTAAAACTTGATAGAGGAACTTTTCACATTTGCTGGAATTAATTAAAAACGGTGTAAAAATTGATCACCAGTTGTATGGGGGCTGGTTTGTGAAAGTGTGGAAGAAGACTGTGCACAAGCAATATGAACTCCAGTCTTAACAGTATTTTCAATGCGGATTTGGGATTCAGTATAGTATTTTAGTGTTTTATGTAGGACTTAAAAAAAGTAGATTTAAAAAAAAAAAACTTCTATAAACGGATAAAAATAGGAAAGTTTAAGGTTTTATCAAGTTTTTACTTTTTTCTTTTACTAAATTGCTTTGTTTGTTTTTAATTTATTACATAAAACCAATTTAAAAAAATAACATATGGTTGTTGCCAAAGATTCTTGCATCTGTAAGTGATGGATTTCAGCAAATCAGTGAAAAGTTGAGCGAAAGGAAAACTTGGCGGAATAAGGTGCACAAGGTACTGCGACATCTGTAGTTTTGAGAAGATTGTGAAGCAAAGAAATGGGAGTTGCATGGTATAGATTGAACAGACTATACTTGTATTTTGATAAAACCTTAGCATAAAGTGCGTAAAATATAAAACAATTATTTGAAATCTGATGTAAACATTGATGCAAAAGAGGAGGCAAAAACAGGCCAACCATATCTGCTATAGTTTTAAGTGGAAGAAATCAATACGAGATAATTTTGCAAGTAGAATATTCAGTTGATTGAGTGAAAATAAGAGGTGCCGTATGCTCTGTGGCCTTCCTGTCATGAAGGAAATTCCAAGTGGTTTCCTGCTGTAATATTTGGCACCGAGGCTAATGTCATTTGGCAAGTCAAACTACATTAAGAGAAAGGAATGCGGCAAATCCTCCTGTACGATGTCGCGTGGGGGTTTTCTGCCGCACCAGAGCATCACTGCTGATAAGCACGCCGTCATGGCGAACACAACAAGAGATTATCAGCGGGGTTCGCACCGGCCTTCCCACAGACCACCGGAGGGTCCCAGTGTCACTGAAATAATGTAACATCACAGCCCTCTGGCACACAAACACACTTTTGGAGGCATTACATCAGATCTCAGGCAGGAGGCAAGCTCCAGGTTTGTGGTTTGTTTGTTTTCATTTTGGCTCCTCCCTATTCTTCATTTTTTTTCCCTCGTAGTAGGTTGAGTTTCATTTTATTCTGTTAGAGGTTTTTCAGTTGTGTCTGTTGAGCGGCGGTTTCCATGCAGATGGTTACCGCATCCTCCCCCTCCCCGCCCCCGGCTTATCTGTCGCTACGTCTTCGTGCCATCAAACAAGTCCTCTGAGGCAGCAGGAATAATAAACTGGCAAAACATGCAGTTATTGGCCAAAACGGGCAAGAAAGACAGATTATTGCGCAGCCGCCTTTTGCTCTTATTAGCACGAGTCAACTTGGCTCTGCTGAAATACCACTGGGGCCGCTCACAAACTGGCTTTCCATCAATGGGAATGCTTGGCACCGGGAGCCAGGAGGTTTCCCTTTGCCAGGATGACATTTGTTGGAGCACGACGGCCTTCGCTCTGTGCCTGCTAGGGCCATTTTGGTTAATGAAAGTGGCAGAGGAGTGAAGTCACTGCTTCATTTGCAGATCTAGTTTTAAAAATAAAACGAACTCCCAACACAATAAAGCGGCTAATTTTCCTTCTGTCATAAACAACGCGGTGTTGTGGAATACAAGCGCTGTCCCTCGAGAGTCGATATTGCGGCGGCAATAACATCTTCGGATTCTGTTTACCTCCAAGGCCGTAAATAATCAGCTAACAATCAAAGTTCCTTCCTGCAGATGGACTAGTGAAGAGCACTGAAAACAATAAAGTGAGAATAGGCTTATATTTATTCATTTTTAAATGCAGCACTCACCAGTGAACAGATGTCACACATGTATCCCTTTTGTAATTGCATAAAATGATGCTTTGAGTCTATGAGCTCATGTTCGGCTGTTTAAACATCAAAGCATTGCTACGATATAATCTCACTTCCTGTCTGATGGTGCTCACAGTTGTGATTGGCTGGTGATGAACTGTTTCAGGAAACAGAGACGGATGACAAACTCATTAAGGCTTTTGTCTCGGTCAGCCATGACAAACAAAGTAGATGTATAAAAAAATCTTAGACCCACGGTGATGTTATGTACACAAATGAGACGAGAATAAATCATTTAAAAACGCCCTTCATGTGACGTATCCCTTTGCAGTTCAGCTGATAAATAAAAAACATAACTGATAAAGATGGTGGGGACGACGGTTGAAGAGTTGGTCCCCAAAATAGGTGTGTTGCGGGTTCGCTTCCTGTTTTGTCCGCCTGTCATTGTGTCCTGGAGCAAGACACTTCACTCATCTTGCCTACTGGTGGTGGTCAGAGGGCCTGGTGGTGTCATAGGCAGCTGTGGCTACTATTCAGTAGCTTGTCACCATCAGCATGTGAATAGGCGAATGACTGAATGTAGTGCAGAGCACTTTGGGGTCCTATGGACTTGATAAAGCGCTGTACGATTTCAAATCCTTTACCGTTTTACCATGAAGAGCTTCAATGAGCTACTTTTACTGTACAAGCTGCGCAAAACTACCAAACCACTTCTTTAAGCACGTTTGGATTCAGGTTCAGCCTTTGATTCTTCTTCAGTTCACACTTGCAGCAAGATTAACACAGATTAACCAGGAGTAAAGCCCAACATCCTGGTACACATTCATCCACATCCCTCAGAGATTTTGGCCTATATTAGCATTGATGTTGATCGCACATGTGAACCTTCCATTTCACATCCCACAGGTGCTTTTAAGAAGTAGCAGAAAATGGGCATATTGTGGTCATGATAAACATAATATAAGGATCACCAAATAGTGAAAAAAAAAATAAAAAATAGAAAATCATGTTGGGATTACTTCATCTGGAACTAGGGATTTTAGTGAAGGAGCTCCACATAGTAGGTTTTTGACCTCAAACCTGACACCCTGAAGAGACGCGCTCATGATGGTTTAACACCATTCTATTTCCAGTTTTTAAACTTTATATTTCTCCATTTAACATTTCTATCACTTTAAGTGGATTTGTGGAGGGTATATTTAACAATAAAGGTGGAAAATATTTGAGTATTTCCTCTTCTCACATGATAAAAGCCTGACATTTTTGAAGACTAGCATAGCCTTTTTATATACATGCCCTATTTCAGAGGTTTTTTTTTTCTCTCCTGTTAAATTCATCGTTAGTAATTTATAGAAAAATGCATTAT